>NW_016810801.1:1601220-1650076 GCF_001698545.2 Rhinopithecus bieti | reverse complement strand
AAAAAAAAAAAAAAAAAAAAAAAAAAAAAAAAAAAAAGAATTCTGTTTTAACAGGGCTTGACTTTTCCTAGGTGTGCTAAACATTATACAAAAATCAAACACTGAAATCAGTTAGGATCTCAACAATCTGAATTTACTCTACTCTTTTGACTTTATTTCTAGCTATCAAGATTTAAATCCCAAATATTAAGAAAACCAATTCTAAACTTCTAGAAATTGGAAAATAAAACCTTGTTCACCTTGAAGGTATGACAAAACCTATTTTAAATCTGTCGTTTGCCCACAGGATTTTGTCCCTCGTAGTTCTGTAAACTAAAAGCATTGAATTGAAGCTCTCTGACATAAATAAGTGAAACAATGTATAAGTTTCTCCAAAGGCTATTTGGTAAAAATTGTGAATAGAATCTTAATTATAATGTGTGCTTATAAACATTGATTTATTATTTACTTATCCAATTTTTGTTGGTAGAAAATTATATACAAACAGAGGTATATCTGTTTGACATTCATCATCTTTGTGTCATCAGTAGTCTGATGAGAAAAGATAGAGTCCATATGTGTGTGGAAGAAAAGTATGGTAAGAACTGCATCAGTGCCATCCTATGTTTTGAACCTCCACTGGCACAGACCTCTTCATGTTTCAGAACTGCTGCCACAGACTTGTATCTGATCTTCATACTCCCAGATCCTGGCTTCTGCAATCCATCTTCCATATTAACAAGATTCCTCTGCAATGCAGTTCTTCTCAAATCATATTCTGCATTAAAGCTCTTTGTGAAAAGCCCGGTATAACCAGGGGGATGCCCACACTACCTAGCACAGTAAAATAAACCCTCCACGTCTGCTCCTAGTCTTTTACTCTCATCTCAGTGTCTTCTCCAAAAATATTGTGCTCCAGCTACCCACACCATGGACCATTCTGAGTCTGCTGTAGATAGAACCCACCTCTGGCATGTCTTCTGCCCTTTACAACTGGGTAAACTCTTAATTATTTTTAACATCCAGCTTCAGTAATTCATTTTCCAGATTTAAATCAGTCATGTTTTTGTACTGATAAAATGCTATATTAAAAAACCCCACAAGGAACTTATTAATATCTTTAGCACATTATTATTTTATTTTTCATAAGAATATGTAATTGCTGATGAGAATTTCAGTTTATTTATATAGGTAAGGTATCTACTCATTCTACAGGCAGATTCTGGGTATGCATTTTTGCCTGCCTAAGTCCCTTATCATGGCTCTAAGGACACCCTATTCCTACCTGTAGCTTGCAGTTTAGAAACCCCAGAGTCAGAGGACTGACATATGCATTCATTCATTCACTGTGCAAACGGAGAGGACAGGAACTGTTATAGACTGAATTGTGAACCCACAGAATGTATATGTTGAAGCCCTAACCCTCTATATTCATCCATTTTCATACCACTATAAATAATCATCTGAGACTTGGTCATTTATAAAGGAAAGAGGTTTATTTGACTCACAGTTCAGCATGGCTGGAGAGGCCTCAGGAAACTTACAATCATGGTGGAAGGTGAAGGGGAAGCAAGAAATCTTCACAAGGCAGTGGGAAGGAGAAGTGCCGAGCAAAGGGGAAGAGCCCCTTATAAAACCATCAGATCTCAGGAGAACTTACTCGCCATCATGAAACTACCATGGGGGAAACCGCCACCATGATCCAATCACCTCCACCTGGTCTCTCCCTTGACCAAACATGGGGATTAAGGGGATTAAAATTCAGGATGAGATTTGGGTAAGGAGACAAAGCCTATGGTTGCTATCACCCGCAATGTGATGGTTTTTGGAGACAGGGCTGTTAGGGATGTTAATAAGGTTAAATGAGGTCATAAAGCTGGGGCCATAAAAAACCTAAGGATTGGTGTCTTTATAAGAAAAGGAAGAGATACCATATCTCTTTCTCCATGCAAACACAGAGGTAATGTCATGAGAAGGTACAGTGAAAAGGTGGTTGTCTACATACCAGGAAGAGGGCCCTCAGCCAAAACCAACCTTGCTGGCACCTTTATCTTAGATACCTAGCCTCCAAAACTGAGAAAATGTTCCCTGCCCTGTGTCCAAGTGTTCTCATTGTTCAATTCTCACCTATGAGTGAGAACATGTGGTGTTTGGTTTTCTGTCCTTACGAGTTTGCTGAGAATGATGGTTTCCAGCTTCATCCATGTCCCTGCAAAGGTCATGAACTCATCCTTTTTTATGGCTGCATAGTATTCCATGGTATATATGCATAGTATTCCATGGTATATATGTCCACATTTTCTTGATCCAGTCCATCATTGATGGACATTTTGGGAGGTGTGGGGTGGGGGAGAGATAGCATTAGGAGAAATACCTAATATAAATGACGAATTCGTGGATGCAACAAATCAACTTGGCACATATATACCTATGTAACAATTCTGCACATTGTGCACATGTACCCTAGAACTTAAAGTAAAATTAAAAAAAAACTGAGAAAATCAATTTCTGATATTTAATCCACCTGGTTTGTATCGTTTTGTTATGGAAGTCCTAGCAGATGAATTCAAGACCTGTTCAACTTGCTGCCTATCTTTTCTTCTCCAGATAATAGCTTATTGTCTTAATAGATAGTTGGAGCAAGATTACCTCTGCTTATGAAAAGATCTGATCGTGCATGTCTTTTTCCAGTTCCACCTTCAGCGACATCACAGTAGTGGCATAAAATCAGACATTGCAGAAGTATTTACACTCTGGAAATCAGCAAACACTACACATCACACTTTTACTCTGGAGAACTTGTTGTTAACCCTTTACCAGCATACCCTTGCTCACTTGTCACTTCCTAGTCTCTCAAATTGGGTCAAGTTTCCTGTATTATGATACCATAATCCCATGCTCCCCTCCTTTGTAGCATATACTTTACTTGTAGCTTGATGTTCATTTCCAGTAGGATGATTCCTAGAAATAATATATATTTAATATTGATTACAGGTCCTGGTACAAAATGTTCAATCAATTTAAATTATTAAGTGTCTATAATGTTTTTCTTCCCCTACACAAGACTGTAAGTTCCATCAAGGCAGAACTACATTTCTTGTCTATCCTCAGGACCTAGCACAGTACCTGCCCATGGCAAATGAACAACGACAGAGTGAAAAAGGAATAAGTGTAATCACCATATTCTGCTGCTGCAGACAGCTCTCTGATCCACTCCCTGAAAGTTTGCCCCTCAGAGTAAGGAAGCTTGATTTTTCCATATTACCTGTAAAAGGGGTTTAGTTGAAGTTCCTACTTTGGCTGTGTATGATTCTTTCACACTTGTGGTCATAAGCATTTTAATCTGTCCCTGTGGTTTAGAAAATTATTAACATAAGGACAAGTTTCCTAAGAGACTAGGTAACCTTTAAAAAATATTTAGTGACTAGGAACAACAAATGGATCCTGAGGATACATTTCTAGAAAAGAGACTTAATTTGGTACTTACCCATTCACAGCCAGCTTCTCCCCTCTATGTAATAATCTGACTTTGATTTGGTTACTATGGTTGTCCCCAAGAGTTGCTGTCTTAAGAAAATGCATTTTCTTTCATTGTCAGTTCTGAAGATGTTGCAAAATGATAGTTATGAAGCATTTTTAATTTTCATTTTCTTAGTTGATTCATTAGTAAGAATGTAATTCAAGTGTGGCCTCAGTAAGTTTTTTCATTGATGGGAATATATTCACATAAAAACAGAGCCTCCCAACGCTGACTTTCAACCATGACAGGCCTCTGGTGCTTCTTGCTAGCAGGCTGGATCTTGCATCTTTAATAAGAGCATCAGGGCGCTTAGCAGCCAGGGCTGCATGGTAGAGGCAGTATGTGTGGCTTTAAAGATCAGTTCAGGAAAATGAGAAGTTTTGTTTTTCAGTACTTTGTTTTGCAAGCAGTTGATTTGAAGTATCTCAGATCTTACAGCACCAGGAATCCAGTGTATAAGTTTTAATAATGCTGATGGCCAATCATGGCGTTGTCTTCTTAGTACAAATGTATTGCTAACATGAGAGGCCCCTGAGATTCCAGAAAGGGCATTTAGTTAGAAGTCAGGAGACCTGGTCCTTCGTTCTGTCCCTGCTATTAATAATGACGGTAATAAAAATAGTTCACACTCCCATACTCTTGCATTGTGTCAGACACTACGTTAAAAATATAGAAGGGTTGAAGAGGTTGAAATCCTAACTCACAAGGAAACTCAGCTAGGCAGTCAGAATGTCGTTTTTTTTTTTTTTTTTTTTTTTTTTTTTTTTTTTTTTTTTTTTTTTCCGTGTTTGTTCTAGCTTTCCTCTTAAGCTTCATGCACTGGTTCCTAGAAAATAAAATAGTATTTATCACAGTCTAAATTTAGCCAACTCAGTACTTTTAATCTGTGCTGTCCAATAATATAGCCTCTAGACACATACTCCTTTTTGAGGACTTTTAAAATTTGACTAATCAAAATTGACATAGACTGTAAATACAAAATACACATCAGATTTCAATGACTTTGTATGAAAAAACATAAGTCTAGTAATTGTTATATTCATTGCATGTTGAAATAATATTTTGACAATATAGGTTAAAACATATTGTTCAAAGTAACTTCATTGTTTCTTTTTATTTCTAATTTTTATTTATTGTATTTATTTTTTTTTTTGAGACAGAGTCTCACTCTGTCACCCAGGCTGGAGTGCCATGGACCGATCTTGGCTCACTGCAAGCTCCGCCTCCTGGGCACATGCCATTCTCCTGCCTCAGCCTCCTGAGTAGCTGGGACTACAGGTGCCCACCACCACGCCCAGCTAATTTTTTGTATTTTTAGTAGAGATGGGGTTTCACCATGGTCTCGATCTCCTGACCTGGTGATCCGCCCGCCTTGGCCTCCCAAAGTGCTGGGATTACAGGCGTGAGCCACCGTCTTTTTACTTTCATTTAATATGACTATGAGAAAATGTAAAACTATGTATCTATTCATCTAATGTTTCTGTCCCACTCCTGAGGTGTTCTCAGTGTTTCCTGCTCAATTTGAACTCTTCACTCTGCAGGGGAGAATTGCCAGGTTGGGGAATGACTACCTTTTTCTTCACATTTCTTCATTGGATAAATCAGTGAGAGTCAGTGACTTAAATATCCATCAGGTAAGATTTTTAGCAGGCTCATTTTCATTTCTCACACTGATCTGTAACTCCAATCTAGTTGTAGAACAATGGAAGCTAAAGTACGTTTGTTTGTTTGTTTTTAATCACTGATTCTTTTGTGTTATTTATAATTTGGTTTAGTATTCAAAAATAAAAAAGAAAAAAAAACAGATGCAATGTAATAAGCCACACAAGATCCCTGTAGTAGCTGAAGCTTGTGACTCTTACAGATGGTGATCTCAACTCTGTCTCTGGCTGGAACTCTGAGGGAGTTTCTGGCTTATTCGGCTCACTTTGGTGCCTACTGGCTGCAAATCCTGACTCTTTGCACCATCCCCATGTAGCTCACTGGCCTGGGGGTCCTGTCCACCCCTCTGTTGATGGATCGTTGTCACCTTTCCTGGCAGGAACCTTGATGGCCACTGGATTTTCCCTTGACATGGGCCCCTTTAGGAATGAGGGAGTCTCAAGGAACTATGCAGCTGATGTCCCTCTGTGTGACCACTCTGCCCTGTCTGATACCTTAAGGTGGCTGTGCCCAGCTGGCAGAGATACATAGCAAGTCTTTCTGTGCTGCCCCTACCAGTGTAGCCCAATGGTGATGAAATTGGCAGTATTTGCAATGGTTAAGTACACAGCTTCAGAAACTAGATTGCTTGGATTGATCCTGCCTGTGCCTCTGACCATGTGATATAAGGCATATTTATTACCATCTCTGCATCTACCTCTTCATCTGAAAATATAGACAATAATAGCAACTTCTACTACAGGGTTATTGTGAGAATTAAATCAATAGATGGAATCAAAGCATGAGTTATACATTATAAGCACTAAGATAATGGTAGTGGTAATAATGACAATGATGATGACAATCTTGGTTTTGTTTTCTATCATTGAACAATAAACCTCATGGCCTCACTGTCTGCCTTGAGTAGAAAGGTGATTTTCTCTACATTATGAGAAACCCCTCCTTTGATTAGAATGTAGAGATAAAGGGATTTAGCGAATATCCTTTCTCCACAACACTTGGCTATAGCAAAACCCAATTTAAAGGGGCCAATGCAGGTGCTTGGGTAAAAACATCACCTACCTTTAACAAGCATTATCTAATTTAATTGTTACAGAATCTTCTAAATTAAGCCATAAACATTTTTATTTGTATTTACCTTTTATATTTCAGAAAATAGAAAGTTTATTCATTCATCTGTTCTTTAATTCACTCAACAATTCTGATTCAGGGCCACTGAGGAAATTAGCAAAAGTCTCATGTTTTGTTCTATTGACTTAAACTTCCTATACACCTTGAACAAATATGTGTAATTCTGGTTGACCAAACCTCAGACCAGAACTCACCCCATAGATTGGGGGTACTAGGTGGAGTTCGTTCCCCTTCAAAACAAATGAACAAAGTAGGGTTGGGGCAAGTTCCAAAGAGAAAAACAGAATTAGGAAATGGATACTGAATACTGAGGAAATTAATGTCCTCAGTCCTTGATAGATAGGAACCAAAAAGAAATGACTGTAGTTCTCATATTTCACAGGAACTATAGTCTAATAGAATAAAATACATTAAAAATAATTATACTAATTAATGCATAATCAGAAATTATTATAATACTTTGAAAGAAATATTCATGGTTTTATTAAAAAGTATAACAAAGGCTCCTGCTTTATGTGGAGTAGGATTAGTCAGGAAAAGCCCTCCTAGGCAAAGCTGAGAACTGAGGCACATGCAGTATTAGTTGAATGAATAAAATCAGAGAGATAATTCCAGGCAGAGGAACATCATGTGTTAAGGCCCTAAGTCCTGAAAAACTTGGTGCTTTTGAAGAAATGAAAGTCAAGACAGTATCTTGGTGCACTGTAAACATGGTAGGGAATGTGATGGGATAAAACTAAAGAGAAAATGAGAGGCCAGACTATGCGGGATATTACAGTCTGTGGTAAACAGTTTGAATTTATTCTAAGAATAATGAGAAAACACCGAAGGGTTTGATACAGTGCATGTTTTATATCACCTCTCTAAATCCTAGTTTCACTATCTGTAAAATAACATTTATTATTATAAAAATATATAATAATGTCTTTGGAAAATGATCAAATAAGATAATATATGAATTACACTCTGAAAGCTGTAAAGTGCTCTTCAGATATGAATTAATCTTATCACTATGGCTACTGCTCAAAAACCCTCAGTGATTCTCTGATATCATTAGTATAAGAACTTCCATCAATGTGTTTAAAGTCTTGCATCTATTGGCCGCACCAGACCAGTAAAAGCATTTATATCATGGTCTGCCCCAATATATTGTCTCTGGTCTTCTTTCCATTTTATCACTTGTTCCTACTTCTGATGTTTGTTCATGATAGATAATAGTTCATTGGAAACACTTTTATTGCTTTTCTCTACCCATTCTAATCCAAGTCATATCCGTGCTTGTATTAGTTAGGACGCTCTTGACTGCATGGGATATAAACACTTCAAACTGGCTTGATTCATAAAAAATAATCTGTGAATGGTGAAAGTGAAAAGTCTATGGAGATGTCTAGTTTTTTCAGGCACGAATTCAGAGGCTCATGAAACCACATCAGGAATTTGCATCTTGGGTCTCCATCCCTAGGCTTCTCCCATGAATTGTCGAAATGATCATCACAGCTCTAGACTTTATCCTACCGGCTTAGTTCCTCCGATAGAAAGAGGATTTCTTTTCATCAAATCATTTAGCAAAAGTCTCATGTTTTCTTTTATTGACCTGAACTTATTTTACACCTTGAACAAACCTATGTAACCAAACTTCAGACCAGAACTCACCCCATGAATTGGGGTAGTAGGTGGGGGTTAGTTTCCCTCTAAATCAAATGAACAAAATGGGATTGGGGCAAGTTCCAAAAAGAAAAACAGAATTCGGAAATGGATACTGAGAAGGCAAAAGCAAAACAAAACAAAATGAGAAAATCCACCCAGATATCCATCATAATGATACAGCTCATCTCCCTCATCCTCCAGTCTTCCATGAGGCCTGCCTCTATGACTTTAGGCCATAATTATCTTTTTCCTTCCAGTCTTCTTCATACTTGGTCTCTGGAGCATACATTTTGGCTTTTAAATATTTCATTCTGCACTTTATTACAATCATAAAGTTTTTATTACTTGATTAAACCTTGGTAGTAATCTAGTCGTAGAGATGTAAAAGTCCAGAAGGAAAATTTGAAGTTATTTTGAAAATATTTCTTAAGGACTTTTGGTTATTTGGGGGGATAGGGGAAGGGTACAAAATTCTTTTTTTTTTTAAATTATACTTTAAGTTCTGGAGTACATGTGCACAACGTGCAGGTTTGTTGAACAAAAATTCTTTTAAAATAATTGAACATTCCTAAATTCCAGAAATGTTCTATTATTTCTCATCCATAAAAATCTAAATATGTCAGTCATGATGATTTTATGAGCAAACTAAGCAATGCATGATGTAATTTTAAATATTAAATCAATAATATGCCTTTTGATCTGGAAAGTATGAATGTATTTCTTCCCTCACCATACATATGTATGTATGTACATATATATGTGTAAATATAATATACGTTTTGCCCTTAAACTTTTCCAACATTATGATTTTACAGATGGAAAAAGAATAATG
Organism: Rhinopithecus bieti; assembly: GCF_001698545.2. NCBI lineage: Eukaryota > Metazoa > Chordata > Mammalia > Primates > Cercopithecidae > Rhinopithecus > Rhinopithecus bieti. The sequence continues at coordinate 1,641,305 of NW_016810801.1, read as the reverse complement.
AGATGTACACACCTGAGTGTTAGTACCTGCTGTAAGACTAAATAATTCTGAGTTTCTTAGCAACATATTTACCCTCTGAGGCTTGGGGTTCAAATCTGCAAAGTGGAGCTAATGAGACTTATTATTCTATAGGATGATTATAAAATTTAAATGAAGTAGCACATATAAAATACCAAATAAAATTTATAGCATATAGAAATTTATTTATTATTGTATTTGCTAAATATTTCCCCAAGGTCTTACTATGCAACTGGGCATTATTCCAAGCACTGTGAATGCATAGGTGAATAGTATAAAAATTTCTGCCCTTATCATGCTCACTTCATCATGAGAAATTTACCAGCAAATGTTATTTTCCAACTTCTAGCATACTTTTTCCAATATTGCATGGTTCTTTTCTAGCTCCTAGGACCAGAACCTAGCATTAGGACCTAGTTATACTGAATCTCAAGCAAGTAAAAATTTTCTTATTTTTTACTGACAAATTAAAGTTAATATTGGTTTCACATGTATCCTAAATCAGTTGTTTGAATGGTATAATCATAATTTGGGAGGACTCAAAGCTATAGAAAAAAATTAGCTGAGTGGAGAGATCTTTACTAGAATTTAGAGTACTACTCTGTAACTATTGTGTATCCTCTACTGCCAGCTAACTGTAGGAGTTCTTTTCTTTTCTTTTCTTTTATATTAGATCCTGACATTCTGGGCCTCCATTTTTGTCAACTTTAATTTAACTTAAAATTTAATTTTTTTGTGTGATAGGATCTTGCTCTGTTAGCAAGGCTGAAGTGCAGTGGTACAAATATGGGTCACTGCAGCCTGGACCTCCTGGGTTCAAGCAATTCTCCTGCCTTAGCCTCCCAACTAGTTGAGACCACAGGCAGTTTGACTAAACATATGCAGATCTAACATGTGTGTTTCTAATTACAAAACTTCTCTTTCAATATTCATGAGTTTATTTATGTATTCCTTTATTTAATAGTTATCAAATTGTCTTTTCTATGCAGGGGGACTTGGTAGACATTTGGAATAACAGAGAGGATAAAAATTATGACTTCAGCCTTCTTAGATTACACATATTAATTAAGGATATGAACATGTAGGTAATAAATGATAGTATAATGTAAAAAATTCTACTGAGATAGACACTGGACTTAGTTCAATTTGGAAGAATGTTAGGAAAAGACTTGACAGAGGAGATGACAGTAAATGTTAGACTTCAGTAGACATTGATGGATAAAATTTTGACAGATAAAGATTTGGGGAAAGAGAGTCTAGTAAAAGACAGCAATGGAAGTATGTATCATCTTGCAGTAATGGCTAGTATTTGGTTTCATCAGATAATATTGTACTTTAAGATGAGTGGTCAACATCAAGTTATAAATGTAAGTTGGAATCTGTAGAGAAGTTAGAATATCAGACTTAGGAATTTGAAATTTATTCAGTAGGCAATAGTTAAGTGTTAAAATATTTTAGGTAGAGAAACATCATGGTTGATCTTCTAATATGAAGAAATAGAATTCTGATGGTGAAGTTGTGGGTGAATTAAAGGACAGTCAAGTGGAAATTCAATGAGGAAGCAATAAAGGTCTCAAGTAGGGCAGTGAGAATTGAGGAAGTGAATTAATATTATAATTAAGAAAAACTTGATAAGCCTTAATAACCAATTGAATATAAGGGCAAGGGATTTGGGGAAGCTACAGATAAATACGTTATTTCTGTCTTAAGCAACTACACTTCATTAATTACCCAGGGAGAGGGAAGCAAAAGCTTTGCAAGAAAGATGAAGGATTCTGGTTTGGAACTGTTGTCTCAGTGTGACATCCAGCTTGATGAATCTGATGTATGTTTGGACAATATGGGTTTAAAGCTAGGAAGGGGACCTTTGATGCAAATGTAGATTTGGAAATCACAAAAATATGAAAGAGAGTTAAAATCACAGATCATGGTGATAGTTTAGCTTGATAAGCTGACAAGTTCCAGGATGGATCAATTGAAGAAAAAGTCCTGAATTTAGATTGTAAACTTTATGCCCACCATTGCTTCTAAATCACCTTTAGTGCAGCTCTGAAGAGGAAATAAAGGGCAGCTTTTAATATCAATACATCCATCTATGAAGATAAATTATGATTATAGGTAAGTAATTGCAGTTTATTCTACATGGAAGTATTAAACAATAGTCCTGGACCTCCCCAAACTATGTATGTGGAAACCCCTCATACTAGATTCTGCCTTGTAAAGTTGTGAAATTGCAACCCTTTTAGCCTGGAATGCAATGAATTTTATTCATGTTGCTATAGAAAGTAAAGCAGGTTGATGTCCTTCACATTGACTTATTGATTTACTTTGAGAGTGATTAGCATAGTATCCTACACATAGCAAATATTCAATCAGGTTTTGGCACATGGATGGTTACTGTACTATGAATGACTTAGTATTTGCAATGCAGGAACATTGGGTGGAAACCAGCCTATTTGGCTCCATCTGGCACTAGGCTATGTCTCAGCCTAATCTCAGGCAAGAGTAAGGAGGCTCCCGAGCCTCAGCTTTCTCATTTTCTAAGGTGGGAGTTGGAGTCTGCTTCTGAGGTTCCTCCACACTCTCCAAGGCGAGGGTTCTATGTCAGTTAATGGAATGAGCAGATAAGCACTGCTTTCCTGTTTTCTAAGTGACTTACAAAGTTTTATCTATTTGTTTGTTTGTTTTTTCCCCAGAGAGTAGAATAGGGAGAATTGAAGATTTTACCTCCCACCCCAAACAACTTAGAGTATCACAAATTTTGAATGCATTAGCTTTATGGTAGCCAAAATTTCTAAGCTAAAGAACTCTCTTTTTAGGGAAAGATGATGCAATTGGGAAAAACCACAGAAGCAACTCTGTTTTTTGCTTCCAGGCAAGTTCCACTTCCCACCTTGCTTATCACTTTCTTTTTATTGGAAAGAAATATGTTCTCTCCTCGCCATGCTCTTTCCAGGACTGACCTTCAATCACAGCAACACATCCATCAGTGTGATCTAATTCTTCTTTCTTGAGGGAGGCTAGGAGCCAGAGGCATCCAATCTTCTCAGCTCTCATTGAGCACAAGAAGAAATTGTGAGTCCGCCTTCCACCCAGCTGTGTAGTGTGTTTTCAAAGTCCTCATCCTGACACTGTGCCCAAGGGAAATTTCTTGGTGTCGTCCTGGTGAAGCATACCCAAATGGATTGCCACAGCTTGGGGTCCCAGGGTCAGTAGTGAACTCTGTGGTCAGTAATCATGATGTTTATTGAAGAGAGGATGTGTGTAAAGGAAGAAAAAAGAACAACAGCGTGGAAGGGCTGGGTAGGCAAAGTCTGGATAAATATCTCAAGATGGGGTCAAGTCCTGAGGCCAGGACATTCTGAATTATTGCTGGGATAATATTACTGGGATAATATGGTGTGCAGGTTGGGTTTACGCAAAGTGTTTGTAATGGGATGGATAATTTAATGATCTTTATTTTTTATGCCATAAGGATAAGCACATACTCAAATCAAATGGGGAATTGGGGGAATAAAGTAACTGACAAGGGCAAAGACATGGCTTGATCTAGATGGCTCAGACTATGTTATTAGTGCTTATTTTATCATGTCTGCCTTCTGCCTCCTTTTATATTGGTTTCCTCAAACCCTGGCTCATCTAATGGTGGCAAGATGGCTCCAAGCCTTGTATCCTATTACCACTAGGACTGGAAGAGAGAATAACTGTTTTCTTGGAGTAGCCACAGCATTTCAGAGGCTCTAACCTGGTCATAAATCCATGTCTGAATCAGGCGTGAGATAGGCTGATTGGTTCAGGCCAATAGGCATTCATTTCTTGAAATAAATTCACTCCACCTTAAATGCATTGTCTAAAATTGGATGAGCATGAATTCTCAAAAGTAAAAAAATGGAAAGGACATAGGGAAGGTGACTAAGAAATAACCACTGTGATTTATCCATCAATCTAATTGATCTAATTCTTATTTTGCAAGAATGCTGATGATAGGAAGACATTAGTTTTCTTTCTCTTTCTCCTAGTTTAAGGTGGAGGCAAACATAGGTAGCTGCAGCAGTCCAGATAAAATGCATGGACAAACTCAAGTTTAACATACCAGGAAAACAATACACCAAATTACCTGAGGTTGCTGGTGATTTGAAATGCTAGAGACAGAGTTCACTGTGACTTTTTATTGAATAGTCAAAGCTCTATGAACACTTCTAGTCCCTATCCAAGATTACATTCCATTGCTCCAGAATTATTTTAGCTTTTAGAAAAGAATATTTGGCCCGGACATTTTATTTTTCAACCAACCCCAATAACAATGATACTTGACACAGTTTTGCTTCTTGGCTTTGTTTCAAAGCATCAGCCTCCCATAAACACATTTTGTCTATGAAACAAAATCAGCTTTGCTGTCTGAATTTTTTTTGAAAGTTGAAAGTTCTCATCTCTGGGTATGTTATATTCAGTTTCCAGATATGCAAGTACAGCCTCAGGCTGGTTCTATGGCCCCATTATAATCGGACTTCCTGTTTTGACAACTCTCTTCTTATACAAAGAGAAACAGGTAGCATCTTGAAGTAAATTCACTGCAACCAATTGAAATGAAGGCTTCCAGGTGCAGCAACTGACAACACTAACTCAATGGAGAAAATGACAGCATCTGCAGTTTGGAGAGTTACCCCATAAATCTGCTGTCCCAGCTGGGCGTGGTGGCTCACGCCTGTAATCTCAGCACTTTGGGAGGCCGAGGCAGGCGGATCATGAGGTCAGGAGATCAAGACCATCCTGGCTAACACGGTGAAACCCCGTCTCTACTTAAAATAAAATAAAATAAAATAAATTAGGGCATGGTAGTCCGGCTAATTTTAGCTGTAATCCCAGCTACTCGGGAGGCTGAGGCAGGAGAATGGCGTGAACCAGGGAGGCAGAGCTTGCAGTGAGCCGAGATCAGCCACTGCACTCCAGCCTGGGCGACAGAGCGAGACTGTCTCAAAAGAAAAAAAAAAAAAAAAGGAAAGGAAAAAAAATCTGCTGTCCCACTTTTGGTATACAGATTTCAATGTAGACTTGATACATATTAGAAATTTTCTGAGCTGCTGTGAAATTAAGCATGGACTGAAATGCCTGCCTTGCGTATGAGAATTAATGTCTGGATCACCGATTATGTAAAACGTGAAAAAAAATCTCAAATATAGTTAAATACTACCGTATTTAAAATCAAGATAACTTGTTTGTAGTTCATGAGTTGGCCCTGAGCAGCTGTGTGACTTTGGACAATGTCCTTGTGGGGCTTCTTGAAACACTTCCAGTGCTAGCAATCTATTCTGTTTCTGCTTCTCTACCAACAAGTTAAGAAAAAAGAAGATAGAAAGAATACAATCAAATTAGCACAGAATTTCTTCAGCACTCGCCACTTTAATAAAACATTTTTTTAAAAGTTGCAACAAAATGGAGGAAAAAGATATATTATTCTTTATTTTTACTCAGTTGCCTAATTTCATTTAGGGACCTCTAATAGCATTTACTGAGACCTAACTAGCTAAATTATGTAGATGTTTAATTCCATTTCAGAAGATCTCAAGGTTTTTATTCTACATCAGCACAGCTAAGGGGTAGCATGGACTAATCTTGTTTTACTCTGGAAGTGCATTCTTGAAGACTGGCTTACTCTGTAAGGATACATCAGAATCACAGGGAATAGGAACTATGTTGGATATTGAGCTGTGTACCTAGAACACATTGGCTGCCTAATTTATAGGGCTCGGTGCAAAATGAAAATACAGGAACTCTTATTTTAAAATTTAAATGTGAGGACAGCAGCAACAGCAAAGCATTGAACCAAACGTGATCCCCTCAAAGCCCAGGACCGTGTGTGATGGCAGAGATCATGTGCCAGTGAAGCAGGTGTCAGCCAGATTCCTCCTTCAATGGAAGAATTTGTTGCCTCAACTTCAAGAAATGCTGTTAGGGATCAGCATTCAGCTATCAGCCCATAAGGACTAGCCTCAGTAGAGCCAGGTTGCTCAAAGTCACCCAACTTTGGACAGGAACTTTAGGGAGGATCATATCCAACTGACTGACATGGAGAAAAAGGACTGCTCATTTTAGCCTCATGTGCAACAGCTTGATGGGCCATTTCAACTCCAGACCTTCTCATGGGTCCACTGAGGCTCTCGGGTCTGCTCCACAGTTTATGAACTTACTTCACCCAGTTCTGCTTCACCACCTCCTCCATGGGTGTTGCTCCCAAGGGACACCCTGCACACTAAACTCTGTCTCAGAGTCTGTTTCTAGAGAGCACAAGCTGGGACAGGACTCTTTGGGTATTTATTATTTTTGTTAATAATAAGAACCTTGAAAACAATGCATTTTTAAATTAAAAACATTCATGCAACAGGAAAATGTAAAAGGAGAAAATAAGAGTACAATTATCCAAATGTTCACACCCAGTAAGGATCAACATTTGTGTTAGCTAAACCTTATCTCAGGCTTCCCTCTGTCTTTGAGCCCAGATAGGGTAGTCTGATGGTTCCATATTGAGATAGATACAGAGATAAATAAATGTAAAGTTAATGTGAGGACTAAATAATGTTGCATATTGAATCTACACAATAATTCAAAACAATGCAGGCACATAAGTGATACGTCCCCAATATCCCTCCCTGTCTCCTCTTTTCCTATATCTGTCTCTCAATTTCAATTATGGTCTATCCTTTTCCCTCACTGCACATATCACTGGCTGTTCACACATGAATGAGGCATATGAGAAAAGTTTACAAAAGCAGAAGACTGAGAGAGAGAGAGACAGAGGAAGAAAAGGGACTGAGTTTTCAGGTAGCTGCTGCTTTAGTGATACCTCTTTTACTATAAGATGTAATATCAATCGCCCACATGCATTATTTGTAATAAATATTGATATTTTAATGCTCAAACTCACTATGGTCGTTAGTGCCATTGGCAAACTAAGAAAAGTCAATCACCAGCAAAACCATAATAGAAACAAATATAATTCAGAATTCTCCTTTGCATGGAAATTTCCTTGCCTGAGCTGAATCATAAGAGCATAAGAAAGGCCATATGAAATCAAATATTTTGTTCCAGGGATTGATACTGCCACAATGTACCAAGTTGCCTTTAGAGTCTTAACACTATAAGGAATATTAAAAATTTTAGTTCTTATTAAGTGAATCCTCCTTCAAAGTGTTGGGGTTGGCTGAAATGAGCATTGTGGATTAAGACTCAGAGAGTTTTCAAGGTCCTTGTTGACAATTCGTGACCATCACAATAAGTCAATAGATACCAAACAATACCAAACATTTTGTCTGAATTAGAAAAATGATTAAACTACTCAAAAGGAGTATGTGGGCCGGGCGCGGTGGCTCAAGCCTGTAATCCCAGCACTTTGGGAGGCCGAGACGGGCGGATCACGAGGTCAGGAGTTCGAGACCATCCTGGCTAACACGGTGAAACCCTGTCTCTACTAAAAAATACAAAAAAAGCTAGCCGGGCGAGGTGGCGGGCGCCTGTAGTCCCAGCTACTCGGGAGGCTGAGGCAGGAGAATGGCGTAAACCCGGGAGGCGGAGCTTGCAGTGAGCTGAGATCCGGCCACTGCACTCCAGCCCGGGCGACAGAGCGAGACTCCGTCTCAAAAAAAAAAAAAAGGAGTATGTGTTCATCTTGACTAAGGACATCACTTTTAAACAAGGCAAACAATTTTTTTTGTTGTTGTTGCCCAGATGATGTCCTGGGAGAACACTTTTCCAGATTTGTTTAAATATGGGAGTCATGTTTTTTGAGCACCAAACTAAAAGTGTCTCCAGAAAAAAAAAAAAAGGTAGTATGGGAATCATCCGTAAACAAATTTGACAGCTTCTGAGAAAACCCTTGGAAGGTCCAAGACCAGCAGAAATTCAAGTCATAGTAAATGATAAGTGACCAATCAAGGCTGTGCATTACAGAATCACATGGAAATAGGGGTGAATACTGGTTCTGCCACAATCCATCTGCAAGAGAGTGGGCAAGTCACTTAACCTCTATGCACCACAAATTCCTTCTCTGTAAATGATGATAAAGACAACTACAGCAAGTGTGATTGAAAGGGTTGTTTGAGATTATATAAGTAAGGCATTGGAGCAGAGGCAGCATACAACACATGGAAGCTATTATCTTTCATGAAATCATCTCCCAGACTTCTGCCACACATGGAAAAAAGGGAGAAAAAGACATAAATGGCAAACTTAAGACATACGAAATTTGAAGTTTGGAAAGCATTTTAAAGATACAACAACCAATGTGAGATACAAAATGATACAGGGGGAAATGAGGTCCATAAACCTAGATGCTTAAAAGGCTGGAGAAGGCTTTCAAGCCAAATAAAATTATGTATAAGAAAATAATTTATAGAAGGTACAGCACTGCAAAAATATTACCAAGGGCAAGATTTTGTAGTTCAATTATGAAGAGGACAAGACAACATCAACAACAAAAGCAACAGCAATGACAGTTTGGACATTACCAAGAGCTTATTATCCATCAGGTGTTTTGCTCTATGCTTGTCATAAATAATTTATATTCCCAATAACACTATAAACACATTATTATTATTATTATTATTATTATTATTATTAACCCTCCTTTACAGATGTAGAAACAGGCACAGGAAGGTTCAGAAATATGCTTAAAGTCTCACGGGTAAAAACTGGTGGAGTCATTGGTCTATGTGTCTGTTTCTGTACTAGTATCATGCTGTTTTGATTACTGGAGCACTGTAGTATAGTTTGAAGTAGGATAGCATGGTACCTCCAGCTTTGATCTTTTTGCTTAGCATTGCCTTGACTATTCAAGCTCTTTTGTTGGTTCCATATGAATTTTCAAATAGTTTTTTATAAATTAATTCTGTGAAGAATGTCATTGATAGATTGATAGGAATATCATTGAACCTGTAAATTGCTTTTGGCAGTATGGCCATTTTAATAATTCTTCCTATCCATGAACATAGAATGCTATTTCATTTGTTTGTGTCATCTAATTTATTTGAGCAGTGTTTTATAATTTTCATTGTAGAGATCTTTCACCTCCCTAGTTAGCTGTACTTTACTGTTTTTATGGCTATTGTGAATGGAATTGCATTCTTGATTTGGCCTTTAGCTTAAATGTCATTGCTGTATAGGAATGGTATTGATTTTTGTACATTGATTTTGTATCCTGAAATTTTGCTGAAGTTGTTTATCAGATCAAAGAGCTGTTGGGCAGAGAATATGGAGTTTTCTAGGTATAGAATCATATATACAAACAGGGATAGTTTGACTCCCCCTCTTCCTATTTGGATGGCTTTTATTTCTTTCTCTTGACTGATTGCTCTGGCTAGGACTTCCAATACTATGTTGAACAGTAGTGGTGACAGAGTTCGTCCTTGTCTTATGCTGCTTTTCATGAGAAATGATTCCAGTTTTTCCCCATTCAGTATGATGTTGGCTATGGGATTTTCATAGATGGTTCTTATTATTTTGAAGTATATGGTTTCAATGCCTAATTTCTTAAGGTTTTTAAACATGAAGTGGTGTTGAATTTTATGGAAACCCTTTTCTGCATCTATTGAAATAATCATGTGGTTTTTGTCTTTAGTTCTGTTTTGATGAATCACATTTATTGATTTATGTATGTTGAACTAATCTTTCAGCCCAATGATGAAGTCTATTTGACCATGGTGGATAAGCTTTTTGATGTGCTGCTGGATTCGTTTTTTTTGACTATTTTTGCATCTATGTTCATTGAGGATATTAGACTGAAGTTTTCTTTTTCGTTTTTTGCTGTGTCTCTGCCAGATTTTAATATCAGAACGATGTTGACTTTAGAGAGTGAGTTATGGAGGAATCCCTTCTCCTCAACTTTTTAGAGTAGTTTCAGTCGGAATGGTATCAGCTGTTCTTTATAATCTGGAGAATTTGGCTGTGAATTCTTCTGTTTCTTGGTCATTTTTTGTTCTTGTTGTTCTTGGTGGGCTTTTTATTACTGATTAAATATCAGAACTTGTTATTGATCTGTTAAGGTATTCAATTTCTTTCTGACTCAGCCTTGGGAGGTTGCATGTTATCTGGATAGCAAAATAATCTATACACCAAACTACAATCACACACAGTTTACCTGTATAACAAACCAGCACATGTACCCCTGAACCTAAAATAAAAGTTAATAAAAAGAGAAAATGGTGGAGCCAAGTTGCCAGTTTGAGCAGTCTGATTCCAGAGCCCCATCCGCTTAACTTCAGTTATTATGTTCTTCGTAGGCCATGGAAGGGTATAGACTTTGCAATTATTGTGAAACTGCTTTGAATCATGGCTCTGCCATAAGTTAGGTGTGTGGTTCTTTACAAATTAGTCTCCCTGAACTGTTGTTTCCTTATTTAACAGGGAAATTAACAGTTTCGTCCTTATATTATAGCCATTAGTAGTAGCTATTATTAACAGTGTTCTTATTAATACAGAAAAAAAATTAGTTCTTGTTGATGTTCCTGTCTTTTAAGGATAAAAAATCACATTTTTCAAGCAGAAAGGGTTCTTCTGGTCTAGTGCTTTTTAGTTGCTTCCCCACACATATGCTTTTATTATTATTTGTTTTTTTTCTTTACTTTGACTACCTTCAACAATTTCAGTACCTACTCTAGTCTCAAACTAAGCAATAATGTTGATAAAATCTTAGAGAAGATACTTTATTGTTATTCTAATCCCTATTAAAATAAACAAATTATGATCACATTTTAAAGCTTTCAGCTGTGTCCCGACTAAGATTGACATGTGTGCCATCAGTGGTATGGGCACAACACTTTGGAAAATGCTATGTATTTACACTTAAATGAGAGTACTGAGACTCACATCTTATGTGCCCGTGGTCACACAACAATTCTTAGCCAAGTGGAAAACCATACCTCCCAATGGCTCATAACACTATACAAGATAGTAGCTCTATCCTTCAAAGCCAAAACTGCAGGTCCCTAAGTGAAACCTGTTTACAGAATGTGCGCATTGTCATACCAGTCCATTCAAGAGCAGCAGCTGAGTACCCCATGCTGTGAAATGTAGCCGTGAAACCTCTTCGTGTCCCACATTTTCCTTCCTATTAAAAATCACACCAGAATTTCTGCAAACCGTACTTTAAATGGTTGGTTCATTGTTCAAATTACATACACTTTGGCACTATCCTGAAGAAAGTGTTCTGGATAATGTCTTTATCTTAATAGAGGAAAGTTTTCAACATTCTCACTGAAATGTTACTGAGTTGGAATCCTTTTCTCTTCATTGTTTGCATCAAGAAAGATACTGCTTCTCGATGTTGCAATAATCAATAAATATACAATTACTACTACACATGTCAAGATTATACTCATTCTTGTGGAATGTTCAAGTGTGGTAGTGTTTTTCAGATTCAGATGAACATTCACAGTTCTCTTTCCCTTACACACTCTGGTCATAGTCTTATAAGGGTTTGGCAGACCAGTACCAAGTGTAGTGAAAGAGCTCAGGGTTTGGAAAAGAAAAATCAGCTTTGATACTATACTTAGCTCATCTGTGTTCGTTTGTTTTCTCACTGCTGTAAAGAAATACTGGAGACTGGGTAATTTAAATTTATAAAGGAAAGAGGTTTAATTGACTCATAGTTCCGAATGGCTGGGGAGGCCTCAGGAAACTTACAATCATAGTGGAAGTGAAGGGGAAGCAATAGCTTCTTCATATGGTGGCAGAAGAGATAAGTGCAAGCAGAGGAAATGCCAGACACTCATAAAACCATCAGATCTCATGAGAACTCACTCACTATCATGAGAAAAGCATGGGGGAAACCACCCCCATGATCCAATCACCTCCCTCCTTCGACAAGTGGAGATTAGAGGTCACTCCCTTGACATGTGGGGATTACAATTCAAGATAAGATTTGGGTAGAGATTCAGAATCAAACCATCATCACCATTCAGGCTAATAATGAGTTATGATTGAGTTTCAAGGTCTTCTCCCTTTTTAAACAGGACTGTCAATGGTAGTACTCTATCTTTGTTCCAGCATTACATATTGGATGTGACGAAGGACACATAGCAGTGCCTTCAGTTCCAGGTTTTTAGATTAAAAGGAACTGTACTGAAGGAACCATATCTGAAGACCTCACTTTCTTCCTTTGGAAAAGGAAGACAATAGTAATGCTTGCTCAATAAAACAACAGAAGTGTTATGAACATGAAATAAAAAATATGTATAGGAAAATCATCTATCAAAGGCACAGCACTACACAAATGTTACCAATGGTGTTATTTGGAGTTTAATTGGCCTGCATTTTAACACGCATTTTTATTTTTGAGATGGAGTCTCACTCTGTTGCGCAGGCTGGAGTGTAGTGCCGTGATCTTGGCTTCACGGCAACCTCCTCCCTCAAGCGATTCTCCTGTCTCAGCCTCCCAAGTAGCTGGGATTACAGGCACCTGCCACCATACCTGACTAATATTTTGTATTTTTAATAGAGATGGGGTTTCACCATCTTGGCCAGGCTGTTCTTGAACTCCTGACCCATGATCCGCCCACCTCGCACTCCCAAAATGCTGGGATTACAGACGTGAGCCACTGCACCCAGCCTTTAACACACTTTTAAAGTGTAATAAACATTGGATTTATTTAAAAGGTTTGTAAATTTGTCGTCTCTGTCATTTTTCTTGTAGAAACTATGATATCGGCTCTCCTGAAATGTTATTATTATTTGACTTATTGAGCTTATCCTGAGTCAGAGACAGAGAGGAACTTCTGAAGAATTCTTTAGTTGCTTATTTCAGAATCATAACATTGCAAAATTCTTTCAACATCATCTTAGGCTAGTGGGGTACAATTATCACACTTGAAAAAAATGATGAGAAAATTAATTTTAATTAATTTTAATTTTTGTCAAGTAATTCAAGTGCGTAGTGAAACGAATCAAATATTATTTCAAAGGCTATAAATAAAATGTAAGAAGAGCTTTGTTTATCCCTTTCTGCCAACAAGTCCTCCCCAAGAGGTACCTACTTTCTTTTCTTAAAGCCATTATTTCTAGAATTTATCTCGAAAGCTGTAAGTAATATGTTTGTACTTCTTGGTCTTGATAATAATTACAAATATTATCTATTGACTCTGTATTATAGTAGTTTAACATTTAGCTCCCTTACACTTAGAGCTCTATTCTCTTTCTGCACTCTCTGAAATAATTTTGGTGGATTGAAGAAAGCTGCAAGTTCTGTGACATGCCTTTCATTGAGAGGTGGTATCTGCTCTCCAGTCCTTGAACATGGGCTAGAATGTGACTGCTTTGGTCACTGGAGTGTGGCATAAGTGATACTATGCTAGTTCTGGGTTGAGAGTTTAGGAGGACTGGTAGCTTCTGCCTTTATAATTTTTGAGTCCTGAGCCACCATTTAAGAACTATAGCTCCTTTGCTGACAAGATCATGCAAAGAGACCTTCAGATTGCATGGGGGAGCAGGAAGGCAGCTGACTTCAGCCTTCCTGCCATCCCCACCAAGGTACTGGGCCTCCTGGGGAAAGCCATCTTGGATCCCCTAGACCAGCCTAGCTATTAGCTGAATGCTACTAAGTTATACAGTGTCAGAAGAATAACACAGCCTATTCCTGCCTGAATCCCTGACCCACAAAATCACAAAATATTACAAAACATTTGTTTTTTTAATTACGCTAAATTTAGGGGAAGATTGTTATACAGCAATATATAGCTGAAATAGAATCTGGCATCTATTTTTAAAAACCTAAATAATGTAGGTATGTCCATCAACCAAAAGATACTCAAAGACATGTCTCAGGGTAAAGATCAAATCCATGGCAATAATGCATAATTTCAGGGCAAAAAGGTGGGGTGTGGCTACAAGACTATTAATATCTCAGAAAGATTTAAAGGCATATTTGTTGCCTATCATTGCTAGACAAGAGAACTTTGAAGAATCTTATAAGTTGCCCCACAGCAACCTCCCAGCCAAACTAAGACAGAGAAGAGCCTTTGTCAGAAAGGCATATCTTCCTCTGGAAAATGAGGACAATAATAATGCCTGATCAATGAAATGACACAAATGTTGTGAAGATGAAATACAAATATTTTATTTTGTGGAAAAATATGTTATTATGGGGAAAATGTGGTTTATTGTAGTGAACCTCAATAAGATCCAAATGAGATCCATGAAGTTTTAAAAATAAGTTGATTGGCATATACACCACCAGCTGGCATGAGAGCTCTCAAGACCTTCAAACTCTCAGTAGGAACTGGGCTGAAATATGGGCTATCCAGTTCATTTCTTATGGAAAAGGAAAGGTGATTCATGGTAGAACCCAAAACCCAAAGGGCAGAGGTTAGAGCCACAGAAAATTCTTCCAGAAAGTTGGACTAGAATGAAATAAAGGAATTGGCAACATATATCTGGCAAGACTTCAAAATTTCTCTACGCTACTGACGGCAATATACCTCTTCATTTCTCTCTTTTAAAACAGGACTGTTGACGGTAGTACCCTATCTTTGTTCCAGCATTACATATTGGATGTGAAGAGGCCACATAGCTAGGTCTTCATTTGCAAGATTTTGGATTAAGAGGAACTTTACTGAAGGAACCATGTCTGAAGAGCCTCCACCACTCCTGGTTGTGAGCTAATGTTGCAATGAAATGGGCTGCTACTTAGGAAACCTTTGAAGAGAGTAAGTATATTTTAGATTTATGTGGAATACAAATAATTTATGATCAAAGGGTGAACTGTGGGTGATTAAAGATGGCTGCAGATTCTATGACACTCCTCCCTTCAAGAGGAGGATTCTGTTTCTGTCCTCTTGAACAAGGGCTGACCTGTAACTGCTTTGGCCAATGGACCATAGAGAAAATGATGCTGTGATTTTCTGGGCCTGGCATTTAGGAAGACTGCAAGCTTCCATCCTAGTCTTTTGGAGCACATTATCCACACTGTTAAACAAAACGAATGTGAAGAGGCCCCGAAAGAACATGAAGAAAAAGAAGGCTCCTGCTAAGTTCAGCTTTCAAGTCAATCTGAGGAAGGTACCAGACATGTGACTGAAGTCATCTCATACCTTCCCTCCTTCTGGTGTTTGGAAATAAAGGATGACACTTGGACTTGCCTCATTTACTCTGCAGGCTTCCATGTAATGCACATTTTCAGTGTGTTACTTCCAACAACTTCCAGACATGGCGAACCTGCTTTCAAGACCTCTTTGTTTTTTGTTTCTCCAAAGAATAAACTCTAGTCTCCGACAACAGCAGGAAAATATAGCCAGCTACCTCTTCACTGGATGAAAGAGAGAAGATGAGGATCAAATCTGCATTTAAGTTCCAGGTATGATCCATATTTTTCATAGTTCATAGTACCACTAATTTTGAATATTTCTGAGATTCTTTGGATTTAACTGAATTGTTTCTAATAATTTCTCACCTCCCAGATATTTAGGTTTTAACTTCCTCTGCTGGCTTCCCCTCCTTCAAAGTTCTATTGAAATCTATCATCCATATTTATTTCCTCTTTTTTGTATGTGCTTGAGGGATCCTACTCTTATACTTACTTACTTCTATTTCAGCAGTGTGTGGGAAGGGAGAGACAAATACGCACATCTGCTGCCATGTTTAATTGGTATATACTAACATTTTTTGAATTTCCATCATATGTCAGGCCCCTTCCCTATATCACTTTACTTAACTTTGACAGTGATATTTCAATAAGATATTTTTTATTCAATTTTAAACTTGAGAAAATGGAAATTCAAAAGGAGTAGAAAGGAGGAGATAACTTTCCTAAGATCACAAAATAAATGTGATGGTACTACAATTTGAACCCAACTATCTTTTGTCCCAGTATCCTTCTTACCACTTTAGCATTTTTGTGTTATCACTTATAGTTTTGCACTAACTGCCTTCATTATCTTTTGAAGCACTCAGACTAATAATGAGTCATGATTCAGTTTCAAGGTTTACACACCTTAGTTTGAATCATGGACCTTGCACTTACCATCTGTGTGACCTTGGGGAAATTGTTAAATGTTTCTGAACCTCCCTTTCTTCACTAGTAAAATGGGGACAATACATTCAGATTTATAGTCTTATTTTCATTAGTAAATAACACAATTAATGTATAGGGTTTCTCAGAGAAATACTCATGTTAACAATTTAATACATAGTAGCTTTGCTTACACTGTTGATTGTCTTCATCTCTATGATAAAGGGATTAGCTGTAGTTTACATCACAGGTTCTGGAACTGCATAGTCCCAATTCAAATCCTTGTTCTCCCATTTTATAGTTACAAGAATTTGGGAGAGTTACTTCTTTTCTGTATGCATCGAGAATCCCATCTGTAGCAATGGGACTAATTTAACTATCTTATAGGGTTGTTCTGAGAGCTATATATGGTAATCTATATAAATTGCCTACCCCCTGGATAATAGTGAATTAATATTAGATACTCTTATGAATAACATTTCTAAAGTCTTCTCCAACACAAAGATTCTCAAATGATGTATCTCTATAATGACATTTATTTGATCAAAATAAAGTATTGAATGCAGTGGCAGAGTTACTGTTTATTTATCTGCTTGACAGCTCATTCATCTTCCCAATGGGTTGTCTGAGTGGCTGACTTTGAGACTTCAACTTGTAGGTCTATTGTTCTCTCTCTTTCTCTGAGAGGCTACTGTGCACAGAAGAATCAGGGCATGGTTGCATTTCCGGTGTCTTTGTTATTGAACTGGGATATAGAGTTTCTTCCCAGAGATCTGACAAGACATTTTTACATTGTTATGGTACCATGGGCTTTATAAGTCATGTGCTTTGTGCTATGTGTAATGGAATGAAACCTGATTATCGCCTTCTTAGCAAACAAAGAATACTCCAAACCACAGAAAGAATGTTGCTCTTTAAAAGTGGTTGAAACTCAACTGCCTTGGAAATGGAAAATAACTCAATCAACCTTAAACAGAGGCATGCAAGTAGGTCTCACTTTGTGTGATGTATGTCTCACTGAAAAATCAGTGTGACTTTTCCTTTTGAAAAGACGATACCATCCGGTTGACTGTGTGATTAGTTTGGTAGTTTTCCGTGGGCAGTCGGTACACACTGACACCTGAGGAAACAAAAGTTATTTTTATTGTTGAAACATAATCTTACTCCATCACCCAAGCTAGAGTGCAGTGGCATGGTCTCAGCTCACTGCAACCTCTGCCTCCCGGGTTCAAGGGATCCTCCTGCCTCAGGATCCCATGTAGCTGGGACTACAGGTGTGTACCACCACACCTGGCTAATTTTTGTATTTTTAGTAGAGACAGGATTTTGCCATGTTGACCAGGCTGGTCTTGAATACCTGATCTCAAGTGATCTGACTGCCTCGGCCTCCCAAAGTGCCAAGATTAAAGGTATGAGCCACCACGCCCAGTGGAAGCAATAATTTATCATCAATCCCTGAGCCAAATATGTTTCTATTCAGTGGGTATATGACATAAATAACATGTGGTCTCTCTCCTCAAGGAGCCCGCAACCTAATGAGGAAAATGGTCCCCCAAATAAGTAATATTCAATGTATTTCCAGGACACAGAAAAAAATATCAAGCACATTTTCATCTCTTAATCTAATTTCTCCCTCAGAGCAAGAGTCCACATTTAGGGTGCCTTCTCAGTTTTTATTTTCTCCAGTGGTATTTATTTATTAATCCACAAACCAACATTTACTTCAAGCCTACTCATTTCTGGATGCAGGGTTAAGTGGCAGGGAAAACCAAAGTGAACACACCCATGTATAAATTAATCTCAATGAAATGTACTTGGTGAATATTTAAAGTTGTGGGACTATATCACATGACACCTGTATAGGGTCAGCTAAAACCCTGTGTAAAACAATGGTAAAGTTGAGACAAGTAAAATGTGTGACATTTACTCAATGCAGACGGTCAGAATTTGAGATTTGAGAGGAAGAGCAAAGGTTCAAGAAGCCATAGAGCAATGGGTACAGCATACATTATTTGGATGATGGATGCCCTCAAAGCCCTGCCTTCATCACTGTGTAACCTATGTGTGTAAGAAAATTGCACTTGTAACTCATACATTTATACCAATATTGCTTTAAAAGAATAGAGTCCATGGTCCTTCAATAAAAAGTTCAGAAAGGAGAGCAGCAGGAGATGAGTCCAGAAAGGGAGGTAAAGGCCAGATCACAGAGAATCTTGGGAATCACATGAAAGTGTTAGGGACGCATCCTAACACCCATATGAGACCCTTGAAGGATGGTGGGCTTAAGTCTGTGCTCTGAAGAAACCACATGGGCAAATGTGAGCAGAATGGATTGGTACGTGGTGTGGCCAGACCAGTTAGAGACTATGACAGTCAGGCAGGAGTCGACTTGAATCAGGACTGTAAAGTGAATGATGTTTTTTGCTATTAAAGCAATTTAAAACACAGGGTAGGTTGGGGAGCACCTTTCTGTTAGGCAGATGACTTTTCTTTTTTTTTTTTTTTGTACTCCTAAAGACACACCAATTCTACAAAGTATTGGAAAACACTTTGCAGTGAAGCAACTACTTTTAAATTGCTGTCTGATTCAGGGTGATTTCCTTAATTGCTCCATGCCTTCATTTTCTCATTGTGCTTCATTGACAAAATGAGGATAAGAATAGTACTAGCACCCTTCTTACAGAGCTGTTACATAGATTAAATGAGGCAATTATTAAAAATTAGCTGAAACAGTTGTTAGCAGATAGCAAGGGCTCAATATGTATCATCAATTGTCATGGTCATTATCATCATCATCATTGTCATGAAAGTTTCTCCTTTGAAATCCATAAAAACAAATGTGAGGATACTAGGACTCTGATGGCAGCAACTCTCTCAGGTCTCAGAGAGAGAGTGGAAGAGTCAAGGTATCCTTGAAGATTTTTTGAGCCAGTGTTTAGAAAGGTGGGCGATGATCGTGATCATGATCAGAGGCAGTTCTGGGAGAGACTCATTCAACTCCAATATGAAAAGCAGAGGGGTAAGAGGGGGTATGAAGAGAAACAAAATCAGAACGGAAGGTGATAATGCATTTGTCAACTATTAAAGCAGACACCACAGGACAAATAATACATGACAAAGAGTGAGAGATAAAATGACTGAAATTGATATTTTTTTTTTTGTCATGGAACAGAGTTTTGGGATAATCACAAAAGAATGTGCAGAAAAAATAGATGAAGAGATTAAGCAAATAGATAGGAGAAAGTAAATGTAGAGGGTAGAAAACATAAGGATAAATGGTGTCCTTATTAGTAAATTTCATATGCAGAACAAAACATAGTTAAAGGTATAATACAGGAAAGTTTTCTGAAAGTAAGAAAGAAGTAAATTCATAGTTAGAAATAAAATTCTGATTGATCAACATGGGGGCATGTCCTAATAAAATTACTGATTGTTTGGTGTAAATAGAAAAGCATATTTCTGATACTCTAGCAGAAATAGTGAGCCATCTACATGGGGAAAGAATAGTATGCACTTCTACTTCTTGACAGTAATACTTAATCCAAGAAATGGTAGATAAATTTCAACACAGTTCGGGTGGCACGGATAGAGCTTATAGTACAGATGTTTCCTTTCTTATTCCGTTTGTATTGCTATCAAGGAATACCTGAGGCTGGGTAACTTATAAAGAAAAAAAGGTTTATTTGGCTCATGGTTCAGTAGACTGCTCAAGAAGTATGGTGCTGGAATCTGGTAGGCTTCTGGTGAAAGCCTCAGGCTGCTTCCACTCTTGGTGGCAGGCAAAGGGGAGCTGGAGTATGGAGGTCACATGGCAAGAGTGGAAGCAAGAGAGAGGGAGGTGCCAGACTCTTTTAAAACACCACCTCGTGGGATAATTAAGAGAATGAGAACTCACACATTATTGCAAGGATGGCACAAACATGAGGCATCTGACTCCAGGACCAAAACATCTCCCATTAGGTCCCACCTCCAACATTTGGGGTCAAATTTTAATATGAGCTTTGGAGGGGGAAAATATCCAAACCACAGCAGTCCCCGATTTACAATGGTTTGATTTACAATTGCTTGGCTTTAAAATAGTTTGAAAGCGATAACACCTTCAGGAGAAACCATACTTCGAGTACCTATACAACCTTTCTGTTATTCACTTTCAGTATAGTATTTAATAAATTACATGAGATATTTAATACTTTATTATAAAATAGGCTTTGGGTTAGATTATTTGGCTAAAGTAAATATTTATTCTAAGCACCTTAAAGGTAGCTTAGACTAAGTTATGGTGTTCACTAGGTTAGGTGTATTAAATGTATTTTTGACTTACAATATTTTCAAGTTATGATGGGTTTATCTGGATGTAACCTCATCATAAGTTAAGGAACATCTGTATTGTTAGATACAGAATATTTAAAAATACAATAACCATATGCCTTTCTTACAGCAAAACAAGCAAAATGACCAATTAAAGAAGAACACACAAAATTTAAAATTAAAAAAAAGCTATGTAAAATGTGGGTCGAATATTGCATTTATTTGATATATAGTTAAGACTTGGGTAATTATATACAAAAGAGTACATAAATATTGAAATTCTTAGTAATATAAACATCATAATTTACCTTACACAAATTAGAAATGGGAAGAGGAGCGAGTTGAGAAATTGGAGACAGGGTATTTTGACCGCCTGATCTCACCTGTTTTATAGTAAATAATAAATTTAAACCCTCTGAAATTAAAGAGTGTTGTTAAGGAAGTAATGAGTCTAACCTTGTAATGCTGTTTGCACAATCATTTTTATTAACTGTAAAGAAATAATAATAAATATTTACTATTTTCGTGAAAAATTATTATCAGATATTTAACAATTTCTTCTGTTCTGCTTATCAAAATACAGTACTGAAAAAATTTAACAATTAATAAAAATATTTGCCAGAATTATTTCTTCCTTTAGACATTATTTCTATCTATTAATTTGTCTTTACCTTTCTCACTCTGTATATGATAAATTGATGGCTGAAATTATAATGCAAACAATTATACTAAGAGCTGTCCAGCACTTCTTACTGAGTGTTTACTGAATGCAGGAAGTCTCCTGAGCACTGTGCATGTGATACTTTACTACGTCTCATAACCAACCACACTAAGAGGCAAATACCATTATTCTCACTGTTGAGATGATGGCATTGAGACATAGGCAGGTTTGGAGAATTACTCAAGCCTACATAGGTAAAGCCTGGATGCTAACCTGGATAGTTTTCAATTACAAACATGAATGTTTCTAGGTAATAAAATTGTTATGGTGATTGTTTCTTTAATTTCTAGAATTTTACATCATATATGAAAATACATACAACATATATATAACATACATATATAAATAAGTAAAACATTACTCATATAGGTTATTTAGAAATAATGGAGTAAAAGGGAGATACGTGAGTGCAGAGCGCAGAGAAGAAAGAAGGGTAATAAAGAGAGAACTGAGAAAAATATAGGGGAGGCTACTAAAATTGACTTGCTAGAATTAGAAAATGGCCTTAATGCTCAGTATAAATGTATTTATCATGTGTTATTGCAATGTGGAGCCCCTAAAAGAATAATAACAATCTAACTGAGGCAGCTGAGAAACCAAGAGAAGGACACTTTTTAAATTTGGATTTTCAATGGAGCAGATAGCAACAAAATGCAAAGTAAAGACTGAAATTTTAGCAGAAGATAGGCATTAAAGCTACAGGTGACTGGAAGAGACACAAACTCTCAGCAATTTCCAGAACTCTGGTGAAGGATTTTGCACAGGATGTGGGATGAGAGACTCAGTTATTCAGAGATTTTCAGAGGAGACTGGCTTCTGAGTCAGTCACACACCCATCCTCTCAACAATGCTGTCTGGTATTTTACTAGCCTCCAACCTGGCACAGGCAAAAGGCGGTGAGTCTTAAGGAAGGGAAAAGCTTGCTGAAGTGTACTCAGCCAGCCTAGTGGCAGAGATTGAATTTACACCCACATTTCCCTATCTGCAAAATCTAGACTCTTCATGGGCACTCTCTCTTCTGAGTAGTGGAATATATTTTAGTATCTTAGCTCAACAGATGTGGATAACATCAGAATCAATATAAGCTGAGACTGTTGCTCTCTTAGCATCCAATTAAACCTCACCAACTCTGGAAAACTGACCAATCCAGTTGTTCTCCAACTCATATGAGCCTCTAATTCAATCACTTGTTATTTTAAAACTCAGTTTTGACTTAAATTTCCCAGTAGGCATCATAGTATGTTGTCCATTATGTGATTCATATATCATGGGTTATAGCAGCCAAGGTTGCTGATGGGAAGTGTCCATCAAAGAGCATAACTCTGCCCTTAACATCAGAATGTTCTACATTATCCCCTGACACTCACTGGAGTATTTGACTGCTTTTCCTTTGTTGGCCTAATCCTCACCTTTGATATGGCTGCAGCTGTTGTTACTCTGAGATTTAGCCGTCTCTAACTGTTTCCTTCCTGGGGTAATTCTCTGGCAGAGATAAGAGCTCTTAGGCTTAGCCACTGTCACCTTTTTGATCTCCTCTAGGCTTCTAGGGGAACTCAGGAGAAGATGGTGTGGGCTGACTGAAGAAATAGCTGTGTCCAGTCAGATCATAATCCCATGTCCAGCATCTTGCCTATGTGGCACAGAACAGTGGTCTTTCCACTCTCAATGGCTACAGGAAAAAAAACAGGGACACTTGTCTCTTCTGCTTTCAAAATTTCAATCTTCAAAGCAGGGCTTCCTCATATCCCCAGGCACTCAACATATTCTACTTCCTTCTCCTCTCATCATCTCATGATTAATTGCTAAAAAAGGAAGGGCTTAATACTGTCATTTGAAGTGAAATGTTACTTGCTGGGTAATATTTTTTGAGTTCTTCAGGTGAAGTTAGGCAAAATTCTCTAGAAAACAGGCCTGTGAAAATAATGAGAGACCTCTAACTTTTCTTGAGTTCATGCATTCTAAGAAGTCCCCTGGAGTGGACTTATCAAACATCAAAGTGTCAGGAAGACCAGCAAAAATGTGAACTTGTCAAGAAATTTAGTATCCTTGAGACCAACATAAGAAAAATTAATACTGTGTGAATTTAGTGGCTTAATTGTGCCTGGATTAGTTAATTAGATAATTAGCATAAGAATGTGCTTTTCATATTAACTCTCTGCATGTTAATAATAGAACTGTTCATAAGTTGAACAAACTTGACATTGAGAAATGCTAATTAATTTCAGAAATGGAACCTTTCATTTGCTAAAATACTTTTTCATTGTCTCCCTCAGAGAAGTGGCAGTGCACCCTATTTGCTGGATCATCTTTCTTAAAATTGCATTTTTTAAGCTTTTTTTAAAAAACTTTTCACATTCTCTTAAAAGCTATATATGCTTTTAAGTATCAACATTATCATAAATATAATCAAATACGTTTTCAATACCTGTCATAAAATAACATACACAACTGCTTCCTTGGCTTTCTACAAGAAATTCTGGGAATTCTTTACACCTTTACTACATTGTAATTCTCAACAAATTATTTAATTCATGGAACACATTTGTTAGGACTGAGATTTTGTTTCTGGTATATGTAGTTTTAAAAGTCCAGTGACTTAAACAAATAGAAAACTATTATTTTAACAGTTCACTTGGTTTTCCTCCCATTTTAATCCCTTGTGGGTAGATGATCCATGGACAGAAGCCTGGTGAACTGGCCTTTCTCAACCTGGGGGCCTTAAAGATGTAATTACCTTTTATAGACAGAGGGGGATTGACAGCTCCTCCTTTATTGCTTTTATGGTTGGAGCCACTGTTGAGGATTCCAAAAACCTCAATAAGCAATATCTCTCTTTTCTCTTCAAGTTTTATGCCTTTATATTAAAATGAAACAAGGAAAGTAAAGGAGATGAACAATCAAAATATTATTTTTATTCTTGATAAAGGTGATATTTGAAACAGTGGCATACATCTGTGAGAAAGTGGGGTTCATTAAACTCCAAATTATACAGACTTTCCTACTCATTTGCGCAAACAGAATGAAGTGTAAAAAGTGAGGAAGAATGGCTTGCCCTATAACATAACAAAAAATGAAGGGGCATGGACAGACTTACATTCCTGGCTGAAAACCATCCAAAGGGATTGGTTATTTATACACTGAATCTTTAAAAGTGTCACTTTGGAGTACACAATGAAAATTCCTTTGTTTTTTCTCATAAGGATGCCAGATTCTGGAGATCCAAGACTCTGATCTCAGATCTGAGAAATTTAAACTTTCATACTATTTGCTAGTCTGAACTGTTTAATATTTTTTAGTTATTTTATCTAAGAATTAACCCCCCCAACCCCCAGAAAGATTTATTTTTATGAAAACTGTGGTCATCTAGATTTCAATTAACTGGTATATAGTTTGTATATGCTTTAGGTGAGTTATTTAGAATATATGTTTTGAAAATTCTGTATGGATATGGTATGTCTTGTCCCATATATATTCTAATGTGTAATCTATAAATAGATAACAAGTTTGCAACTATACATTAGAGAATAAGCTTATGTAATTTTCTTTTTATTGAATTAATATTTCATTGTACTAAATGATAATAGATTTTATAGTTACTATAGTCTTAAAAATATATTAAAGTTTTAATGTAAAATTTATACAGTGTTTTCAATCAAATCTGATTATTTGTTGTTTAAGCAATTTAAAATATTTTCTTGGTAGTTAGAAAACTTTTGCCTATCTAAATATTTATTTGGTGTTTTTTCTCTTTCTTACATGGTTAGACTTTTGACTTAAAACAAATTCAACTTATATCTTATGTCCTTTTTTTGTTTTTATGTATCCATGTGTATTTTAAATTTTGAGAGTTTCTGATTTTATCCATATATTTATACTTCTGTTATTTATTGTCTTGTTCTTCCAGTATATTGGAGAGTTGCACCATTAATTCTCTTTCCTGTTACCTAATACATGAATTGAAGACCATCTCAACAATTTAGTATTTAAGGTTATCTTTTTGATTCAAATATCAATAGCTTTTACTTTGATTTCCTATTAAAAACAAATTTAGCTTATTATTTGATACCTTGCTAAACTATCAATTTAGAGCACACTGTACATGCAAGGAGTCTGAAAATTTTTATTTTCACAGAAGTCACGTGAAAACAAACTTCAGAAAAATAAGAAATAACACAACAAAGAAGATTATGTTGAATCTCATGGAGATTTCAAAGTGGAGAGTCTCAGAATGCCACTGTGCAACATCTCTAGAGGTCAACTAACCTGGAGAACAGGTTCATGATAAGGCTAGTGTTTATGGCTTGTGCAGGAGAATTACATAAATTTTACTACATAAGTAGGATTGCTGTCTTCCCTTTTCATGTTCCTTAAATGTTATCATCATGTTTAAAAATAAATTCACACTAAAGAGTGTGAATGCTCCATTCTTGCAACATTCCAAGTTGCTCCAAGTCTCAGAACTTTCCCACAACATCCTGTTACCGCTTCACTATTCCAGGTGTAGGGAAGACTGAGATAAAGACAAAACCACTCCTCTCATGGAGATTATAATATTATAGAAGGAGAGTGACTCAACAAGATTATTAAACATAAAATCATCAAGATTATTTCTGCTGTTTCAGAGAGAAATAAACCATATTTTAAAAGTGTAAAAAGGTGACACGAAGACAGTTATAAAATGCCTCTTTGAGGAGATATAGTGAAACCCAAAGGATGAGAAAAGGCCAGTCCTATGACTGTTGGAGGACAGACTAATTCAAACAGAGAGGATGAGTAGAGGGAATATAAAATAAAAACCCGTAAGGCAGGAACTGTCTGACTAAACAAGGAGATGAAAGAAGGACAGGGTTGCTGAAGCACACTTAGTAATGGGTTTGGGTAGTAGAGAATGACTTTGGGGAGGGAGGCAGAGGCAACCATCAAATATTAGAAATGACACTCATAATGAGAGCAATGCAAAAGAAAACAGCAATGAGATATCAAATACCATCATCAGACTGGCACAAATTGGAAGTCTGACAAATACCACAGGCTGAAAAAGGGGATTGCTTATAACTACCTTGTTGTAGTGCACACTGGTATAACTACTTTGGAGAGCAATGGGCTTTTCTGTAAATTTCATAATGTCCACCCTGTACAATCTAGGGCTTTTCCTCCTGGGTATATGCCTCCCAAAAATAATCTCATCTGGGCACCATGAGAGCATTGCTGTTGTCACCAGCAAAACAACAACCAAAGCAACCACAATTAGATTAGAAACAACCTAAATGTATATCACTGGGAGGATAAAAAGTATAGAGCACTCATAATAAAACTCCTGTACAGCAGTGAAAATGAGTAAGTAAGAATTGTGGGTAATCTTCTAGCTGAAGTTTATAAACAGTGTTGAGAAGACCCCCCACAAAATCACAAAAGAATGCATATAACACGATTCCCTTTATGTACATTTTTAGCTTACTTTGATATAAACTGACAAAATGTTTCTAAAGAGTACAGTGAGATCCAATGTACCTATTACTTGGGTCCCTTCATTAATAGCATCTTACATCATTACTAATGTGTAGTAATGTTTTTAATAAATCTAGGTAATTGACATTGGTATAATACAACTAACTAGACTGTATAACTTAATCAGACTTCATCAGGTTTTACATGCACTCATGTTTTTGGTATGTCTGTGGGTTATACATATAAATTCTATGACATTTTATCACATGTATAAATTTATGTAACTACCACCATGCTAAAGATACAGTACTGTTTCTTCACTACATGGGAAATTGCATGTTATTCTGTTATAATCACACTCTTCTTAAAACACTTTTAAGTTCAGGGATACAAGTGCAGGTTTGTTACATAAGTAAATTTGTGTCACTCTTCTTCTAAACCATGATCATCACTAATCTATTCTCCATCTATACAATTTTGTCATTTTGAGGATGCTACATAAATGGAATCAGGTTGGGCACAGTGGCTTATGCCTGTAATCCCAGAACTTTGGGAGGCTGAGACGGGTGGATCACCTGAAGTCAGGAGTTCAAGACCAGCCTGGCTAATCTGGTGAAATCCTATCATTACTAAAAAAACAAAAATTAGGCATAGTGGCGCACCCCTATATTCCCAGCTACTGAGGACGCTGAGGCATGAGATTCGCTCAAACCCTGGAGGCGGAGGTTGCAATGAGCCGAGATCACACCACTGCTCTCCAGCCTGGGTGACAGAGCGAGACTCCATCTCAAAATATGTATTAAATAAATAAATAAATAAATGGAATATGTAACATTTTGGGACTGGCTTTAAAAATATCCTGCACAATGCTATTGAGATCTAACCATCAAGTAATTTGTTGAGTCTTATTGGTGAGTAGCGTAGATGTACTAGAGTTTATTTTACTTTTCATCCATTGAGGGATATTTAGATTATATCCAGTTTGAGATTATTACAAATGAAGATGCTGTGAGCATTTTTGTATAGATTTTAGTGTAAACATACATTTAAATTTTCTTGGAGTGGCATTGCTGTGTCACATGGCGAATGTATGTTTAACTTCAAAAGAAAGTGCTAAACTGTTTCCCAGAGTAGCTGTACCATTTCACACTCCTGGTAGCATGTATAAGATACCTAGTATCTCCATATCTTCTCCAGCATTTGGTACTAACAGCATTATTTCAGCCTTTTTGATAGGTTTTTAATGATGTATCTTCACGATTTTAATTTGTGTTCCTTTCATAGCTAGTGAGTTGCAGCATCCTTTTACATACTTATTCACTATTCATTTATCTTCTTTAGCAAAGTGTCTGTGTAAGTATTTTTCTCATTTTCTAATTGAACTCTGTGTTTTCTTATTATTTAGATTCTTTTTAAATATTCTGCAGAAAAGTCCTTTGTCATGTATGTGCTTAGCAAATAGGATCCTCCCCGCCCTCCAACTCAGTGGCTTGTCTTTTTGTCTTCTTAACAGGGGTCTTTCATGAAGAAAACCTTTTTTTAAAATTTTGATTAATTCAATTTATCTACTTTTTCAAAGATCTTTTATAGAACTTTATGTCTAAACATTATTTGCCCAAAATTCTCTTTTAAAAGCTTTCTTCTAAAAGGTTTATAGTTTTGTGGGTTTTTTTACTTTTACTTATTTTCTGCCTAGGTATTCTTTTATTTCTAAATATTTTAAACATTTTATACACTGAACACAAAATTTACCATCAGTGACATTTAGTACATTTACAATGTTATGTAAACATCACTACTGTCTACTTTCAAACATTTTTGTCACTCCAAAGGAAATCTCATACAACTTAAACAGTCATTACTCATGCCTCTCTCCCCTTAGCCCCTGGCTAGTACTAATTTGCTTTCATTTTTTAAGAATTCACCTGTTCTGGGTATTTCATCTGAATGAAATTATAACATAAATGGTCTTTTGTATCTTACATTATTTTTAATTGCAAAGTAGGTTCTTGTAATTTTAGCTTCATCTTCTGTTACTATCTGGAATTAATTATGTTTTGTGAACATAAAGGCTCTGTTTCAAGGAAAATTTTTTAAAAAAATTTATGGATACATAATGGTTGTATATGTTTAAGAATACATGTGAATTTTTGATACAAGCATACAATGTTCAATGATCAAATATTGGTAATTAAGATATCCATCATCTCAAAAATGTATCATTTCTTTATGTTGGGAACATTCTAAATCTCTTATATTTATTGTTTTATCAGTTTACTTTAGATTTCTGATTCACTTTGAATTAATTTTACAGAAGGCCTGAGGTTGAGTTTTTTTTTTTAACCTATGCATGTGCAATTGTTTCAACATCATTTGTTTAAAAAGTCTATCCTTTCTCCATTGAATTGCCTTTGCACTTTTGCCAAAAATCAGTTGAATATATATTTGTGGATCTCTTTCTGGGTTCCTTATTCCGTGGCATTGATCTCTGTGTTGATACTTCCATCAATCCACATTGTTTTAAAAACTGCAGTTATATTGTAAGCCAGGAGATTGAGACCATCCTGGTCAGCACGGTGAAACCCTGTCTCTGCTAAAAAAATATACAAAAAGTTAGCTGGGCGTGGTGGCGGTCGCCTGTAGTCCCAGCTACTCAGGAGGCTGAGGAAGGAGAATGGCATGAACCTGAGAAACGGAGCTTGCAGTGAGCCGGGATTGCACCACTGCACTCCAGCTTGGACGACAGAGCGAGACTCTGTCTCAAAAATAAATAAATAAATAAATAAATAAATAAATAAATAAATAAATAAATAAAATTGGCTAATGTAACTCCATTCACTTCACTCTTTCTCTTCAAAATAATTTCAGCCATTCTTTGCCTTTCCATATAAAATTTACAGTGATCTTGTTTATAACTACAAAAATTTTGGTGAAGTTTTGATATTGTTTTTAATCTATGTATCAATTTTGGTAGCATTGATGTGTTTACTATGTAAAGACTTGTAATCCACCTACATGGTATTTATCTCCATTTATTTAGACATTCTTTACTTTCTTTCATCAAGACTTTACAGTTTTTATACATATAGATCCTGTTTTTGTGTTTTGTTAGATTTATACCTATATATTTCCTTTTTTTTCCAAGTGATTGTAAATGGTATCTACCTTAAATTTTTGTTTTTGATATATTATTGACTATGAAAATTGTGAATAATTTTTGTGTATTGACCCTCTATCCTGTGGCACAATACCTTCTAGGATAATATCTGAAGTAAGGTGATTATAAAATTAATCTGTAAATGATAACTTAAGAAAAAGGAGCAGCTGTTCAACCAGAGATTAAAACACATACACAAAACTGTAATGATAAATACAATATGGTATTTGCATAGAATAAATAAATACATCTGTAAGACAGAATAGAGAATCCACATTCATGTATATATATGAAAATCCATGTGTGACAAAATTATCATTTCATTCAGATGTCTTGGAGAATTTAACAAAATCATTTCAACTCACTAGTGAAAAGATGGACTTGTTTATATATGACTTTAGAAAATTTGATTAATATTAAAAATTAGCTCAGGATTGTACATCCTCAGATATCTTATAGTATAATAAAAAATAACTATTAAGACAAAAATATTACAAACATATAGGGTAATATGTTTATAATTTTGGGATTGTAAAGTTTTCAGAGACAAGCAACTCGGAAGCCATAACAAATAGCATTATAAGTGAGATCTCTTAAAAATTAAACATTTCTGCAAAGCACAGTAGCTCACGCCTGTAATCCTAGCATACTGTGAGGCCAAGGCAGGTGGATCACCTGAGGTCAGGAGTTCCAGACCAGCCTGGCCAACATGGTGAAACTCAATCTCTACTAAAAATACAAAAATTAGCCAGGTGTAGTGGCACTCACCTGTAATCTCAGCTGCTTGGAAGGCTGAAGCAGGAGAATCTCTTGAACCCTGGAGGTGGAAGTTGCAGTGAGCTAAGATCATGCCTCTGCACTCCAGCCTGGGCAACAGAGTGAGACTCTTGTCTCAAAAAAAAAAAAAAAAAATTAAAACTTCTATTATTCAAGTGCCGTGAAACACAATGTTAAAAACAAGTAATATCATGAGAAAAAATATTTAATATAAAATAATTAATACCTACAATATGTAATACTTTAATTCAGTATGAAGAAACAAATTAGAAACGGGAAAAGATACGTGAACAACTTACCGAAAATAAATACAGTGATTAGCATGAATCGTTTTTAGTTTGTAGTCAATCAATTGATTTGTTTTTTTACTATCAGGTTATTGAAAATGTGGCCAAAAACCTGAGGCTACCTAGTGAGGATGTTAGAGAGAGGATAAGAGTATTACTAAAAATGACTCTTGGAGTATAAATTGATAGAGCCTCTTCATGCAGGAGCCAATATAAGAAAACAAAATAAGAAAATATAATCTAACAGAAAACAGGAAAAAAGTTGAAGAAGCAAACAAAACTAACATGACAGAAATAAAACAAATGTAACTATTATAAAATGTACTAGTTATGTTCCCATTTTAAAGGACAAAGACTATCTTTTAATTATTTTTTTTAGATTAAAGGGTTGAACATTTTTCCTCCAGAACTTTGAGTCTATTGTTCTGAAGTTTTCTGAGACTTGGTGTTGACGCTAGAATGGTGATAATCTGATTTTGGTTCTTTTGTATGTGCACTACCCTTTTCTTTAGAAAAGTAATCGTTGATGTGGTGCACTGTATGAAGACATGCTAATATGTGGGCCTTTTTGTTTAATTAATCGTGCTTATTTATTAGTCAGCTGTTTTAATTTGAGGGATTCTTCATTAAGTCTGAGATTATTCTGAATTACTTTGATTTTTCTTAATTTCTTCTCCTCTTATCACACTACTAGCCCCACCTAAGACATTTATGTAATGAGCATTCATATTTGTTTTCTATTACCTTAATTTTATGTTTATTTGTATTTTTGCTCTATGCTCTTGAAAACTTTTTCACATTTTATTTTCTTTCTTCTTGCTTCTTAAAAAAAAGATTTCTCTGTTTTCTCATATAAATGTATTCCTTTTTGTACTTCTTGAATTTTATTTTGGTGGGGCCTTTGTAGACACATAAGGTGGGGTTCCAGGAGAGACATTAGGAATTCAATCCCTATGTTTTAGGAATTGAGTCTCCATATTCAACCAGGCAGATTTTACCTATTGAGAAATAAATGAATGTTCAGATTCTCCAAAGAATTAGTTGCACGAATGAGTGAGACTTAGACATAATTTGCAAACTCCCAATAGAGAGGATAATCAATTCAGATAGCAAAATCAAAACAAGATATTCCAGGTTATGATAAATTTAATTCAGTTCAAGTAATATTTTTCCATCTATTTGAAGTACTTTGTTTTTTACTTTGAGCAGTCTGTGAAATTAAACTGAACACCCTTTGATTCTGCCGTATAATGTTTCCAGAGTAAGTTTTATCCTGGTGTTCACTAACAACCCAGCAAATCCTACACAGTACAATTTCTCTGCAGTAATTTAGCCAAATGTCACTCATTCCTTTCTGACCTCTCATCTCTCACTCATCCTTTATTCGTGGGATTTTGAAGACATTAATGGAATAGAAACAGGTTCCAGCTTTCATCTTATTCGTCTCCTGCACACCGTGTACAATCTGGCCATGCAGCCTGCTATTCTCTGTGCACATTTTGAGCGCTTTGACCTCCGTGCTATTGTCCTCCAGAATCCATTTCCTCATTCTATTCTATAATCAACACCAATTGGGGTAGTTGCTCTGCTTACAAAGGCATTCCCAATGACTATGTCGTCCCTACACTGGCCACTTTTTACTGATACACACTGTGCCAATTTGATTCTCTCTCCAGATAATTTGAACAAAGGAACAGAGATGTCTATTTGTGAAATGCAGCTGAAAATTAGTTATTTCTTGCTTGCATCCTAGAGAGAAGAGTTATATGCTTCTTTTGCTAGCATTTTCAGAGAGGCCCTGGTTCCTGAATTTCCTCAGGCTTGATACTGAAATTCCGCTTTATGAATCTTTCCAACAAATCCTACCTTTTCCTAACAGAACCATTAAGAAATGTTTTTATTTTCCCTGCTTTCAGGTACATGCCACGAAGGAGTTTTAACCTAACTTAAATCCTATCTCCTCAGGTCCATCTTTGCTTGCTTTATTTTTTCAAATGTTTTATTCACTTAGTTATGTTTTATTTTTTACTTGTAAGTTCAAGTGTACAAGCGAGGCTTGTTACATAGGTAAATATGTATCACAGGCATTGTTGTATAGATGATTTCATCTCCCAGGTGTTAAGCTTAGTACCCATTAGTTATTTTTCCTGATCCTCTCTTTCCTTCCTCTGAAAGGCCCCAGTGTGTGTTGTTCCCCTCTCTTTGCCCATGTGTTCTCATCATTTAGCTCCCACTTGCAAGTAGAACATGTGGTATTTGGTTTTCTGTTCCTGTGTTAGTTTGCTAAGGATAATGGCCTCCAGCTCTATCCATATCTCTCAAAGCACATGATCTCATTCTTTTTTTATGGCTGCATAGTATTCCATAGTGTCTATGTACCACATTTTTAAAATCCAATCTATCACTAATGAGCATTTAGGTTGATTTCATGTCTCTGCTATTGTGAATAGTGCTGCAGTGAACATATGTGTGCATGTGTATTTATAATAGAATAATTTATATTATTTTGGTTATATACCCAGTAATGGGATTGCTGGGTCAAATGGTAGTTTTGTCTTTAGATTTTTGAGGAATCTCCACACTGTCTTCCACAATATTTGAACTAATTTACTTGCTTGCTTTTTAAGGGCAGGTTTAAAGTCTTTCTCTACAAGGAAACTTCATGGCCTTATCCAACTAGAAGGCTTTTCTCTCTCATCCTCTGCGATCTCACAGTCTCTTGCCTTTACCTCTCTCATGGCAATCACCTTTCATACCTTGACCGAAGTATACTTACAGTGACAAACATCACCATATAGGAGAATAGCTATTCCTTAAGGGCATAGTTTCCATTTTGTTTTTCTCTACAATACCTTGCACACAGCAAATGACCAGTAAGAATCAGTTTGATTTATTAATTTACATGTTTAAAAAGGGCTTCACTGATTTGGCAGAAGACACTAGAAGAGTCATTGGTTCAGAGACCATTTTCTTAGTAGAAGCTACTACTTTGTATGTGTCCTGTCTGTACTATCTCATGTTGTCCTCCTGTTATGGCCTAAAAGTCTGTGTCCCCTTAAAATTTATTGAAATCTTAATTTCCAATGTATTATTTGAAGGAGGAGCCTTTGAGAGGCAATTAAGTCATGAGTGTAGAGCCCTCGTGAATGAGATTAGTGTCCTTGTAAGAAGAGACCAGAGGACTAGCTCACTATTTTTTTTCTGCCATGTGAGTATAAAAGGAGAAGTCAGCAGAGGGCCCTCAGCAGAACCCAGCCATGCTAGAAACCTGATGTTGAACTTCTAAGCCTCCAGAACTGTTAGAAATACATTTCTGTTATGAGCCACTCAGTCTATGGTACTTTGTTATAGCAGCATGAACAAATAACACCTAACCATGCTGCAAAGTAGATAATATTATGCTTACTCTCCAGATAAGAAAAATGAAGTTTAGAGAAGGGGAAACAATTTGTCCAAGGTTGCATATTGATTCATAAGTGGAGCTGAGCTGGAACCTCTGTTATTGCAAGATAGAAGATGTTGTGAAAAGAGTCACTGAGACAATTCCCAGTGGGAATATGCAAATGCTAGAAGAAAATATTCTTATTTATCCAACACCTGGAAATAAAGAGAAGCAGTTTACTTTTAGGCCTGAATCATTAACGGTGTCAGCATGAGCATCACTAGCCATTTGTGTGTTTGTGGACCTGTTAGACTCCAGGTATTCAGAGTCAGTTAATTACATTTTCAGACCATTCATGAGAGGAAGGCATTTTACCCCATTTTAGAGACTAGAAAGCTGAGACGTGCAGAAAATGCCATGCTGTATTTGTACAGAGAGTAACAGAGTAAAAATTCAAATTTAGATCTTGTCTCACTCTTCAATGATTTTTTTCACTGTGCTGCATTGTGTTGGCAAAAATCTTGTGACTAAAGAGTGATGATTAAAATCATAATCAAGGATGGTAGATCAATCCTATGTAGACACCTCTAATGAACAAGTCTGTGTGATCCCCAAGTGAGTCCTCTCCTGTATCAGCATGGAAATCTCCTGATCTCTTTTGAACAACATTTTATAAAGGATGTACACAAAGATAAAAACAGATTGCTTATGAAGTTTGCTAATAGGCATAATAGGGAGGGATTGGTAGCTCATAGCTAATAGGCATAATAGGGAGGGATTGGTAGCTCATATAATTAACAAAGGATATGAGATTAAAGTAAGATTCAGAGGTATAGATGCTGAGGCAAAAACCAAACCAAACGAAACCAAACCGAAAAAACAGTAAAAGTGAAATTGCTCACGAGAAAAGGTTACAAACTCATTTCGTAAGTGCAGGAAGAGACTCCTGACTGGGCAGCTGTTCACTAAAAAATAGCTGAGGGTTTACCTGATCATGTGCTTTCCACCTGCCAGCAAAAGAGTGAGGGGTTGAAACTGGCACCACTGGTTGCAACCACTATAGACCCATGTTTGTATGCAGTAGACAGGTCTTGGTAAAATCTTCCATCCTTGTGCTCCTTTCGGAGGATTGTAGGCAAACCAGAGGCCAGAGAAGTCTGTGCTTGCTCATTTGAGTGCTAGTCCCTCTGCTTGGAAGGTCTTTTCCAGGCCCTACCAGGTGAAGGCAGGTGGTCCTGCAAGTCTACCCTTAAACATTTTCTTTTGTATGAAGACTTCCTTGTTATCTCTGGGTAGAAGGTGCTGCTATGAAAAGAATGACCACAGTCTGAATTGGTGGGAGTGTAGCTCTCCCCACTATGCAGGGAGTCCTGTTTGCTGGATTCCCTAGTCCACACCTCATGCCTCGTAACCTATGAGGCACTTTGCAAGCATTATAGGTCATCCTCATTATGTAACTTTGAGCAAAACATTTTCCGCATATTTACTTAACACCTAGTAAGTCAACTTATCAGCAAGGAAGGCTCAACACTTTGTTTATATTTGGGGCCTTTAAACCACTCTTTATCCCTGTAACACAGTAAAAGGTGAGCATTCTCTCGGTGTGCTACAATGCTCCCTTTCAGATCAATGCAATCAGAGCTGTGTCAAATAGTATATTGTGAAATATTGGATTTCACAGAAAGACAGAGGTTCAATTTATTTTTTTGTTGGCATGCCCATCTAATCAGAAGAATAGGCCCACCACAGATTTTTCTTTAGACATGATACCTAAGGAAGATGAAAGTGCAATTATATTCTGCTGTTGTGCGGCCATTTGAAAGGAGCTAATGCAGGTGTTTGAGATAGAAACTTGGAGACAATGGATGCATCGCAAACAATGAGTTGTGGGACATGGAGCTAGTGAGAGAGGGATGGGCATTTTTAAAATGATGACAAGCAACAATAGGCTTGGGAGTCATTTCAAGTGTCTGTCAGGCATCAGTCAAACAATAATTCTCTGTTTGTTTGTTGGGAGCCAGTGAACTTACCGAGAGAACACTTTCAACTCGACTGAACATAATTGCTTCCTGAAAATAGATTCTGATGAGTGAATTGAGACTACTCCCTTCTAGCTGTAGCCTTTTAGTTTTTAAGAGTTTACAAAGCACTTTTCCCACACACCATCTCAAGCCCTGTTTTGACCTCTATGCTAGATGCTGGCAATGCGATGTTGAGAAAAGCAGAGCGATTTATGCCCTTGGGAAGGTAATAGTACAGTGGGACAGACAGACATTAAGCAAATCATCCCATAAGCAGGTAGGCCATTGAAATCCTTTTTATTACACCAGTAGTTTCTGTTTTATTTTAAATTCAGTCCATTCAAAGTGCTTCTGAGGCAGCTGTGGGCAAAAGGGGCTTGAAGGAAATGTCTTGTCCCCATCCTGTTTCAATTAATAGCACTCAGATTTTGTTTGATTGATGTTTGTAGTAAGCTTTCCCTTGGAAAATAAACTTTATTGCACACAGAAAGCCAAGACTGCTGCACTCTACATTCAGGAAAATGAGTAACGTGCTGTGTGACAGAATAATTGTATTTTTCGGGAGGTGTCACTGTTTCTAGGCATGACACCTTTGTGTTTATCTTCTTGAATCCAGTGTATGTATTTACCTGGAGGGAGTTTCTAAGTCTTTTTATTGAGGGAAGGTTCATTCTGTCAGAATCCTATATGGGGCTCCAGCAGAGTGTCAGTGTACGACAGCCACTTGGCTCACCAGTGTCACATGGACCCACCTGTTAGGGCTCCTGCAGCCTTCACTCGTTGCTAGATACCTAGGGTGCCATTTCTGCTTAGAAGAGGTAGCTGACCTTTGCAAGACAGGCCTACCCTCTTTATAAATCACTATGCAAGTCTGATTGCCTTTTCAAAGGTCAGCCTTATTATCTTGGCCTTTGGCTGATCTGACCCTTGGCTTCCCTCGGGCCTTTTCTTCGGGGTCAGTTGCAGGGGTTAATTAGCAGAGGGAGAGGATAATCACACTCACCAGGCCCTTGGCTTCAGCGTGTCCCCCAGGATTGTCACGGCCACTCTGAAGAGGAAGTGCATAGTGGAAACAGCAAACTCCTTTGCTTCCCCTACTCTCACCCTGATCAGTCCCTGCTGTGATACCACAAACATTTAAAGGATTTCATTTGAGAAAATTGAAGACCCCTCTTTAGTGTCACTGTTTTGCAGAATTTCAACTCTGCAAAAAAACCTTAACATCCATTTGGGCAAATTTGGACAACTCATGAGATCTCGCTGGACCTTTTCTCTTATCTGCAGAATGGGTGGGTGGGCCAGGTAGGCCCTGAGCTAGCCACACCAGTGGGAAGACTCAGAGGCTCTTTGGCGTAAAGGTTAACAATCATAATTAAAATCATATCTTCAATTTAATGCCTTGAATATATCCTACTTAGACTCTTAGACTATTAGTCTCTTTACCTACAAGTTCCAGCTATAACTCTTCCTGTTAGGAAAATCAAGTAAGATGCTATGTATGGGTGCACCCTCATTCTCGCATCAGCAGCTATGCTCTGGTTCTTAACCTCTTTTACCTGTCCTTGTTACCCTCTTCCTCCATCATTTACTATTTCTCTCCTCTTACTTTCAATCATTCTGCAATCCTTCCATCCTCTTTCAGTTCCCTAAAAATTTTGCATTTAGAACCTGCGTTACATGATACAACTTATGACTCATGGGTCATTCCTTCCTACCATCAATCATTCACCATCAATTTATTGAACATCTTCTAAATGCAGGATCCTGCAACAAGTCTGCAGATACTGTAAGACAGTAAGAAGTACTACCCTCAATAACTTTATAGTCTTCTAGGAAGGCCAGCTTCCAGGATGTTATTTCAACAACAAGTGAAAACATTTGATAGCATATTTAGTAAAGGGAACCTATTATAATTTATAGATTGAGATTGAAATGAGTCAGTCCACACTAAATAAACACGTATCTACTCGGTTCCAACTATGTTCAATGTTCTATTCTAGGTGATGGTCATTCAGCAGTTAACAAAGCAGACAAAATGCCCTGCCCCCTTGAAAGTTATATTCTATTGTTCCCATGTCCCTGGGTTGTGGAAAGTGAGATGAAGCATGGAAGAGATGAAGTGAGAGTTTGCCTGGTGTTCGGAGTGTACTGGGTTCCAGATATGGCCACAGAGGGTTGCAAAGCCAGATCACATGAGGCCCTTGCAGGGCCTCTTTCAAATAATTACGACTTAAGACTATGCATCATTTGGAAACCATTTTTGAATTTACTCCGAAATTATCACAGAGGAGAGTGACTGCTGTACTGAAGACTAACCCTAGTAGAATAACCCATGTGGAGATTTATTTTGAAGTTTGAAATGAGACTTTTCCTGTCCTGTCTCAACTCCTCTGGGCCACTGGGACTTTTCTTACTGTGACAATAAAATTTAGTAACTCACTATGTCTTTTCTTTTTGCTCTTGCTGCCAGAAAGGTTGGGGACAAATTAGATATTAATCTTTTTACTTAAATTGTTTGCTTCCTATTCATTTATTTGTTTTTTTCACATCACTACATAAATACCCTTTTCGAGGTGGTTTAGTCTACATTCAAAATATGGATTCTGATTAGAAGACTGTCAAAAATGCTGACTCAGAATTACCTGCTCTTATTATCACTTTTTTTTTTTAAAACTACATCTCAAATAGCATATAATGCCAAAAACAATAACAGGGACCAAGAGAGTAGACTTCTCTCTTGCATGAAGCTTTGACATCTGTCATTGTT
Organism: Rhinopithecus bieti; assembly: GCF_001698545.2. NCBI lineage: Eukaryota > Metazoa > Chordata > Mammalia > Primates > Cercopithecidae > Rhinopithecus > Rhinopithecus bieti. The sequence continues at coordinate 1,602,428 of NW_016810801.1, read as the reverse complement.
TATATTTTTACTTTCATCTCTCTACCAGCTTAGTTTCTTTAATTGTTTGTGCTCCTTTCTCCCTGCTAACTATGTCTGACCTATGGCTTTGTCTACCTGTCTACCTACCATCTCTTATGCTTTCTACTGGTAATTCTAGATACAGTGTTTTATTTTATTTTTTGCTTTTCTCATATTACAATTTACATTTGTTTTTCTTTTTTCCTATTATAATTAATAAGTGGATCACCTATGTTGGTTAATTTTACATGTCAACTTGACTCGGCTAAGGGATGCTCTGTTAACTGGTAGAAGGTTATTTCTGGGTATGTCTGTTAGAGTGTTTCTGGAAGAGATTAGCATTTGAATCAGTAAACTGAGTGAAAAAGATCCACCTTCACCAATGTGAGGGACATCATCATTCTATCCAGTGAGAGGTCTAATAGAACAAAAAAGATGAAGGAAGGATAAATCTTTTGTCTCTTCTTGAGCTGGGATATCCATCTTCTGTTCTTGGACACCAGCGTCCCAGTTCCAGGCCTCCAGACTTGAACTGGGACTGACATCACTGGCTGCTTTGATTCTCAGGCCTTTAGACTTGAACTAGAACTACATCACCAGCTTTTCTGAACCTTCAGAGTGCAGACAGCAGATGGTGGGACTTCTCTACCTCTGTAATTGTGTGAACCATCTTTCAGAATTAACATCTATCTATCTATCTTACCTATATTTAAATGTACTGTTGGTTCTGTTTATCTGAAGAACACTGATTAATACAGCATTTGATTGAATCATTTTTTAAATTCCAGGCCATAAGTAATACTTTGAATGTCATTGAATATTCTGGCTATGGGTCAGATGCCCAAGCTGGTCAACATGGCTGTGGCTAGCTGCGATTAAGCTATGTGGTACCAAATACAGTGGCTATTTCTCACCACGGATGGAGAAAGTATATTTAGAAGAAGGGTTGGGAAGCCGAGGCAGGTGGATCACGAGGTCAGGAGATCAAGACCATCCTGGCTAACACAGTGAAACTAAAAAATACAGAAAATACACTAAAAAATACAAAAAAAAATTAACCAGGCATGGTGGCGGGTGCCTATAGTCCCAGCTACTCAGGAGGTTGAGGCAGGAAAATGGCGTGAACCTAGGAGGCAGAGCTTGCAGTGAGCTGAGATCATGCCACTGCATTCCAGCCTGGGTGACAGAGCGAGACTCTGCCTCAAAAA
>NW_016810801.1:1573191-1600986 GCF_001698545.2 Rhinopithecus bieti | reverse complement strand
AAAAAAAAAAAAAAAAAAAAAAAATTAACCAGGCATGGTGGCGGGTGCCTATAGTCCCAGCTACTCAGGAGGTTGAGGCAGGAAAATGGCGTGAACCTAGGAGGCAGAGCTTGCAGTGAGCTGAGATCATGCCACTGCATTCCAGCCTGGGTGACAGAGCGAGACTCTGCCTCAAAAAAAAAAAAAAAAAAGAAAAGAAAAAAGGGAAGGGTGGAGCAGGAACAATTACATCCCTAATTAGGTGTCTTTCCTGGTACAGGCCAGGGGGATGGGTGGATAATCTTGATATGCCTGCCCCTCTACACTGTGATGCTCTGGCTTGGGCTGTGCAATCTGCCTGGGATTTTGAGCACCCTCTCTTCTCACAGCTACTTCTTTCAGTTTCCTCCCATGCCGATCTCCTGCTCATTTTGAGACCCAGTCTGTTCATCACTGGTCAAGGACAGATTTCTCTACTTCTGTCCCTATGCAGAAGCCTTCCACTCCAATCTCAAAGAACCCTGTGCTTTTCTCTGTTCTAATATTTTGCCATTTTATTAGATTTGCCTTTTTCCTTATTTGACTCTACTATGTCCTGACAACCTGAACCGGGTTAACCTGTCATCTCTGTACTTCTAGCTCCTGAACCACTGTCTAGCCTGTAGTAGGATACCCCATAAGAAGGAGGCAAGGGATTGGGACTGTCCTTTTTCTATCCCGAATCAGGATAAGAACCCTTATTCTGGAGCAGGGATAAAGCAAGTGCTCCAACGTAAGTACAGTCATACTCCAGAGCATTTGTACAGCCATACTCCAGACATGTGTATAGCTGTACTCCAGAATATCTGTGCAGCCATACTCCAGATAAAGAGTAAAAGTTCCAGCCCCACATTGAGATCACAACCAAGTGTTCCTTTCCATGGGAAGGGCTTCTTAAAATGTCTTTCTTTTCAATTCTGTTCTAGTCTCTACTTTAGACCTGTCCTTTGTGTCAACTTGTCCCATGCTTATCATCTAATAACATCTGTTCTCTTCTAGGTCTTCTCTATAACCCTTATTGGCCTCATATTTAAATCCAACCCTTGCTTTTTACTTGAAGTCTCCTGACACAAACTGTGAGGTATTTTGTTTTTATTTTTTATGATTTGGGTACTCAGAATTTTATGTGTATGAGAACCAGCTCCACTTCTCTGTAAGTGACTGTGAACAAGTTACTTAATTTCCTCATCTCTAAAGTAAGAATCACAAGCCCTTCTCCGGCCACTTAAAGAGCTTCTAATACTATTCAATGAGATAAGCACTAAAGAGATTTTCCTAAGCACTTTGCAATTTTTCTTTAACTTTTATGTTAAGTTCAGGGGTACAAGTACAGATTTGTTACATACGTAAACTTGTGTCATGGAAGTTTGTTGTACATATTATTTCATCACCCAGGTATGAAGCCTAGTACCCATTAGTTATTTTTCCTGGTCCTCTGCCTCCTCCCAACCTCCACCCTCCAAAAGGCCCCAGTATGTATTGCTCCTCTCTCTGTGTCCATGTGTTCTCATCACTTAGCTCCCACTTATAAGTGAAAACATGGAGTGTTTGGTTTTCTGTTCCTGTGTTAGTTTGCTAGAGATAATGGCCTTCGGCTCCGATCATGTCCCTGCAAATATTAATGACAATTACTCTTCAACATTTATTTTCTGGTTTCATTTATCTCCAATCTTCTTGGCTTATTAACATAATTATCTTGGCAATATAGCTTCCTGAAACTGTTGTGAACTCAATTTAATAAATATTGATCTCTTGCAATATTGACTTTATTGAACACTTACTATTCCCTGGAGGCTACACAAATTACATCATTGAAATCAGACACAAAGAACTTGAGAAAAATATTTTTATTTACCTTTGCCTGCATATAACTGTATTGAGGCTTACAGACGTTTAATAACTTGATCCAAGTTTCACATCAAAGTTGTAGAGTTAAGATTTAAACTCAGATCTCAATGACTCCAAAGTCGATGCACTTAGCCATTATTCTTTTCCACCCTTTATGTCCTGTGGCCCCAAATGAATCACTTTTTTATCTAACTAATTTTCTCTCACAATCTTTTTCAAACATTATTTTGGAAACTCTTCTGAAATTCTTATCAAATTAATGGAGAGATTTGCACTAATACTCACATAGCACTCAATGAACCTGCCTGTGGGCTCTATGTTCCTTGATTGGTGACTCATTTTCTCCCTATAATTTTAGTTTCACTTGTCATTCTATCTAATTGAATTCTAAGCTTCTTAGGAAAGATTGGGAGTGATATCTGCATACTGTGTTTCTTGCCTAGTTCATTTTTAGTCATAAATTGATGTAAAAAGGTCATTACACTGTAATATGAGGATTAGAAGTTTATTATATATCACAATGTTCAATTTCCAAATACAGAATTTTCATTCATTTCTCCCAGGCAGCAAAACTATCAACTCAGAAAATGGATACTGAAACTTTTGGGTTGTGAGAGGACTGAGAAAGCCCCTAATCCAGAGTTTTTATTTTGGAGGGGAGAAGATGGAGGCCCAAATCAGGAAAAGAACTGGTCTTAAAGAGCTAGAGTATCAGCTATGGATTTTGATTGCTTCAAATTTTCATCTTTTATATGACGCTTTATTGTGCATTTAAGAATGGCAATATGGAAGCATGAAAACAATAAGGGACTACAAGTGAGGAAAACAAATTCTGGGTCTTCCTCTGTGCACCTGCTGTTTGGTGCTGGGCGTGGTACTTCATGCTTATTTAGCTGCCCTGAAGATACAAAACAGTGGCTCATGTTCAGGTGATCATATTATCATCTAGAATATAAAGGCTTGGAAATTCTATTCTTTGAGGTTTGCACTGTATGCTACACAGTGGAGAACATGGCATAAAAGACACAGTGTGTATTTTGAACAGTTTCATAAAGAATTCCATGCCGATCATCCACACATACACTTGCACAGATACACAAACACACACTTCATGAAGCTGAGAATGGCACACCAATTTTGCGTTGGAATCCATAAAAATGATAACTCATGTTGTACAAATTCAGAGGTAGGGACATCATTACAAGTGGCATGGTTTTTATGATAAAATCAAAGTTTTGAACTAGGCTTTTATGGACCACATAGAAAAGAATGGGGGCAGTGACCCCAACAGAAAATACAGCTCCTTCAAATGGAGAGAAGTGGTTATCACATAGGCCATCACATGACTGGTATGAAAGCCAATTCTTATTATGGTGATTAAACTTTTTGAAAAGAAACTAACTTTGATTCCTTTGTTCAACAAATATGTATGAAGTTCTTACTGTGTGTGGGGGCCAGTGATAAACTGCAAGATACAGGGTTAGCAGGGCAGACATAGCCCTTGTCTGTATTTTTTGCTACAAGAGAACCACTAGTTATAAATGATTAAAACCTAGATGAGATAAGCATCATCAAGCAAAAGCCCCAAAACTGGAAGTGAAAAGAGGCGATCCAATCAAGCTGTTCTCTGAAATATCTGCCACACGACCTACCATCTCCTTTACCTCCGCTTTCTTTTTTCTTTTTTTTTTTTTTTCCCCTTGGATGATTTAAGTTTTATTTAGATACACTAAAGGAACAAAGCACAACAATAACAAGTCTTAATCAAAATTTCTGTAAATGTACATTTGTGTGTGTGTGTGTGTGTTTTATATACTTTAAGTTCTAAGGTACATGTGCAGTGTTTACATAATGTATAACCTGTGCCATGTTGGTGTGCTGCACCCATGCAACTATCAGCACCATCAACGTCGTCCATTTTAAACATCAGTTATAACTCCCAAAATGCCCATCCCTTTCGCCTTCCCCACTCCCCAGAATAAATAGGCCGCTGGTGTGTGATGTTCCCTTCCATTGGTCCAAGGTGTTCCCATTATTCAATTCCCACCTATGAGTGAAGAAACCACGCGGTGGTTTGGTTTTTCTGTTCTTGTGATAGTTTGCTTCAGAATGAAGATGGTTTCATGGCTCATTCCATGTCCCCTACAAAGGAACACGAACTCATCCTTTTTTATGGCTGCATAGGTAATTCCATGGTTTGTATATGTGCCACATTTTCTAATCCAGTCCCCTGTCAACCTGATGAGCATTTGGGGTTGATTCCAAGGTCTTTGCTACTGGTGAATAGTGGCCACCAATAAACATATGTGTGCATGTGTTTTTATAAGCAGCATGATTTATAATCCTTTGGGGTATATACCAGTAATGGGAATGCTGGTCATATTGTATTCTAGTTCTAGATCCCTTGAGGGAATTGCCACACTGTTGTTCCACCCAATGGTTCCAACTAGTTTACAATCCCACCCAAACAGTGTAAAAGTGTGTTCCTATTTCTCCATATCCTCTCCGCACCCTGGTTATTCCATGACTTTTTTATGATGCCATTTCTAAACTGGAAACGTGGTTTGAGATGGTATCTCCATTGTGTTTTGATTTGCAATTTCTGCCTGATGGCCAGGATGATGAGCCATTGTTTCATGTGTCTGTTGGCCTGTATGCATGTCTTCTTTTGAGAAATGTCTGTTCATATCCTTTGCCCACTTTTTGATGGGGTTATTTGTTTTTCCTTGTAAATTGTTTGAGTTTTGTAAGGTTCTGGATATTAGCCCTTTGGTCAGAATGAGTAGATTGCAAAAATTTCTTCCCCCATTCTGTAAGATGCCTCTTCACTCTGATGATGGTTTCTTTTGCTGTGCAGAAGCTCTTTAATTTAATTAGATCCCATTTCTGCTTTCTTTAATGCTCAGAGATAGTCACTGCCCTGCAATGCCATGTAGTCTTGGTGTATGGCTGTTCAACTGCATCTTTCTCTTCTACTGTGTTTAAACTTATAGAGACCAAGGATGATACCTATACTCCTAGTGCTGAACCCAGAGCTTGGCCTATACTGGGCAGAGAGAGGGAGTGAATGATCATCTTTCCTCCTTTTTAAAGAGCACATTGCTACTCACAGCTTTTCTCTAAGTGTATTGCTGTGATGCTTCCAATGCTTTAGTGAACTATCTGGGTAGAATGAGTTCATATAGGGGCCAGCCTTCTTTGTCCCGATACTGTGTGTATGTGTGTGTGTGTGTGTGTGTGTGTGTGTGTGTGTGTGTGTGTGTGTATAGTTGCTTAGCAATTTTGTGGTGGAAATGTTACTTTGTCTACAGGCAAACACAAGCTCTGTTTGAAAGAAGAGCAATAGTATAATTTACATATTTATGCATGGGGCTGCATCAGACAGTGGCATCATTAACTGCAAAGAGGGGTGGAGAAGCAAGAGGTGTCTGAGAGTCGTCCATTCTTGTTTTGTTTTTGTTTGTTTGTTTGTTTGTTTTTGAGACTGAGTTTCACTCTTTTTGCCCAGGCTGGAGTGCAGTGGTGCGATCTCGGCTCACTGCAACCTCTGCCTCCCAGGTTCAAGCGATTCTCCTGCCTCAGCATCCCGAGTAGCTGGGATTACAGGTGAGTGCCACCATTCTCAGCTAATTTTTTGTATTTTTTAGTAGAGACGGGGTTTCACCATGTCGGCTAGGTTGGTCTCGAACTCCTGGCCTCAGGTGATCTACCCGCTTCAGCCTCCCAAAGTGCTGGGATTACAGGGGTGAGCCACCTCACCCAGCCCCCGATTTTTGTTTTGGAATGTTGCGTTGCCATTCCTTTTTCCTAACTTAAGTATTACGTTTGCAATGGAGAATGGATAGAATTTCAGAGGAGGATTAAGTAAATAAGTTGTATTAAAATGACAAAATAGGTAAATAGAATATAATGTGGAATGAAATGTAAATTGGATTTAGGCAAACACTTTTATACCGCCTTACCACCCAACCCTATCCAACTGCTTCAGATTCCTACAGTGGCTTCCGTGCATGGTTCTATTACATGGTGCCACTCAAGGGCATTTGATGTTTTCTCTCTCTGGAAATTCATTTGCATTTAAATGATTTGAAATAATCATAAAAGCCAAGTGCTATGAAGTTTGAAATTAGTTACTGTCTATAAATTGCAATGCCATTAAAAGATGATTGTGGAGAGCTTTGCTGTCTCAAATGTAGGCAGATTAAAATCTAACAAAGTACACCTTGTTACAAACCTGTAAAGAATGATGGGATATAGAGTTAAATTGATTTATTCTCCTACTTGTGCCTATAAACTCAATGCACTTGAGTTTATTCGCAGAGTAACAAACTTTTTTTATCTGGCCTATATCTATCCTTTTTAAATCTATGGCTGTTTTATAGAAGTTGCTAAATTTTATTCTTATCCTTTAATGAAAAACGAAAAGAGGGGAACTGGGTTGCATTTTCCTTTCAAACCAGATAATCTGGGCAGCATGTTTTGGAAGAGAAGCTTAAAAATCAGTAGGTGCATGTTTGAGGGGCTGAGGTAGGAGTTATCTCCAACACAGAAGCTTCCACACTGTCCATCTTGAAAGACCTATACAACAGTATTGCAGTCACTAAAAGCGCAGGTGCAGAAATCAGATATTTTGGGTTCAAATGACAGTTCTGACAATTACTTAGCTGTGTAACCCTGAGTAACTTTCTTAATCTTTCTGATTCCAACTTGAGAATAACAGCAACAATATCTATATTAGGATTATTTAGAATTATGATGAGAGTAGAAAGAAATAATGCACTTAAGTTTCTAGACTTGAGCATGGTAAATATTCAACAAGTGTTAGTTATTCTTTTTTTACAAGGAATATTCAAAGTGCTCCATCCTTTGTCTCTCAGTGTCAATTCTGGAGATAGTTTTTGCCCATGTCCTCAAAATTATTTGATGCTTCTTCCATTACAAAGTACAGTTTATGTTCCTTCCCATAGAATCCAGCCTTCTGATTTTTGACTAATAGAACACAAAGGAAGTGATACCATGCCAGTTTCCAGGCTCAAGGTGAAAGGAAATGACAGTTCCTGTTTCCTTGCTCTTGGAATGCTCATTTTTGAAACACAACCACCATGCTATGAGGAAGCTCAAGTCACCCTAGGAGAGGCCCATGTTCAGAGATGCTAATATCTAGCTGTGTTAGTTTGATACAACTGCCGAAATAAAGTAGCACAAACTGGATGGGTCAGACAACACAAATTTGCCTCACAGTTCTGGAGGCTAGAAGTTTGAGATCAAGGCTTGGTGAGTGTTGGCTCCTTGTGAGGACTGTGAGGGAAACATCTGATCCAGGCTTTGTTCCTTGGCTTCTCAATGGCTATCTTCCTCCTGTGTCTTCACAGTCTTTCCTCTGGACTTGTCTGTTTCCAAATTTTCCCTTCATATAAGGACACCAGTCATATGGGATTAGGACCAACCCTAATGACTTTATTTTAACTTGATTACCTCTATAGAAACCTGATAATCAAAGGTCACCTTTTGAGGTACTGGGGAGGATAGGACTTCAACATATGAATTTTGGGGGGATACAGTTAAACCCATAACACCTGTACTTATTTGTCAGTCATGTCAAGATGCGTGGGCATCTGACCCATAGGCAGAATATTCAGTGACATCCAAAGTATGACTTAAGGCCTGGAATTAAAAAATGATTCAGTCAAATGATGTATTAATCAGTGTTCTTCAGATAAACAGAACCAATAGTACATTTAAATATAGGTAAGATAGATTGATGGATAGATGTTAATTGTGAAAGATGGCTCACACAATTATAGAGGCAGCTTATTCTCTACCTCCCATAATATTGCATGACCCTTCGCAAATTGCTGATTCACAAGGAAAATAAGTAGCTGATGTTGCTTTAAACCATTACATTTGGTATGGGCTGTTATGCAGCAATAGGTAATCCAAGCCATGCTCTTCTTTGGGCTAGATACCTATTGCTAATTTTCATGACATAATCTAAGGACTTTGTCTCCAACTGGCCCTTTGTAAATACTGTTTCCTGGATGCCTTAGGTAGGACTTAGTTCTGGCCCCCAAGAACCAAACCCTAGATCTATATAACATACAGATAGGAAAAACTACACAACCTGCACTTTGTGCTCCTTCACTACAAAAATTAGAGTTTGGATACCTGGGCATAAATCCAAAAAGATCCTTAAGGTCATTTAAAGGCACAACTTGGCTTGTTACAGGTGGTGGACATGAGAGAATTATGAAGCAGACAGGATATCAGAGAAGAAGTGGGATTAAGATGCATTTGCAAAAGTGGTCACTGCTGCTTCTGCCCTTTGCTATCCTAATGTCTACCAGAGCCTGTTCACATAACTAACCTGACTGATCCACCCCCACGAAGATGACCTCCAATGACATTAGGATGAAGCCTCCTCTTGTAATTTTTCATCACCTTATTTCTTTGCTTCTTACCAATTCTCCCTCCACTTAAATGTTTTCCTTAGGAAAATAAGGTCATGTTTGTGTCCCCAAACAAGAGTGAAGATAATCTCTCCTATTTGAGAAAACCAGAAGTGGAGGAATCCAGTGGGAAATCTGGCTAAGGTATTTAGAGAGTTCTGGGATGAAGCTGAGGGGATCAAGATTATACATCAAGTTCAAAGGATGGGACTAGATTCAAACTGGGAGAAAAAGGGCTAGGGGTTGATTTCTCCTCCACTCTCTGATTTTCACTATCATCCTTCCTAGTACAGACACTGAGGAAAGGTGGGAAAATCCAATTAGCTTGGAGGGCCTGGCCTCAGACTCCATGCAGAGAAAATGATGCAGGGACTTTGATTAATTGATTATCTGTGGCCTACAAGTGTTGGCTCAGCTGCAGGAAATGCCACGGAGACTCTAAGATTGAGGATTGTGGATGAGTTTAACACATTTAGCAGAGTAGAGCACCCTACTGTTACTGATTAGAAGATATACCTTTGAAACTATAGAATATGTTTCTGCAAAAATACATATTCTTAACTTCACAGGGGATAGGATCATGTATGAGAAAAATTATTAGGGTGACTCACAGGAATAAGATTTTTCTTTTTTTTTTTTTTTTTTTTTTTTTTTTTTGAGAGACGGAGTCTGGCTCTGTCACCCAGGCTGGAGTGCGGTGGCCGGATCTCAGCTCACTGCAAGCTCCGCCTCCCAGGTTCACGCCATTCTCCTGCCTCCGCCTCCCAAGTAGCTGGGACTACAGGCGCCCGCCTCGTCGCCCGGCTAGTTTTTTGTATTCTTTAGTAGAGACGGGGTTTCACCGTATTAGCCAGGATGGTCTCGATCTCCTGACCTTGTGATCCGCCCGTCTCGGCCTCCCAAAGTGCTGGGATTACAGGCTTGAGCCACCGCGCCCGGCGAGGAATAAGATTTGTATGATTATCAGCACCACAGAAATTAAGAGAGAATAAGGTAATGTTCTGCTTACGTCGATCACCTTAGGACAACCAATGAATTCATCCAGACTTAAAACCTCCTCTTTGCAAAGAACAAGTTGACTGTATAATGTCAAAACCCCTAATTTAATCTCTACTTAAAAGATATACGTTCAAGTGCCAACCTTGCATCCTGGAGATGAAGCCAACTTGATTGTGGTGAATAAACTTTTTGATGTGCTTCTGGATTTGGTTTGCCAGTATTTTACTGAGAATTTTTGCCTCAATGTTCACTAGGGATATTGGTATGAAATTTTATGTTTTTGTGGTACCTCTGCCAGATTTTGGTATCAGGATGATGCTAGCCTCATAAAATGAGTTAGGGAGGAGTCCCTCCTTTTCAATTGTCTGGAATAGTTTCAGTAGAAATGGGTCTAGCTCCCCTTTGTACTTCTGGTAGAATTCAGCTGTAAATCTGTCTGGTCCTGGATGTTTGTTGTTGTTGTTGTTGGTAGGGTATTTATTGCTGCCTCATTCAGAACTTGTTATTTGTCTATTTAGGGATTCAATTTCTTCCTGGTTCAGTCTTGAATAGCTAATGGATGCTAGGCTTAATACCTAGGTGATGGGTTGATCCGTGCAGCAAATCACCATGGCACACATTTACCTACATAACTAACATGCACATCCTGCACATGTACCCTGGAACTTAAAAGTTGATGAAAAAAAGTTATATGTTCAGACTACCATTATTTACGTAGAGAACTTGCATAGAATTTTATTTTCCCCAGCATTTTATTTTATCTAAGTGATCTGCCCCCAATTTAAGATGTAGCAGTTGCTTCTGTATCTGAAGAGCAGAAAAGATTTCCATTTTGATTTGGTAGTTTGGGACTGCAAAGTTCATTATGAGAACCGAACTTAAGGGATTTGCATGCCAACAGATGCTATGATTATACTGCATATTTACATACCTATGGGTCTTCCTTAAGCATATGAACTTCTGTGTGATGGAATAAGCTGGGGGATAAAACAAAAAGTAACCGATAATCAAATGCTGTTTCTCTAATGATGCAACAGAATAAAATGTAAATTTCTGATAATTGGTTCCACAGTGTCCATTTCCATTTACCAAAGACCTGGTGCCCTATAAACATGCATGGGGATAAAAGTGGTGTTTTGAAGATGACTTTGTGGCATTGACATCAGAGAGAAATAAAACAAGAGCTTAAATGTCAATTGTTTAGTGAGTAGTTAGATATTCCTCCATTAAATATTTGTGATATTTGTAGGCTTGTGGTCAAGGCCAGAAGATTAAGTCATCTGATCATGGTTATAGCCAGGGCTGCAATTATGTGTGGACAATACATGATTTTGTCATCTGAATTCTTAGCCTCACAATTAAATAATATAAAGTAGAAGCAGTGCATTACTCCAAGATGGTTTCATTCTTCTCCTACAGTGTTGGGGAGAGGATATATGTTAATGGGAAGATATGAAAAAGTAGAATAAGTGCTATGAGAGAAGCATTAAGAATCAGTGAAAAAAATGAAATGAATCTGGGTAGGCCTTACAAGATGTACAGGAATTTTACCACAGCCTAGGAAAAACTATTGTTTCCAACACTTCAAATACAGATTGAAAACACTTACAAAAGATGACAAGTTCCTAGAACACAGGGCCCGTGATGACCTCACTTTGATTTCTTACCCACAGCACTATGTCTGGTTCATAGTAGTTTACATCAGCTGCAATGCTTTTGGCTGCAACTAACAGAAGACTCATTTTAATTGGCTTTGAAAATAAGGGACATATAAAAAAGAACAAGATCATATCCTTTGCAGGAACATAGATTGACCTGGAGGCCATCATCCTTAGCAAACTAATGCAGAAACAGAAAACCAAATACTGCATGTTCTTACTTATAAGTGGGAGCTAAATGATGAGAAAACATGGATACAAAGAAGGGAAAAGTCACTGGAGACGACATGGGGTGGAGGCTGGGAAGGGGGAGAGTAACAGAAAAAGTAACTATTGGGTACTATGCTTAGTATATGGGTGATGAAATAATCTGTACAACAAATTCCCATGACTCAAGTTTACCTATATTACAGATCTGCACATGTACCCCTGAACCTAGAATAAAAGTTAATAATAATAATAATAATAATAATAATGATAAGCATGTTATAGCTTCGTTAATGGCTAGGGATAAAGTGCTTTGGGGTTGGTCATTCAGCGTCTCAGAAATTTTAACAAGTACCCAGTTCTTTCCATCTTTCAATTTTACCACCTTCATTAGACTTTTGTCCTTGGTGAGATCCTTGCATAGTCACTTTTAGTCATGTTCAGTGCAAGAGAAGGCACTGTTTCTTCCTATTGTTTATGTAAGCTCTAGAACTTTCATGAAAGATCTTCCAGCAAACCTGTCCTCACAACTCAATAATGAAAACTGGGTCAAAGGACACCTTCAAATGCATTATTTTTAATGGCAGAATGATTGTCATGTTTAAGTGAAATAAATCAGGATTGATCTCTGAGTCATGTGGGGAAGAGGTGAAACAAAATCAAGTATTCTTGTTGGGTAGGCAACCAACAGTGTCTGATTCATCTATCTGTCTGTCTATCTATCTATCTATCTATCTATCTATCTATCTATCTATCTATCTGTCTAATTGGACTGATATGGAATAGTAAATTCTAGGCACGGAATTCAGCATTACCAAAGATAAAGGAAAATCTTGGCTTACATTTGCTGAATTGAATTATTGCCCTAGCTCTCTCATTGCCTGCAGTTTCTTCCTCTCCAATCTTTTCTCCAAATGGTGTCCCGAGTGATCTTTCTAAATGCTGACCAAGTTGTTCTCTTGCTTTCAATCATAAAATAACATAGTGTAAAAGGATTTAAACTTAGGTTTTTATTCCTAGTCTAATGTTCTTTCCTACAAACTGTCATGTATCCAATATTTATTTTTAAAGGGAAACCATCACATGACAAACTTTAAGATGAAAAGAACATGAGCTTTGGCAGAAAACTTCAGCATAATGTACACAAAATTGGATCAGATGCAATTAAACAGTAATTCATTGTGGTATTACTTCCAAGGGGACTCTTTCATGGGTGTGACTTAGGTCAATGTATGCTTTGAGACTGTGGAGCACTTGTTGGTTTAGGGTCCAAGCATCAAGAAACTCTACTCTTCAAAGTGATTTTAGTACCTGTCCCATCATTGCAGTAAGAAAATGTGGCTCCTGGAGAGGAAGAGTGCTGATCTCTACAGAGTACAGGCAGACACAGAAGGCTTCTGGAGGAAGAGAGCAGCAGGATCCCACAGTCATTCCCAGGGTCAAGATTCAAAGATTGCTGTTTCCTTTAAAGCTCTTTACTTCAAAATTATTATAGATTTACTGGAACTCACAAAGGTAGCGCAGAGAGGAGTTGTATACCCTCACCCAGTTTTCCAATAATTACATCACATATAATTATAGCACACTATCAAAACCAAGAACTTAGCATTGGCACTACATATATATGGTTCCATGCCATTTTATCACACGTATGTTTGTGCAACCACCACCACAATCAGGGTACAGAACTATTCCATCACCACAGAGATCTCCACTGTGCAACCCCTCTTTAGTCACCTCCATCTTCTCCCCTCCCCCAAAACCTCTAACTCCTGGTAACCATTGGTTTGTTTCTCATTTCTGTATATTTACAATTTCGGTAGTACTTTATAAATAAAATTATGCCTTAATTGACCTTTTTCCTCTGGCTTTTGCTTTCATTTAGCACAATGCCCTTGAGATCCAGCCAAGGCATGTGCCAATGTTTCCTTTTTGAATGCCAAGTGATATTTTGGTGTGATAGGTGTACAACATTTTATTTACTATTCACCTCTTGAAAAAAAATTTTGATGATTCACATTTTTGGACTATTACAAGTAAAGTTGGTATGAACAATCATGTATAGGTTTTTGTTTGGATACGCTTTCATTTCTGTAAGATTAAGTATTATCTTAGACTGGGCATTAAAAAAAACAGTTACCTGGATTTATCTGAGGCTGTTTCCAGGTTCTCCATTTTGTTCTATTGACCTATATATCTATTCCTCCACAAATACCATTGTGTTGATTCCTGCAGCTTTATGACAAATCTTAGAAGTGAATCGAGTGATTTCTCCTATTTTATTTATTTTTCTTCAAAATTGTTTTAACTATTCTGGTTCCTTTGCCTTTCCATATAAAATTTAGAATTATATTATTTGTCTATATCTGTAAAAAATAGATGATATTAGACAACAAATGATAATAGTTGTTTTGACTAGAATCATGTTAAGCCTGTGAATGAATTTGGGGTGAACTGGTACACTTACCATGTTATCTTTCAATCCATGAACACAGTATGCCTCTCCATTTATTTCAATTTTTAAAAATATTTTTATCAGTGTTTTAGTGTTCCACATACAAGTCCTGCACACATTTTCCTTAGGTTTCACACACAAGTATTTTATTTTTAGCCATACTTAATTGGAAGAATGGAAAAATGTTTACGTACTCCATCTTCCCAGAAGCACAAGTCCCAATATATTTGGACTTTGAGAAACATATGGGCAACATGCAAGACTGAA
Source organism: Rhinopithecus bieti (assembly GCF_001698545.2). Taxonomy (NCBI): domain Eukaryota; kingdom Metazoa; phylum Chordata; class Mammalia; order Primates; family Cercopithecidae; genus Rhinopithecus; species Rhinopithecus bieti. Next base: position 1,587,088 of record NW_016810801.1, on the reverse strand, counting down.
ATGCATTGCAGTGATAAGTAGACTTTCAGTGTAGATGTCACTAAACTGGGAGACAGCAGCAGCATAGGACATTTCAGAGATGACCTCAGCTGTTCAAGTTTACATAAGATTATCACAAGATTATGTGTGCATGAGAGAGAAGGAAAGTGTATGCAATAAGTCATTCTTTCATTACTTTGTGGATAGATTGATTGCCAAAATGGCTCAAATTCTCTATTTCTGTCTGCAAAGTGACTTTTCAGCTTCTCCATTCAAGCAGGGAAAACTACATCTCTTTCTTTTAAATCTTGGCTAGGTTTGTGATATACATTGACCAAGAGAGTGTAGCAGTTATGCTGCTTCCTTCCAAGCCTAAGCCTCAAGAAAGTTTGGTTATTATTGATCTTTCTGTTGGCTATCTGTGATTACTTTGTAAGCCAGTGAGATCATCTTCATCCGGCCAACCCTCAGTGAGACATACAGTGATGACTGCTTTACCCTGAGCACTATTGGCCACAGTCAGCATAGCTCAACCCTTATCGGATGTGTGGCCTAGCTAAGCCACAGCCTGGTGAATGATAACAAATTTGTATTAAGTCACTGGTCAGCTTGTTATGCACAGGTTGCTGAATAATGCATGTAGTGTGAAGGAATTAGGGGTGATTGAGCTTGCTGCAAATACTTTATAAGTGTATATATGTAGAGACTTTTTTTCTCACTATAAAATACCCTTTCTTCCAGGTTGTGTCATAAATATATCCATAAAACAGGCACCCATTTTGAAAGTTTATACAAGATAGAAAATAGGAGTATATGGTACCAGAACTTAAAAATGGGAACTAATATATTTGAACAGGAAGTTTATGAATTATAATAAAACTATATTTACATTTTTTTGCTAAAATTTTGAATAGCTCAACACTAATAATTTTCTAGGAAAGTGTATCTGACAACATTGTATCACAAGAATTAGAACATTTGCACAATAATGCAATGATCATGAAAGATAGCAACAAATTTTGCTTGTTGGTAAAAGAAAAGAATACATAATGTGTCCTAGCAGGATTTAAGCTAGGAATTCAATGATAGTTTAACATTAAAAAAAAAAAAAGCCTTTATTCCAATAGGAGAAAAAAATTGATTTTACTTCCTGATAGGTTTGTAGAAGCTATAAATAAAATTACATATCTGTTCTTGTTTTAAAATATTTTAGAAATAATTAATCGTGGGGTAGAAATAAAAAAAAAATTCCATAGCATGATAGAATGTGTATAAAATTTAATAGCAAATATCGTGCTTAACAATAATGGTTAGCACTGACCGTTTTCCACATGCCAAGAACTGTTCTAAGCACTTCTACATATATCGACTAATTTAACACTCAAACCACCTCTAAGTAGTATTATCTTTCTTTTTTGGAGATAACAAAACTGAGATAACAAAACTGAGGTTCTGCAATTTTGTGAAGATCATATGTCATGAAACAGTATAGCTGTCACTTAAATTCAGGCAGATTGGCTCAAAAATGGGATTTAAAATTATGAAATAAGCCTATGAGTACTAAAAGCACTGCAACTAACATCCCATACATGGAAAAGGTGCCTGATATCAACATTAATAGTCAGCATTTTGGCAGGTTATATATAGTATGTATAAAATGTATATACATACATATAACAATGAGTTTCACTCATATTAAATATTATATGTATACTTCATTCAAAAAACAATAAAAATATAAAATTGTTATAAATTAGGAAGAAAGGTACAAAATTTTGGTGAAGAAAACTACAAAATTATAACCAAGTGCATAAAAAACGAGAAATGTATTATTTTACTAGATATGAAGCCTCAGTATCTTGTATGTTTATTCTCCTCAAAATCAATTTAATCCTATTCCAATCAAAATTCTTACTTTAAAGATTATTTGGAGAAATAACTAAATAAGGATATCTAATGAAGCTCTGTAAAAGAATAAAATGGTATGGGAAATTGTGTAGGGTGACTGAGGGGATTGCTTTATCAGAAATCTACTACAGAGATATAGTAAATAGAATAGAGAGGTGGTGACATAGATAAAAATAGAGACAGGTACGTTCACAGGAAGAGTCAGAATATACAGAAACAGAATTGTGGATATATGAGAAACTAGTATATGATAATAGCAGGCACCAAAATCCCTTAGGAAAGACAGACAATTTGAAAAATGGTGATGAGACAAATGGCTACCCATTTAGAAAACAAAGTAAAATGCATCTATTAATATTACATCATTCATGAAAATAAATTCCAGATGAATTTAAAATATGAATTTTTTAAAAATATTAAAAACTACATAACGGGAATGTATATATATATATTCATTAAATATAACATATCAATCTATAACGTATATGCTATGTATATATAAATAATGTGTGTGTGTGTGTGTGTATCCCTAGTCCTGGGATAGAGAGGATTGTTTAAAGCAGGGCAAAGATTCAAGGAGTTATGAAAGCAGAGATTACAAACTAATGATGCCCAGCTCAAATACTGCTCAAAGATTTATTCACTTTGGGTAGGAGAGAGATTTCTTAAGAATAAAGAAGAGATAAAAGAAGGGGAATGCAGGGAGGGAGAGAGGAAATGAAAAGAAAGAAGGAAACAAAGAGAAAGAAAGAACAGAAGGAAGGAAAGAACAACAAATAAGAAAGGAATGGAAGGAAACAAAAGCACGAAGAGAAAGAAAGAAAGGAAAGGAAAGGAAAGGAAGAAAGGAAGGAAGGAAGGAAAAGCAAAAGAAAGGAAAGGAAAGGAAGAAAGAAAAAGGAAGGAAGGAAGGACAGAAGGAAGAAAGGAAGAAGAGAAGAAAGCAGGGATGAGGAGAGAAGAAAGAAAGAAGTAAATAACTGAATTGAAAGCCCTAAAGGCACATCATTTCTGATTTGTCTTAGAAACAACATATTCTGAGGTCTTACATACACCTTTTTAAAAACACATATCTGTCACCTGCCTGGCTACTGAAGGCATTTGGGTTTGTATGACCCTTTCCCAAGCCATCAAAGAATAGAGTAAAACATTTTAATAGAAACAATGTGTGTGTATAATAAATAACATAAGGTTAAAAGACAAATAGCACTCAGTAGAATATGTTTAACATGAATAGCACTCTCAGTATTAATACTCTTAATAAATATAGCGGGTACTTACAAATTAACTTGGAAAAGAAAAACAATCTCGGTACAAAGAGGGGCAAAAGAAGATGGACAGACACATAAAGAGATACATACATGGCAAACAATATAAACAAACATTTAATATCATAGGGAATCTAAGAAATGAGTAAAGTGAGATAGATAAGTTTTGACTACAATTTTAGCAAAGTTCGAAATATTGTTGATACGCAACATTGTCAAGAGCAACGAAGGATAAAGGCACCCTCCGACATTGTTGATAGGGTTATACATTTGTATAAATTTTCTGTATACAACTTTATAATGTATATAAAAATATAAAATATGCATACCCTCTGACCTAACAATTACACTTCAAAAAATTCATTTAATCAACAAATATGTCTTCAGATGGTATTATGTGCCAGATACTATAGTTATACACTGGGTATAAAAAGATGAACAATATCTTTAAGACTCCCCTTTTCATGTGGAATTTCCATTTTATGAAAATGTATCTTAAGTAGATGATTGGATAAGTATAAAAACATTGATACAAGTCTATTTTGTCATACACTTGATTCAAAATTGGAACTCAAACCTCATCAATATGAATTAGATAAATTAAATATTGTACATCTCAGAAAAGCACACAATGAAATTATTTAAAAGGTGGTTTGTAGGCCTATGTGAATTAAAATAGAAACTGTTCATAGTATATTGCAAATGGAGAGTACAGATTATATGACTGCACAGCATGGTCTATCATTTTAAATGAATTATCCCTAAATATTATAGGGTAATCTCTGGAAGGTAGAATTGTGGACACTTCATTTTTCTCTTTTTACTTATGTGCATTTTCTATAATAAAAATAATCACGTGTTAAATATCGAAGTGAAAATGTAATTCCCCTAAAATTACTGTCATATAATAAGTCACCCATGTTTTTCTTGTAATATAATGTCTTCCTTTTAGAAATATGCCAGATAATCAGCTGACAGTCTGTGATGGATGTGGTTGTAAAAGAGAAAAGAAGTATAGTACTCCCCTACCAGATCTGAGATCCACTAGATGAGAGGTAGGGAGCCCCAGGGACAACTGATGGCTGAGTTAGATATGGTGCTAGCATCGGTAGGCTTGGACCGGAATAAGGCAACATCTCAAGGCAGATAGAAAAACCTATACCCCAAAGTGATAAAGACTTCTGGTTCTTCTGGCCCTTTGAATGGCAATGTCAAATATCAGCATCCCAGATGCCTGGAATGTTCTATGTTTTCCAGGCTGAAATGGACTTTGGAAAGAGATTAGCTCAACATCTTGCTTTCATCAAGGAGCCTGAGGCTTTGTGGAGAGGGGTAAGGTGAAAGAGGATGGGAATAAGAACCACAGTGAACTGATATAACAAACTTCGTGTGAATTACTATACTTCATGTTCCCCTGAAAATGGTCATGCCATTATTATTTTCAACCTACACATGAAAGAATACTCAGAACAGTTAGGAGGGTTGTTTGAGGTCATAAGTTAGCAAGGAACAGAGGCAGGGTGTGATCATTAGCTGATCTGTCTCCAAAACTGGTGCTCTGTAATCCACTCCACACCACCTATGTCATCAGAGGCAGAGCTGGAAGGAGATGACAATTCTGACTCCAATCAGGGCTTCTCTGAAAACTGAGTGACTTTACTGTGGGAGCTCCAGACCTATGCAGCTGGCTCGACTTTCTCTCAGACTTTCTCTATTGATTAAAATTTCCCATCAGGCCAGCCACAGTGGCTTACACCTGTAATCCCAGCACTTTGGGAGGCCCCAAGGTGGGTGGATTACTTGGGCTCAAGAGTTTGAGACCAGCCTGGGGAACATAGAAAAACCCTGCCTCTACAAAACATTAAAAAATTAGCTAGCAATGGTGGCATGCGCCTGTGTTTGCAGCTACTTGGGAGGCTGAGGTGGGAGAATCACTTGAGCCAGGGAGCTGGAGGTTGCAATGAGCCGAGATCATGCCACTGCACTGTGGCCTGGGTGACAGAACCAGACCCTGTCTCAAACAAAAACAAAAATAAATGAATAAACTTAAATTACCCCTCATCCCAGGTGCCAGGAGAACGTGTTCTCGATACTAAATTGGAGGGTCCTACTCTTCTTGAAACAATGGATTCCTTAGGGGTGCATATCCTCAAGGATGCTACGGATGGTTTGCTGGGGAAAGATGCTTGTCCTCAACACCATCCCCTCCTCTTCTCTGAAAGGCCTGACTTAGGCCGGCCTGAGCTCAGCCAGAGTCAGAGTGCCAATAGTGTCAGCATCAGGTTCTTATGAACAGAGATATGTGCTATTTTTGATAGAAGCAGTGCCACCTCCCAATAGGAAGTGAACTGATCTTCTGCAATCTAAGATTATGAAAAGAGTAGGTTGGAAAACTCAAGAGAAGGGCTAAAAAAGAAAACTGGATAATAAAAGGAAAAAAAAACATGAGATATGTTTAGGATATATTCATTCATATTCTTAACAAGATTTGAGGAAATTTCAAATCATTAAAGAAGCAAGATGTTTATGAAATAAATATTTAAGGCCAGAAAATTTTAGACAATTGAAAGAATTTAGAATTAAGGGAAAAAAAAAGTGATGGAGACAGTGGATAGAACTGGATTCTGCAGGAAAAGTAAATACATCAGTATTTGAGAAGCTGGTTCAAATATACTTCCATTGTTCAAGAAAAAATAACAGAAAAATAACAAAGAGAACATAAGTGATACATTGAATAAGATGAGAAATGACAAAAATAATAAAATAAGGTTGAATAATTAATGTTCAAATCAGAGAGGCTCACCAATCAAGTGAATGCCATGAGGTTCATGACTATCATTCTTAAATGTAGCTTTGTGACATGCACAATAGCAAGGAATAATAAAAAAAAAAAAAAAGAATCTGTAATTCAGGCAGGCAAATAAAAAGGGGCCAGACCTATAGTGACAAAAACTATTATGCTGTTACTCGACTTGTCCTTCAGAGTACCATGCCACGTGGCAAAAGACCATCATGTTCTCACAATGGTTTGAGCATTACACCATCTTTATAAACTACTGTAGTGCTTCCCAACAAAGTTAGAATAAATTACAAACTTGTTGCATCTTTTCAATGCAACAAATTCAAAGGCAAAATTTCCAAGCATTTTCGTAGTTGATTCCAACTTCTAAGAAATAGATAGGTTATATATTATGTAAGTTATTCCAAAATCAGAGCTTTTTATGAGGCAAACATAACCCTGATAACTTATAAAAGAGGACAGAGAGAAAAAAACAAAAAATCCAGTCTAGTCTTAATTTGAACATAGAGGTTCAACTAAAAAAAAATTACAAAAAAAATCCATTAGAGTATTTTCAGGAATAATGCCTATTATTTACTTGAGGAATATCTTCATACCAAAAAATATTGATAATTTTATATAACTCTTGGTACATAATAATAATAGCTAATACTGAGCTTTTGCTGTGTGCCAGGTAGTATTCTAAATATTATTAAATCCTCATAACACTCTTTTGAGGTAGGTAGTATTACCTCTATTATATGGAAAATTGAGACACAGAAAGGTAAATAAAGTTGGTCAAGGTCACGCAGATAGTTGAGTTAGAGCCAGGATTTGAATACAGGCAGCCTGAACCTAAAATCTGAGTTTTTTACACCTATGCTGCAGAGCAGGCACATGGTATTTGTCTACCTACATTTTAGCATTTCTGCTCAGATTGTCTTGCATGCCAAACTACCCTGAAATGTTTTTTTATTTAATAAAATACATTACTGTGACTTCCAGATTTCTGTGGTTTGACTGGACGGGGTCTTGTTGGGGATCTCTCATGATGAGGTTGCAGTGAGATTGTTGCTGAGGCTGGTGACATCTGGAGGAGTGACTGAGCAGAATGCCTGGTGATTTCTTTATGCATATGACTAGTGCTTTGATATTTGTTGGCCTCTGTGCAAAACTGGGGCTCCCAGAGGATGATGGTACACAGGTAGTCACACTTCTTGTATGGTAACTAGCTTCCCAGAAAGCATCTAGACCAATCCATGACATCCAGAACTGACACAGCAACACTCCCACCACATTCTATTGGACAAGCAGTCTGAGATGCCACCTAGATTCAAGAGGACACTAGTTGAGGGAGTACAAAAGCATAGTAGAGGAAAGCACGTGTGACCTGCAACACTATTATTTTTGTTTACAAGGAACTATGTTCATCTGATGCAAAATCAAAGTACTATGTTCTGAGTACATTTAAGGTAGAATAAGATAAGCTATGATGTTTGGAAGGTTAGGTGTATTAAATGCATTTTTCTACTTAGCTATGTTTTCAACTCATGATGGGTTTCTCAGGGTGTAACCCCAGTGTAAGTCAAGGAGTATTTGTACTATAGAATGATACTTGGTGAAAAGTAAGAATTCTTCTTCTACTTTTGCCCTAATCCATCTAGTTTGCCCCAGCTCACTCCAATCAGCAACCACTTTTATTTTCATTGTGTGTCTTTCTAGAACCTTGATAGAAATATAAGCAAAATCAAACTTATATTTTCTTATTCTCCCTGGATTTTACATATAAGGTGGCATTCTGCAAACACTATTTAGAATCTTATATTTTGAATAATTGCCTATATTAATATGGATAAAGAATGAAAAGGTGATGGAAGGCAGGAAAAGAAGAAGGAACAGCAGGGAAAGAAGAGAAAAATGAAGGAGGGTGTACTTGTCCATTTTTATATTGCTTTGAAGAAATACCTGAGACTGGATAATTTGTAAAGAAAAAGAAGTTTAATGGACTTACAGTTCTATATGGCTGGGGAGGCCTCTAAATCATAGTGGAAGGAGAAGGAGGAACAAAGGCACATCTTACATGGCAGCAGGCAGAGGAACTGCCCTGTATAAAACCATGGACCCTTGTGAGACGTATTTACTATCATGAGAACAGCATGGGAAAAACCCCTCCCCCATGATTCAATTACCTCCCACCAGGTCCCTCCCAGACATGTGGGGATTATGAGAACTACAATTCAAGATGAGATTTGGGTGGGGACACAGCCAAACCATATCAGAGGGATAGGGATAAAGGATGGAATATATATTTTAGGTACCATATGAAAACAAAAATATGAAAAGTATATGCTAAATAATTAATAGTGGCTCTTTCTCTGTTGTGGAATTAATGCTATCTTTTTTTTTTTCTCTTTGCTTGTTAGTGTTTTCTAAATTTTCTATAATGGGCGTATATTACATCTGTGATAAAAATGTTATTAGTACAAAAGCCATATAGCTCAATTTTTATGCTGGCTGGTATTATTTTCTTTTCACTATTGTTCACTTTTTTTTTCTAAGAAATTGACCTCCAGCCATGTGTAGATGGGAAAGGAAGACCCAGAGGCTTCCTATAGGGATTTTCCAACACAACTGTATTTAGCTAAACAAATGTACCATACCAATCCCCTTTTCTTTTCTCTCCCTTGTGCTTTTGTCAGGCTGCTGCCCTGCAACTTAAGCTCTATGAAATCCACCATCTTACATTTTACCGTGAATGTAATCATTAAGTCATGTACCTTCCATGAGCAAGGCAAGGCCCTGTGCTACATGTAGAGGATGGGGGAGTCACAGATTATCATGGGCACATATACACCTACCTGGGCTGTATTGTGATAAGTGTCCTATTAGCACCTTGAAGGGCTGGTTCAGGATCACAGCAAGACCCATATATTTTGCCTGAAGGATTCAGGGCACAGTTTACATAGTGTGTGCTATTAAGTGGGATCATAGAACAACCCATTTTTGAGAACGGTAGGATAAGGCAGTCTTGATAGGGAGAACAGCACTGAAGACAGTGTGGGAGCTGCCCAGAAGCCTGGACAAATGGTGGCAAGTGATGCTAGAAATACAGACCAGGATTCAAGAACACGGAAGGTCTTGTATCTAAACCAAGCAGTTGAAAGTTTTCCCTGCGGGCACTAGAGTGGCTTCCAAGGGAGAGGGGCATGCCTGTGTGACAGGCACCAGCTCTGTCTGTTTCCCAAAATGCATGATCCCTTAATATGTGCCCTTTAAACAGATTATTTTATAATTCAAATTAATAAATATGTATTGAAAAAAATTTTATGAAATTTGCACTGTCAGCAAACTTAAAGGAAGACATGTTTCCCATGAGGTTTAGATGGAAGTGAAAACCCAGGAGTTTAGCCTGGATTTGCAGGCCTTATGGTCCACAGGAGAGAGCTCGTGTGCATTATAGACTCCTCTAGGAGCAACTGAGGAATCTAATACACCTCCTTCAATAAATAAATACATACATAAGGAAAATCACACCAAACTGTAATTCTTGGTGTTTCCTCTCCTCGACAGTTAATTTTCAGCTATTTTTTCCTGGAGGCCAGCAGGGAAGGCGAGGAGGTTTGCAACAGGGTGAGGGCCCCAGCCAACCTGGACCCATCCTGAAGGGCTTGCCTGTCAGAGATATGTGTTTAATGACTAAAAGCACCATGAAGCTGGGCAAGTACTATTGTGTTATTTACTGAGTGTACCAGTCCAGTGCTTGGACCATACTGCATGCTCAAAGCAAGTTAATTGACATATGTTATGGGGAAGCAAGACTAAGATGTGCATCCCTGAAGGACTAATCCAGGAGAGATGACACAAGCCACCATGGGTCCTGACACAGCTTCTTTCCCCTGGGGTACCCATGGTTGTCTCTGGCATGGAGGATGCCAGTTGATGGGACAGCTGAGCACTACACTGTGAGAACTGGGTTAGCCTTTAGGTAGAGAAGCCAAAACTGTCAGGTCCCTTCTTTCCTCTTCTTGTCAGGAGCTAATTTTGTTTGAAAGCCAAGAGGGAAAGAGAGGAGGCTGTCAACAGAGTGGGGGTCCCAACTAACCTGGGTCCATCCTCAAGGGCATGCCTGTCAGAGACATGTGTTTAATCCCTACTTCAGGACCCCCTGAGGAGCTCCTTGAATGGGGAGAGAGGGATAGTGGGAACTGCTAGAGCTCCCATAGTTAAAATCTCCCCTAATCTGATTGCCCAGGTTCAGTCAATGCCTCAGCAGCAAGTTGCTGCCCCAACAAGAAGGCTTCCACAATTCTTCAGCTGGACTTGCGCCCTCCTTTTTCTGAATCAGCAAAATACTTTTTCAGGATCTAGGAGGCAGCATGGCAGGACAGAGAACACTGGCTTGGCACGCAGATGAGCCCGGTTTCCGTGCTATGCTCTTGCTCTGTGACCTTGGAAAAGTGTTTATTTATTTGAGGCCGTGTTGCTTTTATTATTAGAGAGAAGTTATTATCTATCATTGGACTGTTTTGAAAACTAGCAGAAACTAAATGTAAATGACTGCTTTGTTATTACATTTAAGCAGGTCTTGTAAATATTATGAGAAGTCAGCCAGGTTTAAATTCAAACCCTATCTCTACCAGTTAATCTATGGGTGAGACATCAGGCAAGCTTGGGATACGTGGGTGCCCTCTTTCTGGAAAATGATACTTATCTGGTAAATTGCTTGTAGGGGAATTAATGACCATGCAGACGACATACCTAGTGCAGTTCCAGGCGGCTTTGGCAGATGCTTATGTGTGGCTGCTTTTCCTGTTATCTTGCTGTGGTATTGTTGTCTTGGCTTCCTCCCACTCCTTAGACTGTGAGGTTCTTGAAAGCTGGAAGCATGCCTACTTCTTAACACCTTCAGTATGTTTATTTATTGAATAAATAATATATGAAGATTTGCTGAATAATTAGCATAGGAGTATTGAGGACTGAGAGGAATAAATCCATTAGTGACTTCTTATAATATTTAGAATGCAGTTGACATGTTGGAATGCTTGCTTACCCCTTCCCCGCCACCTTACCCTTTTCTTCCTATCCCACCACAATGCAGGCACCTGATCTCATGCTGCCCAGAAGCAACCAACCTCCTCTGAGACTCAGGCATTTGTACTGTTTTCCATGTCTGAAATACGATTCCCATGGATGGCCTTATGGCTGTTTCCTTACTGTCCTTTGAAAGATCCTGTTTTGTGGAATGATCACTTCTTCAGGGCGAGTTTCCCAGGCCATGCTCTTTCAGACATTTTCTTTGATTTTCTCATTGTTCTTTTCTCTCCTATCATTTGCCAACCTTTAAGTTATATTAAAGCAAATTTGGGGGTTTTGCTGCCCATATCCCCTCTTACTTTTTGGGGAAAGAGAAGCGCAATTTAGTTTTTGAGAGCCCATAAGCTTTAAGTGAAGCTGACTTCAGCCCAGGGCTCCAGGGCAGGATCCTATGACTGAGACTAAAATAAACACTGCATCCTCCCCTCTGCTCATGGTAACTGCTTCCAGGATGGGCCTCTGACTTCAAATCAGGACAGTGTAGCATAATGAAACTCAATTCTGGGCCATAAAAAAAAGTTGCTGGAGATGTAGCTTTCTCTTTCCTGTCGACATAAATCAGGAAAAATGTAGGGGCTGAAGCTGAGGTAGCCATCATGTAGTGAAGAAAGAGAAAGGAAAATGTGCCTGTGTGTGTGTGTGTGTGTGTGTGTGTGTGTGTGTCCTTTCTTTATGATTATCATTTGAGAACCTTGATCAATCTCTGTCTGAATTGGACCAACAGACAGTCTCTTCAGTTACAGCCAATATATTTCTTTTTCCTATCCATGTTGAGTTGGGCTTTCTGTTTTAATACAAAAATTATTAAGATAGATACCATTGTTTAGTCTTCCAACTAGACTTAAAGCTTTATGAAAGAAAGAATTATGTCTAATTTTTAATCATACCACTAGTGCCTAGTATAGTATTAGTCATAGAACAACCCCTTAATAAATATGTGTTGAATGTACAAATGTGGTATAATGTCAAACTCTAAGGAGAGGTTTGGTCTTCTACAGATGTAGTCCCAGTTATCAGACATTTTGGAGTATTGGAAAGACCTGGACAAGGCTTGGTCATGTTTCAGAATGATGAGACATGTAGAACATTCAGAATGCCAGCATTAGCGTGCAGGTGTTTTTTTTATGATAAATATGTAGAGGCTGGGCCTGGTGGCTCATACCTGTAATCCCAGCACTTTGGGAGGCCAAGGCAGGTAGATCACAATGTCAGGAGATGGAGACCATCCTGGCTAACATGGTGAAACCCTGTCTCTACCAAAAATACAAAAAATTAGCCGGGCTTGGTGGTGGGCACCTGTAGTACCAGGTACTCGAGAGGCTGAGGCAGGAGAATCACTTGAACCTGGGAGGCAGAGGTTGCAGTGAGCCAAGATCATGCCACTGCACTCCAGCCTGAGCGACAGAGCGAGACTTCGTCTCAAAAAAAAAAGAAAAAAGAAAAAAAGAGAGAAAGATTTTTTGTGCCAGGGTAGAGCTAAATGAAGACTGTGTGGTGAGGCAGCTCCTGAGCTCCAACAGTGAGATAGACATGTCCAACTTCACCAGAAGTCCAGCCTTTTTCTGCTGCTAAAATTACCTTGAGGATGCCGATAATGAGTTAGAGAATCAGAATTTTCAAGTTAAAATGAATCCTAGGAATTATTTTTATCTTATTTTAAAGATGCAAAACTTATGCTCAAATAGTATAAACATTTATTAGGACTCTTAACATGATGATGAGAGAAGAATTAAGAGTAAAATGGACATCCAGCCCACCCACTGCACCTTAGTCTTTGACATGATTTTTTATTTCCTTTCCTTTGCCTGCCTTCCTTCCCTCCCTCCTTCCTTCCTTCCTTCCTTCCTTCCTTCCTTCCTTCTTGCCTTCCTTCTTTCCTTCCTTCTTCCCTCCCTCCCTCCCTTCTTTTCTCTTCGCCTCCCTCCCTTCTTTCCTTTCTTTCTTCCTCTCTTTTATTTCAAATACCTTCATAGATGACATTTGTTTCCCTGTCAACTACATATGTAACACTGGGACTGCATTTATGCTGTCAAATATGACATGATATTTCCTTTTTCTGCCTTGTTACACGCATCTTACAAACTATTGGAGGATGGAAAAAAGACAAAGGACGATCATAACAACATGCAATCACTATCAAAGGTTGTTGAAACCAATTTGCAGGACACCATGTTCAGTCTCATGATTGAGGTGGATGAAAAATGGTGATTGGTAGTCGGAGAGAAGGTTATGGAAGACTTAGAAGAGGTAAAACATAAACTGAGTCATGAATTTTGCCTCAGGCAGAGATTACTAAAATAATAAGCCTAGAGTTAAAGTGACTTTTTTAATTACACATGGCAGGAGCATGGTTTATCAGATAGATGATAGTGAGAGAGGATGCTGACGAGGTATGTGGGGGTTGAGTGGAAAGCACCTTGCTGGCCTTTTAGGGAGCCCTGACATCACAGGCATGGAAGGCCTTCGGGAGATTATGAGTCAGAAAGAAATGTGGCCAGATAGGCATTATGGAGTGACTGTTCTGGCTGCTCAGATTTATGAGCAGACAGGGCTGCTGACAGTGGGGGGGATGAGATAGCTGGCTGTATCAGTAATCCAAGGGGGCCTGGAGCTGGTGAGACTAGGGAGGAGGGAACAGCACAGGCTCCTATGATAAGACAGCTTGACACTCTGATGCTTCACTGCCCTTACTTGTCTCTCCTTCCCTCACCTTTAAAGATTTCTGATGTTCTGAAGTGAAATTTGGCAGATGGCATTTTAAGAAAAGATGACTTTACAGCCCCAGGTTCCAATCTGATTTGTATGTATACATATAATACACACACACACACACACACACACACACACACACACACACACACATATATAT
>NW_016810801.1:1510867-1573059 GCF_001698545.2 Rhinopithecus bieti | reverse complement strand
TATATATATATATATTTATTTATTTATTTATTTTTACCAGAAGGAGATAAGGATTCAGAACCTTCTTAGGTAATTAATGATTCAACATATTGCCTTTGCAAAATGAAATTGACATGGCTGGAAGCCTCATTTGCAGCCATAAGAATTCAAAGGACGCAAGAAGGCTGATTTGTGATTGTTGCTTTTCCTCAATAAAAATTAAACTGATTACAAAGAGCTGACAATGAGACACTGGCTTGCGGAATTAATGTTTCTGACATTTTTGCTGATTGTTTACCACAAATATTCAAATTTATCATTTTTGACACTCTAGAAAAATGAGGATAAAGTATTATTTTTCTACTGCAATATTTGTTTATATGCACATTTATATTATACATAATTGATGGAAAATTAAAAGAATTCTGAGTTCCCTGTCATATTCATTTTTAAATTAAGGTCTCTGATGGGAGATCTTGGAATGAAACCCAAAGAGCTTTTATTTTGAATATAGAAAATATTTATTGTGTGGTAATGTCTTTTTTCTGAAGAGAAATTGTACCCATTATTTAAATCCTGGAAACCATTGGTACATTCAATCTTTAGAGAAGAATTATTGCCAAAACAATACTAGATAATATTTATATGGCCCTTAGAAGTTTGTAGATATGATCTTATTTTAATATTTCAATAATCATATTGATAGCACTACTGTCTCATTACACAGATAGAAAGAGAAATCTATTCGTTGTTTGATCTCAGACAAATTATTGACATCTGTGATGTTCAGTTTCCTCGTCTGTAGTTGGAGCTGATTGTTCTTGTTTTGTAGGACTATGGTAAAGATTACCAAAGAAAGCACTTAGTACAGCCAGGTGTTGCTAGTGGTGGTTGAGTTAATTATCACTACCACTCTGTTTTTACCAGCTTTTAATTCTGACTTTCTTATTTCTGTTTTAATAACCCTAGAGTCATCCTAAATTTCATGACTCCCTTGATATATAAGTTCTTATTTCACAACATGTTCTTCCTGTATCCTATTTTTTTCTACCACTGGCCTTGTATACATTTTTATGAAGTTTCTGTAAGCATGCTTGTTCAGTTTCCACTCTACTATCCTTTCCATTTAGTCCAACTACCACAGTGAAACTACGTGGATCTTCCAAAAAACTAGCTTTGTTTATATTACTTTTCTGATGACTTCTCCATTTCTACAGTTAGGAAAATATCTTTCCTGACACTCAAAAAGTCTTGTATCTAGTTAATCCAGTTATCCTCTAATTTCTCCCTACATGTTTCTTATGAGTGATAATACAAGAAAATAATTCATGTATATAATATTTTATAAATTACAGAATTCTGTAATACCCATTTGTTTGACATTTGGTGCAAAAACATTAACTCGCTCTGCCATAGCTATTGAAGGAAAGTTTCACTGAGTTACGCTGGTTCTGTTGTGACTCTGCCCAATGGAGAAATGCATTTTATCTCAGATTCTTGCAAAAAAATAACTTTTTAAATAGGATACATTCCTGATAAAATAGTTAAAATTAAAAATGTGTATGCTGACCATACCAAGTGCTATTAAAGATGTAGAGACACTGGATCTTTCAGACTTTGCTGATGAGAATGCAAAGTTGTATCGCTATCCTGGAACAAAGTTTGGCAGTGTTTTATAAAGTTAAAAAATGCGTTTTATATGAGCTACCAACTCAACTCCTGGGATTAATCATACAGAAATGAAAACATTTTGCACATAAACATTGTTACAAATGTCCAGCTTCATTCATAAAAATTAAAAACTGCAGCTTCATTTGTGCTAGCCCCGAACTTGGAAAAACCTAAATGCCCTTCAAGGGATGAATGGCTGAACAAACACATACAGTCATACAATGGAATACTACTAAGCAGTGAAAAGGGAAAATATCACTGATATATAAAACAGCTTGGGTTATTCTCAAGGGCAGTAAACTCAGAAGTAGAATACCAGTCTCAAAAGGTTGCATGTTATATGACTTAACATTCTCAAAACGACACAATTATAGAGATGGAGAACAGATGGGAAGTTTTCAAGTGTTGGAGGAATATGTAACTATCAAGAGGTGATATTCATTGTGCTGGCAGTTACATGAATCCATACAGGGAGTAAAATGTCAGAACTATACACACACACACAAATGAGTTTACATGAAAACTGGTGAATTCTGAATATGATCTGTAGTTTTGTTATTAGTATAGTGCCAATGGTTTCCATGGTAATGAAAGATGCTTTCATTGGAGAAAACCAAATGAAGTGGACGTAGGAACTCTCTGCACTATTCTTGCAACTTCTGTGTTCATCTAAAATTATTTCAGAATAAAAACAGTTTCTAAAACTTGAGGAGCTAGCTAAAATACTTCTGATGCCATAACAAAGACCAAACAATTAATTATGTCAAGAATTCAGGCACAACTCTCTGACCAGCACAGCAGTGAGCAGTAGCACTGTCTTCATTTTCATTAACAGATAGATCAACAACCAGCGTATTAGAAGGAAGCAAAGCTTTTTTAAAGAAGAAATTAACTGATAGAGGCTTAGTATTTAAAACATATATTTTGAGCAAACACATATGTTTAGCCTAATAGCTCTCTGAAACAGGAAGTAATTGTTTTCACACCTATAGTGTGGGACAAATTCAACATGATCTAGGATAGAAACAAAGCTGAACAAAGCCAGAAACATGGCAAGCCTAAGTTCTAATACAAATGTAACTTTTGAGCTGACTTAGAGGTCATTTTCTGTAAACTGCTTCCAAACTTGTAAAATATTAGAAAGGGACACACCCGTGTGCATGCACACACACACACGCACACACACACACACACACACACACTAGAATCTTATACAAAACAAGTTGGTTCAATAGACTAAGTAAACCCTAGCCTCTATTGGGGTGATAAACACCATAGCTAGGTGATTTCAAAAGCTTTTTTACAGAGGAGAACTCAGAAGCTACCAGGATACACTGAACAGTCTCTAGAATTTGTATATAGGTTGGTACCAAAACCTATATAGTAGAGATATAGTAGAGATTTCTAATTTCAAAGTGTGAGTTTAACCTTACTCAGTAGATCCTTTGACAGTCATTCGTTAATTTATTCATCCATTTACTGAACAAATATTAATTGCTTCTTTTTATGTGCCGTGGCCTATGCCAGCAGCTGGGGATACAGCAGTGAACAAGATAGCAAGATCTTAGGAAGCCACTAAAGTAGAGGGAAGCATTACTCCATAATTACAACAATAATTAAAATTGTGACAACTGCCTTAAAAGGAATGTGCATGATAATATGAAAATATATAACAGGAAAGGCGGTCAATTCTAGAGTTAATTATAGCTTCCTATGACCAGGCTTTTCCACCCTAAAATTCAATTTTCCCCTATAACTGGCTGTTGTAAAAAGACAGCAATGCTTCCATGGAATAGACATGGTGTACCAGAAGTGTCTTAATGCCAGTTATGATCCAAAAAAGCAGAGGTTCATAAGTGGGTGGAAGTGTCAGAGGCTATATGCTGGTGATAGGGAATGAGGGTATGAAATTTCCTTCAGAAATAAAGAAAGATAAGTTGCTGGTTCCTGTAAGGTCTTTTGCGGGTAGCAAGCCTAATGCTTTAGCTGGTCAGAGGCAACACTGTATTCTCTGATGAGGAGAGACAATTGAGAAACCAGCAGAGCTAGTACTTGAAAGCACAGCACACATCAGCGAACAGAGCAGAGAAGAAAGACATTTATTCTCAGGAGTATGATATTTGAGCAGGGAACCAGTGACTAGTAGGAGAAATTTTCTACCTAAAGCTGAACTTAAAGCCTATGGGTTAATACCAGCTAGTAAATATGATTTTCCCATCCCTGAGGACTCCTCCAGCCTCCCACCTAGCTTTTTCTACTTTTACCCAGTGGGACACATATAGGTAGTTCTTAATCCAGATTTGAGGCAGGAAAGGCTTAAGCTGTGTGGGCTCTTTTGGTCAGCTTTTGAGGGTCTCGTTGATAAGTAGCTGCTTCATGATAGAACACAAAGATAAGCTGGTCCTTCCAGTGTGATATCCTGTCTGCCAAGGATTAAGAACAAGTTCCTCAAGGGACAGCATTGGCCACATGGTATGTGCCACTTAAAAATGCCCTTCCCAACCAATCCTGAACACCATACATGGAGGGACATATGTTTTGCCTTTACTCAGCGTGCCTACTCAGGACCCCAAGAGCAATATTCATTAGGATGGCACCAAAAGCATTTCAATGATCTCTTTGTCAAAGTTCTCATTGCATTTTCTCTGCAAAGGCCATGGGTGTCCAGATGTCGCTGTGAGTTCTGAAATTTGAGAATAGTCAATATAAGCATGCAGGTTAGAGTGCCCCAGCCCCATCATGAACTTTGTCATACACAATTAAACTAAAATTTAATATGATACATGAAAAGGCAAAACACAAGATGAAAGTGCCAAAAGTTTTAGAGGAAGAGTTTATTGCCAGATGCGGTGAATAGGGAGAGCTTCAAAGAGGGGGTGGCACGTGAATGAAGCATTAAAGAATGCAGCGTAGAGGCCATGGAGTTGCATCACTCAGAGTTCCCTGCAAGAGGACCTGCTACCGAAAGCACAATGGATTGACAGCCTCCAGCTGCCAAACCTTATCCTCAAATCCACTGCAGCAGTCACCTGAGGCCATGTTCACTTACCTACACTGTTCCCAGTCACTATTCGAGGATAGTGGGGCTACTATCATTGGGACTCCTGTAATGAGCCACTCCTGCTCATGGACTCCCCACAGACCTGGCTGAGACTTTCTTAGAGTTGCTCTGTGGTCCAAGCCTCTTCATATCCCATTTTCTTTCTTCCTTCTTTCTTTTCAAAGGTGAAGACCCTATATCATAGTCTGAATCCTCTTCCAACTTATTCCTGCTCACCCTCCCCTTTCTCCTTTACTGATGTTCCTGTGAAGAGATTTATTTCCCCAATAAATATTTTGTACATCTAGTCCTGTCTTCTTGTCTGCTTCATGGAGGGCTTGATATAGAAGGGTTTCTCAGTGACTGATAGGTGGATGAATTAATCAACATGATCACAGCTCTGCTTAATTTGATGAAAATATTCACACTCAAGGTATTAGTCATGTGAGTGGTCTCCATTTGTTCCTTAATAATTGATGCTGAAGGCCGGGTATGGTGGCTCACGCCTGTAATCCTAGCACTTTGGGAAGCTGAGGCAGGTGGATCACGAGGTCAGGGGTTCGAGACCAGCCTGGCCAACATGGTGAAACCCTGTCTCTACTAAAAATACAAAAATTAGCCAGGCATGGTGGCGGGCACCTGTAATCCCAGCTACTCAGGAGACTGAGGCAGGAGAATCGCTTGAACCTGGAAGGTGGAGGTTGCAGTGAGCCGAGATAGCACCACTGCACTCCAGCCTGGGTGACAGAGCGAGACTCCATCTCAAAAAAACCATATATATATATATGCTGAAAAACATCTAGAAATTGCAAAGGAACAAGAAAAGCAGTGCAGTGAAATCACCCTATGATCTGTCTGAGCTGTGGTCCTTGAGACTTTTGTCTGGTTTAGGTTTAGATTTACCTCAGACTCTCCCAAGGCCAAGTCCTACCTAACGAGTAGAGTCAGCTTCCTGTCTCTATGGAGAGTTACTGTGATTAGAATTCTTCAGAGTTTTCCTCCCAGGTTGGGTTCTGTCATAGCCACTGAACCTCACAAGACATTATTTTGGTCCGTCATGAAGACATCAATTCATTCCTTCATCTCTCCATTTAATACATTTTACTTGAGGATCTGTAGAAAGGACAGTTTACTTAAGTGAAATTAAAAGAGTAGATATTAGGGCCCAAATGCCTGTATTCAGATTTTGGCTATACTACTTACATCAATAGGATTTAAAAATGTATGACTTAGCTTCCCCAACTGTAAAGAGAAATCATAAAATACCCCTCCTATAGACCTATTGTGGGGATTTCAAACATAATATATATAAACGTTTAGAACAGAGTAGGCTACAGTAAAAAAGTATTCACAACTATTATTACTAGTAATTCTATTTGCCTGTGCTAGAATTTGGATAATTGATGTTTAAAAAATAGATATAGCATATGTTTTCTAGAAGCTTGAATTTTATTGGAAGAGACAACAAAAACAATGACTACATATAAATTACTTTTCCATGGTATTGAGTGCTAAGAAGGGGAAAGGGCCTGCTGAACTAGTATTTTGGATGATCAGGGAAAGATCCTCTGGTGAAAGCATTCCAGGAGGAGACAGCAGAATGTGCACAGGTCCTGTGGTTGGAAGGAAATGACAGTGTTGAACGAACAAAAATGAATAAGATATTCTTGACAAAAAGATGCATCCTAGGACTCTGTGCTCGTATGCACATGCTAGGCATGCTCTAGCTGGCTCCTTGGGGTCACTCACAGTTTGGCCCAGTTGCCTCCTGGGTTTCATATTGTCAGAGCCCACCTGGCCTTTTCCATGCTGCAGCCCCATGCTGTACCCCTCATTACACCTGGGTATTTCTCTAGTAATTGTCCTGACTGTTCCCTGTTTATGAGCCAACTGCTATTTCACACTAATCATTGTGCTTATCCGGACCGTTACTCTGAGAAGCATCCAACTAGGAAGATAAGGGTATAAACCCTGGAGCCAACTCCCAGAGCCAGTCCCCACCATCACTTGACCTTGGGCTAGTTATTGCCCTGATCTTTAGATTACTCATCTGTAAACAGGGGATTAAAAATGTTTCCTGGGCTGCTTTCAGTGGCTCATGCCTATAATCCCAGTACTTTGGGAGGCCGAGGTGGTGGATCACCTGAGGTCAGGAGTTCGAGACTAGCTTGACCAACATGGTGAAACCACCCCCCTACTAAAAATACAAAATTAACCAGGTGTGGTGGCTCACGAATGTAGTCCCAGTTACTCAGGAGGCTGAGGCAGAATTGCTTGAACCCAGGAGGTGGAGGTTGCAGTGAGCCGAGATCATGCCACTGCACTCTAGCCTGGGCAACAAGAGTGAAACTCCTTCTCAAAAAAAAAAAAAAAAAAAAAAGGTAAAAAGGTTTCCTAACTCATGAGGCTATAGTAAGCATTCAGTGGATTCACATAAATAAAGTTAGAACTACACTCAACAGTATGCAAATGCTAGCTATTGTTATTACATCAACATCATCATCACCTTTATACACAGGCTCGTGCTATCTCTTTGGGACCGTGTCTTTTGGTGTTTCACTGTGTCTTGCTGAATCTCTCCTTCCTCTCTACCCATGGAAAGTCCCCCCGCTGTTTTCTCCAGCCTGTGTGGTGGGCTGAAGGCCAGCTCTCCTAATAAGGAGAGGGGAATTCAGAGCAGCATTGGAAATGCGTACATGTTCACATCCAAACACACACCCGCCACCATTGTGAGCCCTCAGCACCATCTGAAATAGTGCATTTTTCATCACTCTGTGACATGTAGAAAAGGCTCAATCTCTAGTTATGTTGATATTCTTCACTGTGTTCCATCATAAATGATAGTTTTAGGGAAAACAACTGACATTTTAAATAATCATGATCTTCAGCAAAATGGCATCTAATTTTAATGCTTTCAACTGCTGCTCCTTTTCAAGCGCAAAGCAGCCAGACTTCCTTTTCATTTTTCCCTTCATTCAAGAGATCGCTAATGTGATGACACCCAAACCATCCGCTGCCTCCTACACATGCTTTGACAGCTGGGGTGCTCTCAGCTTTCTCCATAGTCATTGTCCTCTCTCCATTTGCCTCTCTCACAGATGAGATTGAAATGGTAGCATTTCACTGGAGTTGAGACTGGGCTTGGGGGTGGGCACGGGGTTCTGCAGATTGACAGATAATAATTATCACATTTGCTTCCCAGCATGTGGTATCTAAGTAATAGTCTCCATATTTATCCAGTGTTAATCAGGAAAGAGTTCAGTCAGTTGAAGAGGGATATTTCTCTTTTTCAAACAAGGCTCTGCCTAGAGAACTCATCCTCTGACAAGGGTCTTCACTTGTAATATAAGGTTAGACTCTTGCTTCAGCTTGGTCTGCAAGCGACAGTTATCAACCAAAGACCCTGGGTCTTCATGTATTCAGTGGGCAGAGTGATGGGCTGCAGCTAGGCCTCACTCCCTTCATTCTTGAGAGGAGGGGACCACGGAGGGACTCTTTCATGAAGGGAATAATCAGATAATGATGGGTTTGAAAAAAAAAAAAAAAACAGAGTATGATTAACCACAGTTTGAGAGTTCAGTTAGAGGCCTAAAAAATACACAAGCACATTGTCTTGTTCTTTTGTTTGTTTGTTTGCAGCAAGGGAAGAAGGATCATGGTTTCTTGGTGCTCTAATGAACTTTAGAGCTGATGTAATCTGCTTTCACATGTCTCTTCTATGACAGAAAGACACCAAGCTCTTCCCAACCATCCTAGAGTCATTTGGTTAGTTAGGCGTAGTTCGAAATTTGCAAGGAGGAAGAAATCAAGACATGAAGTAGATTTTTAAACAGCTGATATATTAATCACCAGTGTTTAGATTTTTGTTGTCTTTGAGTCACAAAGGTGGAAGAGACCTTCAAACATATGTACATGGTTCACTCTCTATTCTTCCACCTCCCCAAGAAGGGCAGCCCAGTCTCTCCCTGGATGTCTTCCATGAAGTATGGTCATCCAAGTTTCAGGAAGAGTCAGAAACTGGAACACTAAGTGACAAGACTGGAGAGAAGAGAGAGCCCTCCTGGATGATGCTTCTAGTAGTGGTAAACATAGTCAGACTCATCCTAATGATATGGGGGCAGAGGAAAGCAATCAAATATTGAACCATTGCTTATTCCAGACCAGGCAAGCTTCAAGGGCTTTACATGAATCATCTAATTTAAACCTTTGCACAACTCTATGGGATGGGTGACAATACTTTCCTTAGTTTCAAAATGAGGTTTAACACATTAGGAAAATCTCTCTGGATTGGGCAGTGTTCAAATGATAGAACTAGAATGGTCTGATAACAGCTTTGTGCTTAGCCATAATGTCACACGGCCTTACACACACCTCTTCGTATACTGGGATCACAAGTTCTATGAGAAAATGCAGGAGAGAGAAGACTAGGACACATGTTTCTTCAGGGAAAATTCATAATAAAAGGGTAGCATGTGCTCAGGCAGAAATTAAAGCTCAACCCAGATAGAAGTTAAAAGTGAACAAACACACAAACACAGCCGGTTAATTTTGATTCTCCAGTTTCTGTGAGTCTTCTGAGAAGGTTTATCAAATGGCCCACTGCCTCCCTTGTTTGTTTATTTTATTTTGTTGGTAAACTCACCGGGCAGAAACTAGTGTCTTCTCTATGACACACCCATAAAAGTTAAATAACACTTCTATTGCCAGGCATGGTGGCTCAAGCCTGTAATCCCAGCACTTTGGGAGGCTGAGATGGGCGGATCACGAGGTCAGGAGATCGAAACCATCCTGGCTAACACGGTGAAACCCCGTGTCTACTAAAAAAAATACAAAATCTAGCCGGGCGAGGTGGCGGGCGCCTGTAGTCCCAGCTACTCCAGAGGCTGAGGCAGGAGAATGGCGTGAACCCAGGAGGCAGAGCTTGCAGTGAGCTGAGATCTGGCCACTGCACTCCAGCCTGGGTGACAGAGCAAGACTCCATCTCAAAACAAAACAAAACAAAACAAAACACTTCTATTAAAGGGCATGCGGAAGGCTCATTTCTAATTTTTTTTTTTTTTTTTTTTGGAGACCTATTTACCCTTTTTCTTTCTCTAGTGTGACCAACTCTAAAAAGAATAACTTTATTTTCCCAACAGGTATGGCAGTCTGTTCCAGTTATTGGAGATCTTTCTCTAGAAGAGACAAGTAGGCAATTTTAACCACAGCAGATTTTTTAGTCATCCCTAGGAAGGGAAAAGCGAGTGTGGACTTTTCTTATAACAATAGCAGATTATGTGGCAAGCCCTGTAACAAGCAGTTTGCCTGCATTAACTCCCTGGATGCTTACAGCAATCTGTTGTGGTGGGCATCATGGTAATGTATGCAAGAGAAAAGTGCAGTGCAAAGAAGTTCTACACTTGGCCCAGGTCATGGAGTCAGAGTGTGGCCAAGCTGTGACTCCCATGGGCCTTGCTTCAGGGACAGATATAGAAATTACAGGGGAAAAAACATTAACGTACAAGGGAGGACAGGGAAGCCCTCTCTGAGGGGAATTAATGTGAGCAGAGAAATGAAGGATAGGGAGGGCCTGGGAAAGGAGCTTTCTTTTTATTACTATTATTGTTATTATTATTCTACTTTAAGTTCTAGGATACATGTGCAGAACATGCAGGTTTGTTACATAGGTATACACATGCCATGGTGGTTTGCTGCACCCATCAACCCATCATCTACATTAGGTGTTTCTCCTAATGCTATCTCTCCCCTAGCCCCCACCCCCTGACAGGCCCCAGTGTGTGATGTTCCCCTCCCTGGGTCCATATGTTCTCATTGTTCAACTCCCACTTATGAGTGAGAACATGCAGTGTTTGGTTTTCTGTTCCTGTGTTAGTTTGCTGAGAATGATGGTTTCCAGCTTCATTCGTGTCCTTGCGAAGGAAATGAACTCATCCTTTTTATGGCTGCATAGTATTCCATGGTGTATATGTGCCACATTTTCTTTATCCAGTCTATCATCGACGGGCATTTTCAATTGGTTCCAAGTCTTTGCTATTGTGAATAGTGCTGCAACGAACATACGTGTGTATGTATCTTTATAGAAGAATGATTTATAATCCTTTGGGTATATAGCCAGTAATGGGATTGCTAGGTCAAATGGTAATTCTGATTCTAGATCCTTGAGGAATCGCCACATTGTCTTCCACAATGGTTGAACTAATTTACATTCCCACCAATAATGTAAGAGTGTTCCTATTTCTCCACATCTCCACATCTCCAGCATCTGTTGTTTCCTGACTTTTTAATGATCACCATTCTAACTGGCATGAGATGGTATCTCATTGTGGTTTTGCTTTGCATTTCTCTAATGACCAGTGATGATGAGCTTTTTCCTTTTTTTTTTTTTTGGTGGGGGGTTGTGGGTTTCTTTTTTTCTTTTACTTTAAGTTCTGGGGTACATGTGTAGAATGTGAAGATTTGTTACGTAGGTATACATGTGCCATGGTGGTTTGCTGCACCCATCAACCCATCATCTACATTAGGTATTTCTCTGAATGCTATCCCTCCCTTAGCCCCCTCACCCCCACAACAGGCCCTGGTGTGTGATGTTCTCCTCCCTGTGTCCATGTGTTCTCATTATTCAACTCCCATTTATGAGTGAGCATATGTGGTGTCTGGTTTTCTGTTCTTGTGTTAGTTTGCTGAGAATGATGGTTTCTAGCTTCATCCATGTCCCTACAAAGTACATGAACTCATCTTTTTTATGGTTTCATGGTTTTCCGTGGTGTGTATGTGCCACATTTTCTTTATCCAGTCTATCGTTGATGGGCATTTGGGTTGGTTCCAAGTTTTTGCTATTGTGAACAGTGCTGCAGTAAACATACATGTGCATGTGTCTTTATAGTAGAATGATTTATAATCCTTTGGGTATATACCCAGTAATGGGATGGCTGGGTCAAATGGTATTTCTAGTTCTAGATCGTTGAGGAATCGCCACACTGTCTTCCACAATGGTTTAACTAATTTACACTCTCACCAACAGTGTAAAAGCATTCCTATTTCTCCACATCCTCTCTAGCACATGTTGTTTCCTGACTTTTTAATGATCACCATTCTAACTGGTGTGAGATGGTATCTCATTGTGGTTTTGATTTGCATTTCTCTAATGACTAGTGAGGGTGGGCATTTTTTCATATGTTTGTTGGCTGCTTAATGTCTTCTTTTGAGAAGTGTCTGTTCGTATCCTTCGCCCACTTTTTGATGGAGTTGATTTTTTTCTTATAAATTTGTTTAAGTTCTTTGTAGATTCTGGATATTAGCCCTTTGTCAGATGGATAGATTGCAGAAATTTTCTCCCATTCTGTAGGTTGCCTGTTCACTCTGATGATAGTTTGTTTTGCTGTGCAGAAGCTCTTTAGTTTTATTACTTTTTTCATATGCTTTGGGCTGCATAGGAACAGGTCTTGACTGCAGCTCCTAGCAAGATCAACGCAGAAGGCGGATGATTTCTGCATTCCCAACCTAGGTGTCTGACTCATCTCATTGAGACAAAACAGAAAGGAACATTCTAAGCAAAAAGAACAAGTACAAAGACTCCAAGTGGGGAAGAAAAAAAATCAACTTTCAAGGAACAACAAAGATCCTATGACGGTCAGAGGAGGATGTCTGAATAAGCAGTAGAGCTGACATCCCAATCCGTGCAGTGTGGTTTCCTGCTCCCACATAAACCACTTTGTTATATTGACCCAGTCCTGATGAGTGCTGCAGAGACTCCCACATAAGACTAGGACACAGAACTGCTCATTGATTTTGCATTCTGCAGATTTCTTGAAGAGTAATATCCTTGGCATGTGGTTGGCAGAAACCAGATAGGAAAGACTGGAAAAATAAATTGGAGACTGGGAAGCACAGGCAGCAGGTGTTAACAACTTTTGCAAATTTTTTTTCCCTTTTCTTTTTTCACCTCTGAGAAACCTGGAGGAGAATATGAGGTCAAAGGAGGGTTAGTGAAAGGAGACAAAAACCATGTGTGAATGCTGATAGGATTGATCCAGGAGAAAGTAAGAGTCATGGTACATGAGAAAGAAATTGATTATGTCCAGAAACATTAGTACAATATTTGATTCTTAGCCTTAGGCTAAATGGGATTTATGGACATCTAGGAACTGTGGATGGGTGTTCCATCCTATTTATCTTGTTTTCATACTGTGCCCATTTCTCACTTAGATGAAGCCAAACATCATCAATACATAACATACATATTGCTTTTATTTGCAGTGGTTTTTTTTTTTCCCAAAGCTTAGTGATTGGTTCTATTTTATGATAATTAAATGATATAATTAGCCAATTAACTTATCTCAATCTCTCCACAAATGTGTTTGACCATCTTCAATATGCCAGTTTTAATACTAAATCAAATGATAATATAAGCACGTAGCATGTATTCCTAGGAAGTTCTCATTCTTGTGAAATGAGATTCAATCTTCTTTATATAGCAAACTTCACAGTACTTTGCCTAGTGGTGTTGCTAAATACATGTAAGTCATTTTAAATTTCTTAATGGTAAGCTTTGAAAGAGGCTAATATGTCAACCCTGATCAATGACTCAGAGTTTTAAACATTCTTAGACTATTTTTATATCTACTTTCTCTACTTTAACCTCATCTTTTCTTAAATGCTTATGTATATACAGTTGATAACATATAATATATCATTAATATATAGTAAATATATCTGGAAGGACTTCATCCAGAATATGTAATAAACTTTTATAAACCAATAACAAGGCTAATTCCTCAATTTTAAAATGGACAATATTTTACATACACTTCAATGAGAAGATATATAAATGACTAGTAAAATTTGAAAATACTGCTTAAGATCATTAGTCATCAGAGAAATAAAATTATAAACTTAAATAGAGTGTACATTCTCCAGAAGAGCTCAAATTAGCAACACTGACAAAAAAATACTGGTGACGATGTGTAGCAGTTGAGATTCTCCTATGGTCCTGAAGGTTTGGGGGAGGTTTGTAGATTACTACAACCAATTTGGAACACTATTTGGCATTCGAACATCCATCTACCTAAAGATCTAGAAATTTCTAAACCTAGTTATTTACCTGAATAAATGAAAAGTTATTTTCACACAAAGATTTTTAAAGAATGTTTATAGCAGCTTTACTTATGCCAGGCACAATTAAAATGCCCATCAGTACTTCAATAACTAAACAAACTGTTGTATGTATATACAAAGGAAAACTATTCCTTAACAAAATGGAGCAAACTTACTGATGCCTACATTATGGATGAATCTGAAAAATAGTATGCTGAGAAAGAAGCCAGACATGGAAGAGTACAAACTGTGTAATTATATTATATGAAGGCAAAGTTAGTTTGTGGTGACAGAAATTTGAATAGTGACTAAAGGGCATGGAGACTAACTCGAATGGCAACAAAATTTTTTTCTTTTTAGAGACAAAGTCTCACTCTGTCACACAGGCTGCAGTGCAGTGGTGCTATTATAGCTCACTGCAATGGCAAACTTCTGGGCTCAAGCAATCCTTCCACCTCAGTCATGAGGAATACAGGAAAGCCTCATTTCCCGATTTAGAAATAACCACTACTAATACCTCAGCATGTGTGTGTGTGTGTGTGTGTGTGTGTGTGTGTGTGTGTTTGTAAAGATAATATTTTATTATGAACATTCTCTCATGTCATTAAAATTTTGAAAATTATTGCATAATATTGTATCTTAAGGCAATTTTGATGAATTTCAGGAACTTCCTCATTTTTATCATTGAGATTGGTAATACCCACTCTTCTGATCAGTTGTGAGGATGCAGGAAGACATTGTTTACTCAATAAACATTTTTGAGATGTTTTCTGTGTTTCAGGAATTCTACTAGGTGCTGTGTATAAGAGATGAATAAAATAGAATTTCTGCATTCCATATGAATAAACTATGAATGGTAGATGGTGTGTGGGCAGAGAATAGATGTGAAGTTGGTACCAGCTTCCAAGAACGCTCCTGGGAAACACCTACTTTGGTGGTGACCCTAGCAAATGAGACCATTTGTGATATCCTCCTTCTAATCCTCTAATTTTTTCACTTCCACTGACCTCACTTTCCAGTAAATACTAGGGTGTGTGGGCCTCTAAATCTCTGTGCTGAAAACTTTCCTAATGAGTAATGTATTAATTTTCTCAATCTGCTATAATAAAGTACTCCAGACTTGCCTTAAACAACACACACACACACACACACACACACACACACACGTGTAGTTGTTGGTCCTTTTTTAAATTTTATTTTACTTTAAGTTCTGGGATACATGTGCGGAATGTGCAGGTTTATTATATAGGTATACGTGTGCCATGGTAGTTTGCTGCACTTACTGACCAGTTCTTTAAGTTACCTCCCCTCACCCCCCACCCCCAAATAGCCCTGGTGCGTGTTGTTCCCCTCTCTGTGTCCATGTAGTCTCATTGTTTAACTCCTAATTATGAGTGAGAATATATACCCTTTGGGTATATACCCAGTAATGGGATTGCTGGGTCAAATGGTATTTCTGGCTCTAGATCCTTGAGGAATTGCCATACTGTCTTCCACAATGGTTGAACTAATTTACATTCCCACCAACAGTGTAAAAGCGTTCCTAATTCTCCCCAGCCTCACCAGCATCTAATGTTTCTTGACTTTTTAATAATCACCATTCTGACTGGCATGAGATGGTATCTCATTGTGGTTTTGATTTGCATTTCTCTAATGATCAGTGATGTTGAGCTTTTTATATATGTTTGTTGGCCACATAAATGTCTTCTTTTGAGAAGTGTCTGTTTATATCATTTGTTCACTTTTTGAGGGGTTGCTTTTCCTTGTAAATTTGTTTAAATTTCTTGTAAATTCTGAATATTAGACCTTTTCAAATGGGTAGATTGCAAAAAGTTTCTCCAATTCTGTAGGTTGCCTGTTCGCTCTGATGATAGGTTTCTTTTTCTGTATAGAAGCTCTTCAGTTTAATTAGATCCTTGGTTTAATTAGATCCTGTCAATTTTGGCTTTTGTTACAATTGCTTTTGGCATTTTTGTCATGAATTCTTTGCCCATGCCTATGTTCTGAATGGTATTGTCTAGGTTTTCTTCTAGGGTTTTTATGGTTTTGGGTTTTACATTTATGTTTTTAATACATCTTTAGTTATTTTTTGTATAAGGTGTAAGGAGGGATCTAGTTTCAGTTTTCTGCATATGGCTAGACAGTTTTCCCAGCACCACTTATTGAATAGGAAATCCTTTCCTCATTGCTTGTTTTTGTCAGGTTTGTCAAAGATCAGACGGTTGTAGATGTGTCATGTCATTTCTGAGGTCTCTCTTCAGTTCAATTGGTCTACATATCTGTTTTGGTACCAGTACCATGCCCTTTTGGTTACTGTAGCCTTGTAGTATAGTTTGAAGTCAGGTAGTGTGATCCCTCCAGCTTTGTTCTCTTTGCTTACAATTGTCTTGGCTACATGGGGTCTTCTTTGATTCCATATGAAGTTTAAAGCAGTATTTTCTAATTCTATGAAAAATATCAATGATAGTTTGATGGGAATAGCATTGAATCTATAAATTACTTTTGGCAGTATGGCTATTTTTAGGATATTGACTTTTCCTATTCATGAGGATGTAATATTTTTCCATTTGTGTCTTCTTTTGTTTGCTTGAGCAGTAGTTTGTAGTTCTCCTTAAAGTGGTCCTTCACATCCCTTGTTAGCTGTATTCCTAGGTATTTTATTCTCTTTGTAGTGATTGTGAATGGGAGTTCATTCATGATTTGTCTCTCTCCTTGTCTATTGTTGGTGTAAAGGAGTGCTTGTGATTTTTGCACATTGATTTTGTATCCTGAGACTTTGCTAAAGTTGCTTAGCAGCTTAAGGAGTTTTGGGGCAAAGATAATGTGGGTTTCTAAATATAAAATCATGTCATCTGCAGACAGAGACAATTTGACTTCCTCTCTTCCAATATGAATACTCTTTCTTTCTCTTGCCTGATCGCCCTGGTCAGAACTTCCAGGACTATGTTGAGTAAGAGGTGAGAGTGGGCTTCCTTGCCTTGTGCTGGTTTTCAGAGGGAATGCTTCCAGCTTTTGCTCATTCAATATGATATTGGCTGTGGGTTTGTCATAAATAACTTTTATTATTTTGAGGTACGTTCCACCAATATCCAGTTTATTGAGAGTTTTTAACATGAAGGGATGTTGACTTTTATCAAAGACTTTTTCTGCGTCTGTTGAGATAATCATGTGGTTTTTGTCCTTGGCTCTGTTTATATGATGGATTACATTTATTGATTTGTGTATGTTGATAGCCTTGCATCCCAAGGTTGAAGCTGACTTGATCGTGGTGGATAAGTTTTTTGATGCTGGAATTGGTTTGACAGTATTTTATTGAGGAGTTTTGCATCAATGTTCATCAGGGATATTGACCTGACGTTTTCTTCTGTATGTGTTTTTCTGCCAGGTTTTGGTAACAGGATAATGCCGACTTCATAAAATGAGTTAGGGAGGAGTCTTTCCTTTTCAATTGTTTGGAATAGTTTCAGAAGGAATGGTACCAGTTCCTCTTTGTACCTCTGGTAGAATTCGACTGTGAATTCATCTAGTCCTGAGCTTTTTTCAGTCAGTAGGTTATTAATTACTACCTCAATTTCAGAACTGCTATTGGTCTATTCAGAGATTTGACTTCTTCCTAGTTTAGTCTTGGGTGTATGTGTCCAGGAATGTATCCATTTCTTTTAGATTTTCTAGTTTATTTGCATAGCGGTGTTTATAGTATTCTCTGATGGTAGTTTGTATTTCTGTGGGGTCAGTGGTGATATCCCTTTTATCATTTTTTATTGTGTCTATTTGATTCTTCTCTCTTTTTTTCTTTATTAGTCTAGCTATTGGTCTATCTATTTTGTTAATTTTTTCAAAAAACCAGCTGTTTGATTCATTGCATTTTTTTTTTGAGGGTCTTTTGTGTCTCTATCTCCTTCAATTCTATTCTGATCTTAGTTCTTGTCTTCTGCTAGCTTTTGAATTAATTTGCTCTTGACTCTCTAGCTCNTCCTAGTTTAGTCTTGGGTGTATGTGTCCAGGAATGTATCCATTTCTTTTAGATTTTCTAGTTTATTTGCATAGCGGTGTTTATAGTATTCTCTGATGGTAGTTTGTATTTCTGTGGGGTCAGTGGTGATATCCCTTTTATCATTTTTTATTGTGTCTATTTGATTCTTCTCTCTTTTTTTCTTTATTAGTCTAGCTATTGGTCTATCTATTTTGTTAATTTTTTCAAAAAACCAGCTGTTTGATTCATTGCATTTTTTTTTTGAGGGTCTTTTGTGTCTCTATCTCCTTCAATTCTATTCTGATCTTAGTTCTTGTCTTCTGCTAGCTTTTGAATTAATTTGCTCTTGACTCTCTAGCTCTTTTAATTGTGATGTTAGGGTGTCAATTTGAGATCTTTCTAGCTTTCTGATGTGGGCATTTAGTGCTATACATTTCCCTCTTAACACTGCTTTAGCTGTGTCCCAGAGATTCTGGTACGGTATCTCTTGGTTCTCATCGATTTTAAAGAACTTCTTGATTTCTGTCTTAATTTCATTATTTACCCATGAGTCATTCAGCAGCAGGTTGCTCAATTTCCATGTAATTGTATGGTTTTGAGTGAGCTCTAATTTGATTGCAGTGTGGTCTGAGAGACTGTTTGTTAGATTTTAGTTCTTTTGCATTTGCTGAGGAGTCTTTAACTTCCAATTATATGATCAATTTTAGAATAAGTACTATGTGGTGCTAACAAGAATGTATGTTCTGTTGATTTGAGGTGGAGAGTTCTGAAGATATCTATTAGGTCCACTTGATCCAGAGCTGAGTTCGACTCCTGAATATCCTTGTTAATTTTCTGTCTCATTGATCTAATATTGACAGTGGGGTTTTAGTTAAAGTCTCTCACTACTATTGTGCGGGAGTCTAAGTCTCTTTGTAGGTCTCTAAGAACTTGCTTTATGAATCTGGGTGCTCCTGTATTGGGTGCATATATATTTAGTATAGTTAGCTCTTCTTGTTGAATTGTTCCCTTTACCATTATTTAATGCCCTTCTTTGTCTTTTTTATCTTTATTGGTTTAAAGTCTGTTTTGTGAGAGACTAGAATTGCCACCCCTGCTTTTTTTGGCTTTCCATTTGCTTGGTAAATTTTCCTCCATCCCTTTATTTTGATCCTATGTGTGCCTTTGCACATGAGATGAGTCTCCTGAAAACAGGACACCAACGGGATTTGATCCTTTAGCCAATGTTCCAGTCTGTGTCTTTTAGTTGGGGCATTTAGCCCATTTATATTTAAGGTTAGTGTTGTTATGTTTGAATTTGATCCTTTCATCATTATGTTATCTGGTTATTTTGCACACCAGTTGATGCAGTTTCTTCATAGTGTCATTGGTCTTTATATTTTGATGTATTTTTGCAGTGACTGGTACTGTTTTTTTCTTTCCATAATTAGTACTTCTTTCGGAAGCTCTTACAAGGCAGGCCTGGTGGTAACAAAATCCCTCAGCATTTGCTTGTCTGGTAAGGATTTTATTTCCTCTTTATTTATGAAGCTTAGTTTTTCTGGATATGAAATTCTGGGTTGAAAATTCTTTTCTCTAAGAATGTTGAATATTGGCTCCTGATCTCTTCTGGCTTGTAGAGTTTCTGCTGAAAGCTCCACTGTTAGTTTGATGGGCTTCCCTTTGTAGGTGACCTGGCCTTTCCCTCTGGCTGCCATTAACATTTTTTCCTGCATTTTGACCTTGGAGAATCTGATGATTATGTGTCTTGGGGATGATCTTCTTATGCAGTATTTTAGTGATGTTCTCTGTATTTCCTGAATTTGCATGTTAGCCTGTCTTTCTAGGTTGAGACAATTCTCCTGGATAATATATCCTGAAGTCTGTTTTCCAACTCATTTCCATACTCCTCGTCTCTCTCTCAGGTACTCCAATCAATCGAAAGTTCGGTCTTTTTATGAAGTTCTATTATTTCTTGGAGGTTTTGTTTGTTCCTTTTTATTCTTTTTCACCTAGTCTTGTCTGCATGCCTTATTTCAGCAAGGTGGTCTTCAAACTCTGATATACTTTCTTTCACTTGGTCGATTCGGCTATTGATACTTGCGTATGTTTGTGAAGTTCTTGTGCTGTGTTTTTCAGCTCCATCAGGTCATTTATGTTTCTCTCTAAATTGGTTATTCTAGTAAGCAGCTCCTCACCTTTTATCAAATTTCTTAGCTTCTTTGCATTGGGCCAGAACATGCTCCTTTAGCTCAGTGTAGTTTTTTGTTATCCATCTTCTGAAGCCTACTTCTATCAATTTGTCCATCTCTTCCTTTGTCCAGTTCTGCACTTTTGCTGGAGAGACATTGCAATCATGTGGAGGAGAAGAGGCACTCTGGCCCTTTGGGTTTTCAGTGTTTTTTGTTGTTGTTGTTGATTCTTTCTAATCTTTGTGAGTTTGTCTAGTTTCAATCTTTGAGGCTGCGGACCCTTGGATAAGGTTCTTGTGGGGACTGTTTTTGTTGTTGGTAATGCTGTTGTTGCTGCTTTCTCTTTGTTTTTCTTTCAACTGTCAGGTTGTTGTTGCTTTCTCTTTGTTTGTTTTTCTTTCGGCTGTCAGGTTTCTTTTATGTAGGGCTGTTGTTGTTTGCTGGGGGCGTTCACTTCAGCCCCTATTCATCTGGTTTGCTCCCATGCCTGAAGATGTCACTCAAGGAGGCTCTTGTGTAGGGTGTCTGACAATCCCTGTTGGAGGGTCTCACCCAGTTTGGTGGCACAGGAACAAGACTCATTTAACGAAGCACTTTGACTGTTCCTTGGCGGAGGTGGTGTGCTTCACTAAGGGGAAACCCACTAATCTGGGTTGCCCTGATTCCTTAGAACCACCAATGGGAAAGGCTAAGTCTGCTAGTCCACAGAGTCTGCAACCATTCTCCTCCCTAAGGGCCTCAGGCCCAGGGAGATCCGGGGTCTGTCCTTGAGCCTCTGGCTGGAGTTGTTGGAGTTCCTTCAGGGAAGACCCATCCAGTGAGGAAGGATGAGTCAGGGTCAGGCCTAAGGAGGCACTGTGGCCACAGTTTGCCACAACCAGGAGCCAACACTAATTCTCTCAGGAGGCTCCCACCTTTATAACCTTATCTAACCTTAATTGCTGCCTAAAGACCCCACCTGCAAATACTATCATACTGGGGGTTTGGGCTTCAAAATATGAATTTGTGGGGGATATCATTTAGTTGATATCAGGTCATCTAGAGTGGCTTCGGTTTTCCTGGCTAAACATCAATGATACAATTCCTTTTTTGACCACAAAAGAAATGTAAATGTTTATTTTTATTATATGTAAACATGGATTCATGCAAAGTGAAGATAATCTACTAACAATTTAGTGTATATTTTTTCCTTTCCCCTCTCTTTGGTATGAGATATGGTGATATATATATGTTATGTACAATATATTACATATTAACATTAATTCATGTGTTTATTCCACAAACATGTACAAGCTCCTATTCTATTCTGGCCACTGTGTTAGTGGAGAGAATGTGTTAAAAGGTAAAAGGCACATGGTATGCTCAGAGTCAAAAGCAAATTGGAGTTCCTTTCCAAGTTAAACTATTATACAAAGTCTTCAGTTAATATTATTTACAACGAAGTCTGCATCTAACTGGCATTTATGTTTTTTTTAACTACGTAGGCATATCTCCAAGGTAGCATGCACTTTCTAGGTTATTTTATGCAATGGCAGTATGTTAGCACGTTCTTTAAGACAGTCACTTCCATGAGAATTGATACATGCTGCACGTGCCTTTAAACACCCTATACCTATCATAGAGTCCCATGCATAGTAGACATAAATAATGTTGGATGCATGGTGCCCTCTTTAATCATCATAATACATATCTAAAAAGGCATTGGCATTCCTCTATTTTCCAACTTTAAGTTTCTGTAAGAAAATACCATAGGCTGTGTGGCTTAAATGACAGTAATTTATTTTCACACAGTTCTGGGGTTTGGAAGTTCAAGATCAAGGTGACAACAAGATTGAGTTCTGATGAGGACCCTCTTTCTGGCTTGGTGATAGCTTCCTTCTCACTGTCTCATCACATAGCAGAGAGAGTGAGCTCTCTGGTATCTCACAAAACACTATTCCCATTAGATCAGGGCCCAATTCTCATTTAACCTTAATTACTGCCATATAGGTCCTGTCTCCAAATAGTCACATTGGAAGTTATTGCTTCTACATATGAATTTGTTTTTGGGGGTGGACACAATTCAGTTTACAGATATTCTTATTATACAGACAGAAAATGGGAGTGTAACAGGATGTCAGCTGCACTTTATCCCAAATGGAGATTTTCTCTTATAGTAGTGGTTGCCTACTGCCCAGTATGGGAAGGATTTCTGGAGCCACATCTAGGGCAGGAAGCAAATCTGGCACTAATTGATTGACAATGGGTGTGGGAGTGAAAACCAGCAGTGTGTGCACATTTTTTGCCTATATGCTTGACACTATACAGTATTAACTTCAATCATAATCTGCAAGATGAGCACTTTCTTCCACATCTTACAATTAGTAACTTAAAGCTAGAAAATTCAAATAATTTACCCAAAGGCAGTTGAAGGTAGAGCTTCTATTTGAGCTTACTTCTGAGCTATTTTATGATAAAACTGACTTAATTTGATTTCCTCTAATATTGAGTATTTTGTCAGTTCCTCATTTTATCCTACACTTGAAAAAACATACATATGTTGGTCAGCTTATCATGCTAGAGAAAGTAGAAGCATGATTGGCCCTTAGGTGTCATCGGAATTTAGTGGTTTAAACAAAAATTAATGAAACATCAAGTAATGAGACATTACTAGAACTCCAAATATATACATTAAGTAAAGAATTGAGTCATATGGGAAAAAGACTGCCTTTCATCACCTCTGGAAATACCCACAGTCCTGGAAATATCTCCAAGAAACCCCAGGATTCCACAAAACATGGTTTACAAACCATGGATTCAACTTGCTCTCCTTATTCAATTGAAAAAACCCAGAAAGGAAAACAAAAGTACTTCTTGAAGGTCACACAGCTAATTAATGGCAGGGCTGGAGTGTGGCACTGGCCTTCTGATGCCTAATCCAATGCTCCTTCTCATACACAGGAGCTGAAATATTTTTAAGCATCTGTCAGTGACTGTGGGGCACCAGACTCTTGGAATCACAACTGCATTATGTAGGGCACATGAGGTTTTCTGAAAATCCCAAAGAAAACAAAAGGAAATTGAAAAAGCACTGTGGGATTGACTGCAAACAATTGAAATTCTTCTCACTTAAATGCCGAGATGAAAAGGCCAAGACAAGCACAGCTCGGCGAAGAGGAGAAATGAAAAGTCGAGTCTGAAAGCTTTATAGATGTCAATATTCTGCTGAGAAGACTTACTTCCAGAAGAAAAGCAAAGCTATGGTTACTGAGCACTTTCCAGACTTTGGTTCCAGTGTAAATGCCTAGTCTGACTCTGGCTTACCTTGGTGTGAGTTTAATTACTATTTCAGCTGTTTCTATGGTATTGAAGAACTTTGGAAGTCGATACAGCCCATTTGCCACTTCATGAAAATGCCTCCCATGGCAACTAACTTTCAGGCCACCACATTTCACACCTCTTTGGACAGCTCCAAATACTGGAAAGATCATACTTACAATGAGCTAGAACAAGAAAAGAGAAAGAAAAACTATGTAAGACTTTCTGTGAAATTAAATTCACCACAATTAATTTTTCCACAAGCCATGGAGGAACACATAATAGTGACATTTTGGAGATGAGAAAAATGAGTCAGAAAGTTTAGACAACTGGCCCCATGACGCACAGCTACAGATGTGATGGCATATGATGGCACAACTGGAATTTGAACATAATTCTGCCTAAGGTCTTTCCATTGTGTGGCAGAGACCATGCTGAGTGCAAATATTAGTGTTTTGTTTTTTTTTTTTTTGTTTGTTTGTTTGTTTTTTTGTTTTTTTGTTTTTTTAGATGGAGTCTTGCTCTTGCCAGGCTGGAGTGCAGTGTTGTGATCTGGCCTTACTGCAACCTCCACCTCCCAGGTTCAAGTGATTCCCCTGCCTCAGCCTCCCAAGTAGCTGGGACTACAGGCGTGTACCACCATGCCCAGCTAATTTTTTCTCAGTAGAGATGGGGTTTCACCATGTTGTCCAGGATGGTCTCGATCTCCTGACTGTGTGATCCACCTGCTTTGGTCTCCCAAAGTGCTGGGATTACAGGCATGAACCACCGCACCCGGCCAATATTAGTGTTCTTTACTTCCTGAGCAAACAGCTGGCGTACATTTTACAGACTTCCTTATTTAGCTCAGTAAGCCCAGGAGACTTACTTATGCCCAGTAAAATATG
This sequence comes from Rhinopithecus bieti, assembly GCF_001698545.2. NCBI lineage: Eukaryota > Metazoa > Chordata > Mammalia > Primates > Cercopithecidae > Rhinopithecus > Rhinopithecus bieti. The sequence goes on along the minus strand of NW_016810801.1, from coordinate 1,548,948 downwards.
AGCAGAAGTGATAAAAGCCATGTGCAGTCCTGTTCATTAAGATGACCTATTTCTTTCCACTAGTGGACAAAAGAAAACTCTAATGATCTTGAACAGGATGGAGTCACAGGATGGAAGGCGTTTAGACCCTTGAATGACTTTATGGAGCTAAGACTCTTCCCCAAGCCGTACCTTATCCTGCCCTCTCACTGAACTCTGTGTCATGTTTTCGTGACTACATGGAAACAGGCCTCCTTTAGCCCTTTCAGTCAAGCATCAGGAGAAGGTGATCATAACCACAGCTCCAAGGCTGTTTTAGCCAACACTGTCGCATTGCTCTCCAGGTTGGAACTTCTGCCAGATCATTTGATGCATAATTATGAACTAAAACACACGTTTGCATTCCATTCATATCTTGCTATGATTGACAAAGAACTGCAATAGGGAGTGGAGGATGAGTTGCTATACTATCAGCTTTCCCACTCCTACTCAAGACTGAAAAGCTCCTTCACCCAAGCACCAGGGATTATTGATGGCTTGTCGCTCATCCCTCCTGATGTACCTCTTAGCTGAAGTAATAGACTTAACGTGCAATCAGAACTCTTTGCAAGGCACATAGCATACTTAATGACTGATTCAATGCTGGGTTATAAAGGCCCTGCCTCCATATCAAAGTTCAGGATAATTTTGTAGGCCTATTTTAGTTCCAGAGCCACCCACCCCCACCATGACTGGCTAAAGCATGTGTTATTACTGTATAATTTCCCAATTTCTCCCTTTCCTCAATTCTAATGCAAGCATCCCAAACATCCAAACTTGTATTTTTTAAAACACTAAATAACTATATATTTTAAAACCATGCTCTTATGATAATTAAAGAAGAATTTGCTTTATGAGGAGAGGAAGATGATGGTCTGATCAATGGGCCATGAATGGTAGGTTGGAGATAAAATTATAGGGGATTGGCAGGGAGCTGTGAGTTTATCAAAACTTGTAAAGTTTCCTACATGAAGATTATTTACTATATATAATATATATTTACCTATAAGCTTATGTGAGACAGATATATTCCAAGTGAGCTGGTTTCCCACCATCCTATCTAAGCTATTAAAGAAAGACATCCTAAATGCTGATTAATTTTGTATGTCAATTTTATTAGGGCAAAAGATGTCCAGATATTTGGTCATATTTGATTCCAGGTATGTCCAAGAGGGCATTTTTGGAGGAGATTAACATTTGAATCAGTAGAATGAATAAAACAAATTGTCCTCCATAATGTGGGTGGACTTCATCTAATCAGTTGAAGGTCTGAATATAATAAAAAAGCAACTGTCTCCTCAGAAGGAGTTCTCCCTGCTTGATGGTCTTTGAACTAGAATATTAACTTTGCTCTTGCCTTTGAACTTGAACTGAAACATCAAATCTTCCTGGGTCTCCAGATTGCTGGCCTTCAGACTGGACCTACATCATTGGCTGTCCTGGTTCTCAGGCTTTCAGATTCAAACTGGAAATACACTATCAAATAATCTAGTTCTCAGACTTTGAAATTTAACTGGAACTAAATCATCAACTCTGCAGGGTCTCCAGCTTGTCTACTCCTCCTGCAAATTTTGGGACTTTCCAGCCTCCATAATCATATGAGTCAATTTCTTATAATAAATATTGCTCTCTATTTTGATTGATAGATAATCTGACAAATATAGATTTTTTTGATACTGAGAGTGAAAAACTTACTCTTAAAAACAAAATTTTAAGAATGAGTTCTTAGAATTGGTTTTGCATTTCTGAAATTGACTGTCTAATGTGATTATATTTAAAGATATAGATGACTCTATTTTTATAGTAAGTAGAAAACTAATAGTCTGTGGTGTCATCTGACAATAGAAATATGCAACATATCACCATTGGACATTCCTAATCAACCACTTATGAGAGGCAAGGATGTGAATGACGGTATATATGATATTTTTAAACTTTTACAAATCAAACTAACAACCGTAATGAGGCTAGATAATTGCTCCTATGGTCACTGGACAAAGTGAGGGAAAAGAAGGATGAGCTCAGAAATTCAAATTCCCAACTCAAGTGGCCCATAAATGATCTGAAATCTTCTATGTGTACCCTGAAGGAGATCCTTTTCTCCTACAGCCACAGGGCTGAGATTCCTGAAAACCAAACCCAGAGTCTCATTTAGTGACTGGCTGAGTTACAATGCAAGTTGAATTCCCATCTTACAGAGTGTCTAACGTTGAAGTGAGGACACTGATGCCAAAGAATAGGATACTCACAATTTGAAGAGGGATGTGTGAGAAGACCTCAATCAAGTTGGGAATAATGAGCCTCTAAATTCTGATGAGTCTCCTTTGCCAGTGGAAGCAACCGTCCCAGCTTTAGGAGAAGGCATATCTTCATTCCTGTTTGAAGGAGGGAATCCTGCCTTACTTGAGGAAATTTTAATGACCTCTCTAGAGATTGTTGCTTTGCAATACAATACATATTGTCCTCAGGACCCACCCCCACACCACCACTCTTTCTTTCTAGACTTATAAATAGACTCAAGTCCCAGGAAGTCCCTCATGTTGAACAACATGCTGGCACCATGGAGTCTGGGAAATGCTTCTCCCTTTCCCGTTCTTTCTGTCTTGCCAGTTATTGCTGCTGGAGATCCAATTAAACAGGATAGCTCTCAAAGACATGTCCAAAGCAATATACTTCGAATATTTCAAAACTGTTTTATTTTCCCTTGTGTATTCAGCTACTCATCCAAGCTCTGCCTGGTAATGATGTGTTTAGTTTTAGTTTGAAAACCACTGCTCTGTCTCAAATATCAGGTGACTTGTGACCTTCTTAATCCTCTTATAACCTATCTTCAGAATCATCCAATTCCTCTCTGAGATCTTTTCTGCATTTGGTGTATGCTTTTGATCTTGTTCACATCATATCCATGCAATTATCTATTTGCATGTCCTTCTCCACTGATAAAAGGGATTTCTTGAGGGCAAATAAGGAGAGTGGCTTATTTCTGAATTTCCCAGGCCCTAACAATAGATCTTTTTCAAGAATGATTTCTTCTATGTTGATGGAATGAATTCACACTAAACCACTAAACACATAAAGGTCAATTGAAATGGCCTTAATTGCTGCTTTTCATTTATTACTTTGTACAAAAAGAAATGTAAAATGAAGAACTTTATAAAGCCAAACCTGGTTATAAAGGGGAACAAGAAGATAAGAGTCTAAAAACACACTCTGTTCATCTCAACAAATGAGAGAAGCTTTCTGAAAGAATAGAAGTTAGCTTGGAGGAGCTTAAAGAAAGACGTTTCCCTCCAATTTTGTCTAGGATGAGTCTATTTCTTTCAATCTCCATCACCCCATCCAAGTAGAAGTGATCATTCTCTTACCTTTGGCTTGCTGCCATATCCTCCTAACTGATCCGCTCACATCTGTTCATGCCCCTCTTCAACCTGCTCTTCGCTCTGTAACTGCAAGAGTATTTTCAATACACCAGGCTAGTCATTGCAAACATACCTCTTCTCCTCTTTAGAATGTTATAGGTCCTTCCTTCTCTGATCCTGACTTGCCTTTTAGGACTTATCTCTCACCATAACCCCTCAGTCTCAGCACCCCTGTGGCAACTGCTGTCCTATTCTTTCCACAGCACCTCTACTCTAGCAAATCCCTCTCCCAGGAGGCCTCCTCTATTGTTCCAGGTCTACTGCACTCACTGGTACTTAGTCAGTGGAGCTCAACATTCATAAGCAAACTTACCTGATTTTTGGATGGATGTGAACCCCAGGACAGAAGTATTAACACCTCGGTCTTAAGTTTATAAAATCCATGATAGAGAATATGTAGTTTACTCCAGATGCAAATACAGGGCCTGCTCCATAGCAGGCACACAGTAAATACATGTTTAAGGAAAGGAAGAAGAGAAGTAAAGAAAGGAAAAAAGGGAGGAAGGAAGGAACATGTGAAGTAAATTTCAGGTTAGCTCATAACTGTCTACTTTTGTCCTAACAAAGCTAATAGAATTTCTGCTACATCATACCATAACTCTGACGAATTGAATCTCTTTTGGAGATATCATGCATATAAAGGAGCTAAATGCAATTGAGCTTGGTATCCAAAGGATATCCTAGAATCATGTTTGGTGCTTCAGTTTTCATAGAACCTGTGGCTTTCGCTTGATTCATGCTGTAATCCTGACTCTTAAGCAGTTGGCTCTGTGATGAAACTGGACAAAAATATGGATATTCCTTTAAAAAATAGTAGAAAAAGAACAAAAGGCCCATAGGATGAATGTGTACACCAAACCAAACCTTATTTTACTTGAATTCAAGTAAAATAGAACAGTATCTGCTATAGCTGAGAGAAAAAGCATATTGGTTAATCCTGAGGGCAGGAACCCACTCAAGTGTGGAATCTGGTGTCTCCTAAAAATTCTTCAAAGATCAAAGTCAGACAAACAGGAGACCGTATAGAGAATGGAAAATCTCATGACTTGATACTTTCGTTATTAATTGTTGAATTCCAATTGCTGAACTCCCAGTTACCCTAGCGAAACATTATATAACTTTTGCTCTAGGCATGGATAAGAAACTGGCTTAAAATAAACAAGACAGTCAATCAGAATAATTCTGCTAAAAATTATTCTGCCAAGACAAGCTGTAGAAAGTGGAAACAAAAATAAAATGTTGAAGAATAAGGGATACATTTCTGGGCCCAACTGTTATCTCTAGTAATTTATGAGGTCCAGGTGATGACATAACCATTCCTATATCCATATAGTCTGAATTCCCCTGTTCCTGGAGGATTGGTCAAATAGCACAGGGCACTGACCCCTGGATTGGGAATTCAAAATTCTGAACGAGGAATGCAAATGTCCCCAGATGGTCTAAGCAAGGGAAACCAAATTTAAAAGCCAGCGGCTTACTAAAACATCAGTTTACAGGAGAAAATGCAGCATGATAATGAAGTCCCCCAGGAAGTATATCCAAATACCCGTAGGTGTCAAGAAATGTATCCAAATGCCCATAGGTGTCTGGCTTCTCTCTCTCTCTCTCTTTTTTTTTTTTTTGACAGAGTTTTGCTCTTGTTGCCCAGGTTGGAGAGCAATGGTGCAATCTTGGCTCACTGCAACCTCTACCTCCTGCATTCAAACAATTCTCCTGCCTCAGCCTCCCAAATCATTGGAATTATAGGCACCCACCACCATGTCCAGCGAATTTTTGTTATTTTTCATAGAGATGGGGTTTTGCCATGTTGGCCAGGCTGGTCTCAAACTCCTGACCTCAGGTGATCCACACACCTCGGCCTCCCAAAGTGCTGGGATTACAGGCCTGAGCCACTGCACCCAGCCTGGCTTCTCTTTAAGAGCTATCACATATATGTTTGTATGAGATCAACTGGCTTCATCTGTTTTAAAAATCACATGCTGAGATGGATCTATCTTTCACCCACTAGCCAACCACCCATCCATGCTTTCATATATTCAGCCACTCATTTAATTTAGCAATTTGGATTGCAGGAATGGATTAGAGTCAAAGCAAAGTGACTTTTGGCCCAGCTCTGTTCACCTGCATTCGTGCAGAACACACCCCTAAACTTAGGAAAAGATCAATCAGTTTGTACTATGTTATTAGCTCCATCTTATTGTTTGCTGCTAAGGTTGCATTATAAAGGCATGGCATATTTTTATGATAATTAGCTAAGCTACTTGGTATAATTCAATAACAACAATACTTTGGTTTCTTCGTCTGTAAAATGGAGCTAATACTGGAACCTACCACATAGAGCTATTGTGAGGATTAAATGGATTAACAAACGTAAAGGATAGTACCTGGCACTATTTTTGCTTTTAATAATACCTATAAATAAATAATTTAAAGAGTACTATCATAAGCAGTATTCACTAGATTTTTCCAAAATATTTGCCAATAAAGTGTATATCTTCTTATTTTATAATAGAAAACACCTGACTTTTTTCATTTCCCCTAAAATAATTTAGTTCCTCAGAAGCAGGGCTGGGGACTATTTCTCCCTATCCTACCTAGTAAATAGTAAATAACTGATAATAGTCAGTTGAGCAATTGAAATTGCAAAATCCTTCTGGTTGCTTCTCTAATATGCCTTCTCCCCTACCTCTCTTCTGCCACTTCCTTGATTTAGGTCTCCTTTTTCTCCTCTGTGTTGTTGCCACAGCCACCTAACTGGACTTCCTGCTGCCAGACGCATTTGTCTCTAGTGCACTCAGAGTCATCTATTCAAAAGTAAATTTGACCATGCCATTTTTAAAGCCCTCGATGACTCACCATCACAGGCAAGATAAAGCCCTTAATCCTGCGTGTTTTTCGCAAGGTTCTTTGCAAGGGGCACTGTCCCCTTGTCAGCATGCTTTCCCACTGCTAAATCTATAGATTCATTTGCACTGAAAGATGTATGTTTCTCAAATTATAGGCCCTATTCATTTTTATTTTTAAAGTTTGCTTTCATCTTTTAAACAAGATGTAGAGGCAGATACAAATTTCTCTACTCCCTGAGTTTTAAACCTACAGTGGGAAAAAGACTTGTGAAAAATGACTATAATACAATGTAAGAAGTGTTAGAAAAGTGAACATAATCTACTAGGGAGCTGATTATAATCCTGAAAGACACAATAACGCCATCATCCCAAATGTTGAAATGCTGGAAGATCAAAACCTGAAAATATAATTCTAAAGCTAGAATTAAAATGATTTGAAAGATACTTATTTACTTGTTGTTTTGGGTTTGCAGAAATACATTCTGCGTGCCTATATTTATAGACCACAAATTTGGCAGAAACAAGATTAGCGATCAAACAGCAATATCGTTGTGTGTCTTTTTATCCTAGCATGCACATAATTATTTTTGAACCAGTCAGTAGCTTTGCTGGCTTATTCAGAAAATGTGGCTTTAATTCCTTAAAACTCCTGGAATGTCATCAGCTGGAAGGAATGCCAATGCGGGCAAATGACACATTTTTGAACTACAATTTTTGTCATCGCCCTGTCAATTGACCAATGTGCTCATCTGAATTTTCCACCAAATGTACTGAGCCTAATGGATAAAACAAATATTATTGGTAGGTAATATCTTGAAACTCACTTTTAGAAGCTTTGGTCATACCTAATTTCAAATCTGTCATTATGGATTGAGGATTCAATTGAAATTCATTTTCTTCTGCAAAGTCCACCAAATCTTCAAATAAGTGTTTATAAAGTGCTTCACTTTTTCCATTCATTAATACATAAATGAGAAGATAGAATTCCAGAATTCTAATTCTGGAATTCTAGAATTTTCAGATCCAACAGGGTCATGAATTGTATATAAACAGTACAAACAGTTTTGAAAGTGCCATCTATTAGCCAAAATGAAGCATGTGCTAGTTTTTCTATGTTAGATTTAGTGGTAAATACAGGAAGTCTATCTTCTCCAACAGTCAAATCCCTGATCAAGTTATTTCACCATGTAATGTGTTTTCTAACACTGGAGGAAGTTAGCAAGTGTCTTTGGTTCAACAGGTCACTGAGCTTGTTGAATTCTTTTTATTCTCCGACAAAGAGCATTTTATGAAGGCAGAATTGTGTAAATCCTGGAGTCTAAAGACCACAGACAGAGTCTGGTGTTCTGAGGCCACTAGAAGAAAAGTCTGTCCTAGCCCTCAGATACAATGCCATTCCCTTTCTATATTTATTCTCTCTGAGCCCCTGGCCAGTTGGATGGTGAACACAAATATTGAGGGCAGATGTTTGCCACCTAATCTACTCAGCCTCATGTACTAATCTATGGAAACACCCTCATAGACACACCCAGATATGCTTTACCAGGTTTCTAGGTGTTCCTTAATCCATTCAAGTTGAAACCTAAACTTAAGTCCACAAGTTCACCCCTTGTCGACTTGGCACCCATAAACATCTCCTTAACCATATTTAATTCTCAGTTCATATCCTTAAAGCGTACTTGAATTCCAAATAAAGACAATAATAATAATAATAACAAAAACAAGGTAATAGTCCTGCCTAACATGATGCAACTATCCTATGATTGTGATTTTCAGAGTTTTGTACATTAGGGATTTTTATCTTTTGAGATTTCAACACTCAGGATTATGGTGTTCAGGATCACGATCCAAACCTAATGGACCACATCATAGGCTAGCCTTTGTTATTTTTTCTACATCCCAAACCAACTAAGTTGCTTGGCATGCCAGCCAAATCATCCTGGGATTATATTGAGCTAACACTATAGTGAGCATTTATGCTGCATTGAATATTTCAGTCCCTGCCATAACATGCGAAGATGAAAATTCCAAAAGAGTTGAACCACGGTCTCCCTGGGCAGTGCCCCACCCATGTGCCATAATACAACATGCAAGGTCATCTGGGATCTGGCTACAACCTCTCTGTGCATCCTTATTTCACATTACCCCCATGGTGTCTACTGGATGTCTCCTACTTCTTTTACTATAATTGTTATTTTAAAAAATTTTATTTGATTTGATTTTACGTTACGGGATACATGTGCAGGATACATGTGCAGGATGTCAGGTTTGTTCACGGGGAAACACGTGTGATGGTGGTTTGCCGCACCTATCAACCCATCACTTAGATATTAAGCCCAGCAGGCATTAGCTCTTTTCCCTAATGCTCTCCCTGGCACCATCCCCCAACAGGCTACAGTGAGTGTTGTTCCCCTCCCTGTGTCCATATGTTCTTATTGTTCAGCTCCCACTTATAAGTGAAAATATGCAGTGTTTGGTTTTCTGTTCCTGCATTAGTTTGCTGAGGATAATGACTTCTAGCTTCATCCATGTGTCCCTGCAAAGGATATTATCTCCTTCCTTCTTATGGCTGCATAGTATACCTTGGTGTATATGTACCACATTTTCTTTAATTTATCACTGATAGACATTTGGGTTCATTCCATGTCTTTGGTATTGTGAGTAGCGCTACAATGAACATATGTGTGCATGTATCTTTATAATACAGTAATTTATATTCCTTTGGGTATATATCCAGCAATGGGATTGCTGGGCCAAATTGTATTTCTGGTTCTAGGTCTTTGAGGAATTGCCACACTGTCTTCTACAATGGTTGAATTGATTTCTATTCCCACCAACAGTGTAAAAGTGTTCCTATTTCTCCACAGCCTTGCCAGCATCTGTTTCCTGTCTTTTTAATAATCGTCATTCTGACTGGCATAAGATGAAATCTCAAATGATTTTGATTTGCATTTATCTAATAATAAGTGATGTTGAGCTTTTTTCATGTTTGGCCACATAAATATCTTCTTTTGAGAAGTTTCTGTGCATATCCTTTTGCCCACTTTTTTATTTTTTATTTTTTTCTTGTAAATTTAAGTTCCTTGTAGATTTTGGATATTAGACTTTTGTCAGACAGATAGATTGAAAAAAAAAAAAAAAAACCTCTCTCATTCTGTAGCTTGTCTGTTCACTCTGATGATAGTTTCTTTTGCTGTGCAGAAGCTCTTTAGTTTAACTAGATCCCAGTTATCAATTTTTGCTTTTGTTGCAATTGTGTTTCATGTTTCCTTCATGAAATCTTTGTCTTTGTCTATGTCATGAATAATATTGCCTAGGCTTTCTTTTAGGGTTTTTATAGTTTTGTGTTTTACATTTAAGTCTTTAATCCATCTTGAGGTGTAAGTAATGGGTCCAGTTTCAATTTTCTGTGCATGGCTAACCAGTTCTCCCAGCACCATTTATTAGACAGGAAATCTTTTCCCCATTGCTTGTTTTTGTCAGGTTTGGCAAAGATCAGAAGGTTGATGTGAGGGATTATTTCTGAGTTTTTATTCTGTTCCATTGGTCTCTGTATCTGTTTCGTGCTAGTACCATGCTGTTTTGGTTACTGTAGCCTTGAATTATAGTTTGAAGTTAGGTAGCATGATGCCTTCAGCTTTTTTTTGTTTAGTATTGTCTTGGTTATATGGGCTCTTTTTCTGTTTCGTATGAATTTTAAAGTAGTTTTTTCTAATTCTGTGAAGAATGCCAAGGGTAATTTAATGGGAATATCATTGAATCTGTAAATTACTTTGGGCTGTATGAACATTTTCATGATGTTGATTCAATGTCTCCTACTTCTTGTTAGGTCTCAGATTAAATCAAGCTCTGAGCCACTTTCATTGTGTCCTCCTTTTTCATACTCTAAGATAGCATTTTATTTTTTCATAGCACTTACATAATTGTAAATTAAAAACACTTACCTAGCAATTTGTTGCTCATTATCCACCTTTTGAACTAAATTTAAATTCCTATTATGTTAAGAAATTATCTGGTTAGTCCTAAGTATACTCAGTGCTTATCACTGTGCCAAAAACAGTAGGTATACACACACACACACACACACACACACAAAGTATACCCCAAAAAAGTGATTAAAAATGGACATTGCTGAGTTGACAGCATTAGATACCCCTAGATATAGTCTAGCATAGCTTATAGCCTCAAGGAAAAAAAGGCACAGAAATTCTAATTCAGAAGCTTTCATGGCCAAAGTGGTAGATGCAAATAATACAGTTGTTTATTAATAATGATGATTGTACATATGCATATTACGTTTTACAATTCACACAGCACCTTCTCAATAATCAATTCTCATGACCCTAAGACTGTTGAGATATGATGTGTTCCATTGACATTTCTCTAGGGCTAAAATTGTGGCAAATGGGACTGACACTCATTTAACCAGTCATGCTCATAAAAGGTCTTAATTTTAGATTTTTAAAAATGTTATTTCCAAATAAAGATTACTCTGTGTGTTTTTCTAAAGTGAAAGATTAAGGGAAAATGTATATTTTCACAACGGAATCTTAGTATTTCTTCATCATTTAATATCCTGGAAGACTCAAAAATTGAGCAAAGCCTGGGTCACTGAGAGGCTCTATATCCACAGTTTCATTGTGAATTAAATAGAAAGGATGTGTTTAACAGACTCTGGGACCAGCAAGACTCAAGCTTCTTCCTCTAGGCCTATATTCTCTAGGAACATCGAGCATCGCTTTGATATCCACATGCTGATTCCATGCTCCTCAGCTCTGCAAATATTGGTGAGTCATTTTACTTCTCTGAGTCTCAGTTTCTTTATCTATACCAAGACTATACAAATTCATGTTCACAATTTCTTTTACACAATTCTGAAATTCTAAAGCCCTGAATCTAAAAAAAATTAATTAATTTAGAGTGAAAGATCCTTTGGCAGTAAAATCTGTTCTGAATTGACATACAACTATGTAAGTCTTCCCTTATCACACTTAATATTCACAATTTGTGCATGTAGAAGTATGAATGTGATTATGCTGAGGATGTTATATAGTATGAAGCATATATAGAGTATTATGCTTTCTAGAGTTATATACTTCTGAATGTTGAAAGCCAGCAGGCCTCAGGAACTTTAGGTGAAGTCCCATGGCCTTGTTCCTGCACTGAGAACTGCTGGGGCTTGAAGAAGACAGTATGCAACGTCTCTGGCTTATAGAAAGTACTCAAGAGGTGGTAGCCCTAATTCACAAGGCATTCTTTTGGCTCTAACCCACTAAAGGCTAGCACCCCTGCATCTTCTTGGCTGGCTGGGTGTTAGACACTTGGATTTGGATCAAGTCTCTTTGCTCCTTTAGCAAATGCTATCTTGGCTGGAGATTGTCTGAAACCCAGAATCACTTTTTGTCCTGTTTGTTGTTGTCGTTGCTTTTCCTGAACTCCAGTTACCTCTGTCAGACTAGGGAAATTCCTGAGCCTAAGACTACTCTACAAAACTCTCACCATTGTGGTTTAGTAAGACTTCCGCATTTACTCCTTAACATTTTGCTATGGACAGCTCAAGTGGAAAAAAGCAAAATGGGAAAATACAAAAGAAATATATCTTTTCAAAAATTTGTTTATCATCTTTGGCCTACACAAAGTTGTTCTTACTAGGTGGGTAGTTGATTCATTATTTACTCATGTATTCATTCATTTCTCTTTTGCTGGTTCATTCTATTATTCATTCTTCCTTTTTTTTTCATAAAATAATTTAACAAATGTGACCATTTCTTACATGTGTTTATTGACTCTATGTATAAGTCCAAGGATTAAACAGAAAAATAAAAAACTAAGTTTACCTAGTTTATAGGCCCCTTTTATGTTTGCTCATTTTTGGTAAAGGTGCATGGTTAAAAGAACTAAATGTTTACCTTTTGGAGGTCATTGTAAAAGTACTTTACATTAGGTAGAAGTCATCATTTTCTCAATTAGACCATATTATTAGGGAATGGCAGGACTTACAATCAGTGCTTTTATACATTGCCTTTTTGAATTATATACAATTTCTGAAAAGTTAAGATTGTCAGCAGCAAGGTTGATGAATGTAGCCTGGTACCAGCCAATTTCAAACACAGGTTGGATTGACTTCACAGTCCCCATGAATTTCCGGCATACTTCTTTCACTTCTGGGAAAAAGTCAGACCAGAAGGGCCAGTGACAAGAGAGATGAATTGTGCTTACTGAATAATTCAGAAGGTCAGTCTGAGAAATTTTCAAGATAAAAGTTTGTCTCAGAGTCTTAGGAGGATGGTAAGCTCTGGGAGCAAATAAACATGCTTCTAATTCAGAACTGGGCCCTAAGCACCTGACTTAGTACCTGTTACGAGTAAATGTTATTGGAGTAAACAAAATTTGTGATTCACTATATCAGCAATTGAGTGTTAAAGAGAAAGAAGAAGAAAAGAGGATCAGGATCAGAAGAAGAAGAAAAATAAAAGGAAGGGAAGTGAAAATGAAAAGAAACAAAAGACAAGAAAGGAAGGAACAAAAGCAAAAATTTAGGAATAATTGAAATTTGCCTGTTGTCTTAGCAGTTGGGTTTTCACTCATAGCTCCAGTAAAATTGCTCTCCCTCAAATCTCTGTTGATATCCATGTTGCCAATCCCAGTGGAAAAATGCTTAAGAAAAGTCCTTAGAGGTAAACTGTGTCACTTGATAGGTGGGTGACTAGTATGCAGACCCTCAAGCCACCCCCAGTGATTCCTGCCTTCTGGTATTCATGCCCTTCTGTAATCTTCTTCTTTTGAGTGTGAGTAGAACCTGTGATTTATTTCCAACCAATATAATATGTCAAAGATTATGAGTTGTCATGTCCACGATGACATTACATTGTAAAAGACTAGCTTGCTAGCAGACTCCCCCCAGAGATTATTCTAGTGGGTTTGATGAAGTAAATGACAATTTTGAGAATGTCCTTATGGCAAGGAACTGTGGATAGACTCTAGGAGCTGCAGGCAACCTACAGCCAATAACCGTCAAGGAACTGAGTCAGCTGGGAAGCTGTTTTCCTCACTCAAACCTCCAGATGAGAATACAGCCCTGCCTAATCTGTGAAGATAGGCTGGTGAAGCTGTAAGCAAAGGACCCAGCTAGCCTATGGCTAAACTTCTAACCCATAAAAATGGTAAGATCATGTTTACTTTGCGCTGCCACATTTGGAGTAATATTGTGACACAGCATAGAAAACTGATATAATGACTTTGGGTGCCAATCTTTCTAATATTCAAATCCCTATTCTGTAAAATGGGAATAACAATAATATCTGTTTTGTACATTGTTGTGAGCAATGTAATGATTTTAAATATATGTGTATATTATAGTATTATATATATACATAAATGATATGTATTCTATATAATGCTATATTAATATATAATTTATTGAGTAATATAGTATTTATATATTATGTGTGTATATATATGTATGTGTGTATATATATATATATAAAACTCACTAGGGCTGGCACATAAAAGAGTCATATAAGCTTAGCTATTATAATTATCTATGACATACTGCTTTTAAATGATTTGAGGTCTTTTCAAAATATTTTCCTCCTTGTTTTGTAATATTTTATCTCCTGTTTTCCTCCTAGTTTGATCCACATTTTCAGTCTCATTTACAAACTTTTCTTCTCCTTACTTCTTCCTTCAGAATCCTGCCTCCTTGTTTTATCACCTTCAGCATCTTTTTGAGGGCTCTGGGAAACAAAAATGCCTTTCTCTTTCCCCACAGTATCCTAAGCGCTTCTAGAGGATAATCTCCCTGCAGACTTTCATAGATTAATTCCAATTGAAAAAAAAAGGTAACCTTTAAAAACAATGGGATAAATTAAAGTAAAGATAGTATTTGGGCCCTAATGTACCTAAGGCTCCTAAGGCTTTGCACTAGGTACATTTGCATTTTGTAATTAATTCACACAACCATCCTATGATATTAGTATTATTTGCCCCAAGGAAAGGAAAAGAGAGGCGCAAAGAGCTAAGTGGCAGTGTAATAATGGAAAAGGCACTAGCTTTGGAGACAAACCTGGCTTCAAAATTTGCCTGTGCTTCTTGAAAGCTGTGTGATCTTGGACAGGTTGCTTAACCTTTCTGAGTTGCTGTTTTCTCAGCAAAACAAGGATAGTAATATCCATCTCAGAATGTTGTGAGAATCAGCCGACATATGTACATGGCAGGAGCTCAAAACCTTGTGGCACTAGGAGTCTCAGGCTGCAGTATTAGTGCTGGGATTCATTTTTGGGTTTCCCAACAGAGAGTATAGATGATTAATAGATGATAGGTAGATAAATATATAGATGTATAATAGATAAATTGAAACGGAAAATTCAACAAAAGAAAGATAAGGAGCATGTCTTCATAGAATAAATAAGTGATGCTTAGTTTGTTTAATGGTTTCTAGGGGAAATGTTATGACAGGATTAGGGGAGCTTTTAAAGGCCACCCTGATCTGTGGAGAGATACACAGTTTAGAAAAGACATCTATGTCCCAGAAAACCTCAAGATATTTTGTTGCTGCTTACTCTGTGAATAAAAATTTGGCAATTTTAAGACTTTAAGTGAATTTTGAAAACAAAATTTAGTGCTTCAAGGCTTTCCAAACCTTAAAAATTGTTCATATTTGTATGTCTATTATGATACTTGAGAACACCAATGATTCTATATGCCATAGGTTCTGTGATGCTTTTTCATAAAACTCCATTTATTCTGGAATTGACGCATCTCTTGGCCTGCCACTGACAATTTTTGCTGTGAGTCTGTATGTAGGAGATCTGAGATTTGCACAGATATAACTTTACTAAGGGAGGAGGAAATTGTATTTGCAAAAGCAGAGTCTAACATAGGAGGCCAGTGAACAAAGAGTAGGAGATTGTCATGATTCTCATCCACCCCCAACCACCCTTTACTTTTTACCATATTCACATTCTGGAAACCTCTGATCTGGGAAGAAAATGTGATGAAAACCACAGATCATTCTCACTAAAATCTATGTCAGTCTTTAGCAAGAAAAAATCATGTTTAACTTCAGTGTTATAGATGAGGGGCCCAGGAGCTTGACCTAAGGGAAAGCACTGAATGTCTTCTGTAATGACTGAACACAGAACTGAGATGAAAAAATGTCTCAAGCACTTCTTGAAATCATGCTGATGCAGTTGTGAGGAATGTGAAGATATCTGTGTTACCAGCCGTTCTTCAGGTAGGAGCAAAGATGGGAAAATCACATTGTGTTTCTGTATTTTTTAAAAAGTCACTGAGCTAGGGACATTCACAAAATGCACTGGCATGTGAATTGCTGGACCATTTGCAGATATGAGTACAATTATATCAGTTGATGAGGAAGCAACTCTGTAGTGGCGTATGCTCACTTTGCAAAATGGTTAGTTAAGACTAGCGGAGGAGCTGAGTTGTGAGTCAGGAAAACACCCTCTTGTTAGGAAGGTAGTGACTCTGAAAGCGAGCCCTGTAACAGATCTAGTGTGAGCCAGAGACCGCGCATTTGGAGATAATCTGATGCTTATCCAAGCATCTGGGTGCCTGGACCTTTAAATAAATTCCTTGTCAATCGGAACTTTTTTCCTAAATTAATTTAGACCAAAATTTACTTCTTCCTTCCCAACTAAGACTGGCTGACTGTTGCAGATTCTTACTTTATCTTTCTTTATATTATCAGATTTGAACCTTGACTTTCATCCATGACTCTAACTCTGATGTCTTCTGTACTAGGTTCTTTGTGACTTATGTCCTGACACCTAGAAACTGAGTTGCCTTGGATTCCTGCCCCTGACCCCGATTCCTAGACTTTCTGTGACATTTGCCCACAGCTCAATTGGAATGGCAATCCTTAGATGCCCCTTTAGTCTCTCTGTTCTCCATTTGGAAGCTCATGGCTTGTATAACCACATTTATTTCCAGGGTCTTCAGTGGAATACAGGGAAGACATTGACTCTCCCCACACTAGCTTTGTCTTTACGATCCACCTGTGACTAATTTCTTCTTTGAGGCTAATAATAAATAGTCTGTTAACCTAATTTTACAACACAAAATGAGAGAAGTGGGGACAGTTTAATTTTCTTCTGGAATAAAATCCTGAACGGTAACTTTATTAATGAAATCTCATACTCTTCAAAAAGTGGGTGGTCTGATCAGGTTTCAAGGCAGAGGAAACCGAGTCAGTGGAGAATAAATTAAAAGGAATATGGGAGAACTTGTTGTCATGGTCTGGAGTAAACGACTCTAAGTCTACCTGGGTATCTGTGATAACCAGCGCATTTTGCTCCAGAAGATGGTTCACCAATACACGCGAGTAGCCACAGTGCATTATGTAACATGTGCCCTTTTTGATGAACAAGTATTATTGCTAGCCAGTGAAGAACCATGTTTCCCCATGTGAACAACAGTTAACAGGTGTTTATAAACACATCTAAAGGCCCTAAAGCCAACCCAAGTCGTATTGTTAATAGTTGTTGTAAGAAAAGGAGTGGGATTTCTGGTGAACCATAGAACACTTTAAAGAAGACTAAAGACCTGAGGGCAGTTTCGAGGAACTCATATTTCACTTCCAAGTCTCCTAGGACCAAAAATAATTCTCAGTCTATTTCAAGTTATTTCCTCCACTATTACTTCTCTGCAGTCTATAAAAACACTCTTTCCTCTCTCATCTAATATCCTCATTGGAAATGAATTATGTTTCAACAAAGTAGATGAGGTTGGCATCTGGCTCATATGGTCTCACTCTTAGGAAAGTCAGTGTCACGTGAAACATCTGGCAGACAGACACCTTTGTAAGGGGGACTTTTCATATGTGGTCATAGCAGCCATGAAGAGCTCTGTAAGGGAGATTATAAAATTTTCTCTCTCTTGATCATTGCCCCACAAGCTGCAAAGATTTTTCCATGCTAAACAAACTCTTTTTTTAAAAAGCAAAAATAACCAATATAGCATTTCTTTTCATGTCAAGGGTGCTGTAGAGATTGGGTTAAGCTTTCCAAAGGAAATGGACCATATATTTTTTTTTTTTTCCAGAGAAAAGGGGAGATGCTATAGCGACCGTTAAATCTAGGATGAACTAAAGAGACCCTTTTATCCAATAGATTTATTTTACTAAGGAATAAAATAAGGCTCACAGACACTGTAGGATGGATACATCACCTACATTGAAAGGTTTGAAAAGTGATGTTTCAGATGTCATAAGAAAAAAAACAAAATCCTTTTTTATTTTTTGTATTTACCCTTAGAGTGTTTCATGATGCTGTTTTCCTCCCTAGTGTCCTGGCACACTCTATACACACATACACACATGCATATTACTTATCAAAAGTTTTATTTATTTCTTATGCATTTGCTCAAAACAAATCCTTGAGACTTGAATGTTTATTTCTAGAGAAAACATAGTCGCACTACAACAGTCCTGTGGCTATGTTGCTTGTTTGCTTTCCTGCCAAGTTGAAACGACGTCTCTAAAGCCTTCTCTTTCTCAAAGGCTCTTTCCTGGCTCTGTTCTCTTTGGTGAATGCCTTCTCTTGTGACTTTCAGCATTCTCTGTTCACCCTAGCAGAGAGAGAGGCACTTTAAAAGCATTTTAATACAAAAACGTATTTCTAGCATGAATTCTGAGCTAAAAGTAGATCAATATGTCTTCTTTCCTAAATTAAAAAATAAATTAAACAGCATTACAATGGTATTTCCAGTATTCATCTCATAAACAACCCTCTCTCCTTCCTCACTGACCCACTTAGCCACATCCTGCCTTCTATCACTTAAGTTAGGCTAATCAGTTGAACTAATACCATTATTCCAATTGTACATGTTAGGAAAAATAATGACCATAACTAGCATCTATTGAGATTTCTTTATATGTCACATGAGTGTGGGTGGATGGGTGTTTTTCCCTACATATGGATGCATATTCAGTTATTCCAACACCATGCATTGAAAAAAGTCTCATTCTTATTTGGTTTTCTACTTGATATTTTGTCAAAACAAATTGACAATATACATTTCATTTATTTCTGAAATTTTAAATCTTTTTGCGGGGAGAGGGGTGTGGTGTGGTCTTCTCAGCAATGTGTGTGTGTGCTGGGGTGTGGGTGTGGGTCTTTTCTCTTCAGCACACAAACTGAACGTAGAATTCTAACTTGAAAATATTTCATACACCAATTTAAAGCTACCTTTTTATTTTTTCTGGCTTTTGTAGTTTCTTATGACTGGTTATTTGTATTTTATGCAAATATAGATTATGTATCTGGCTTCTCATAAAATTTTATTTCTGTGAACAGTTTTGTGCAATTTGATCACTATGAATTGGTATGATTTTCTTTGTATTTATCCCAGTTGAGGTTCATTGAGTTTCTCATAGAAGCATAGGTTTATAAATTCCATTAAATTAGGAAAAGAGTTGGCTATTTATTTTAAAATAATTCTATTTCACAACCCCTTCTTTTGGAACTCCAGTTTTATTGTATATAAGGGTATTTGATATTATTCTATCGCTAACAGATGCCCTGTTGATATTTTAAAACCTTTAACTCTCCCTGTGGTCTTTTTAACGTAATTTGTATTGCTATTTTTTCAAGTTTACTAATATTTATTTCTGCCATGCCTGATCTCATATTAGTCCATTCTTACTTTTTAAAATCCCACTATTTCATACATTATATATTTTCATTTCTAGCAGTTGTATTTGCTTATTTTTGGTATTTTCTCTTTCCTCCCTCTTCTTTAATTAATATAGTAACAGAACTTCATAGCTATTTAAAATCTTTATTTCTGAATTCATGTTCTTCCTCATTTCCTTGTCTGCTTCTATTGTTTATTTTTTTTTTTTTCCTGGTTGTAATTTACTTAATTTTGCTTCTTTACACATTTAGTAATTTTGATTGGATTCTGGATATTGTGCTATTTTGTTGTGAATTGTCTGAAATTTATTGTTTTAATGTATGAGGATTGGGCTTTGTTCTGGCAGACTCTTAATTAGTTCCAGTTCAGTGGGATTTTTTTTTTTTTTTTTTTTTTTGAGGCGGAGTCTTGCTCTGTCGCCCAGGCTGGAGTGCAGTGGGGCGATCTGGACTCAATGCAAGCTCCGCCTCCAGGGTTCACACCATTCTCCTGCCTCAGCCTCCTGAGCAGCTGGGACTACAGGCGCCCGCCACCTCGCCTGGATAATTTTTTGTATTTTTAGTAGAGATGGGGTTTCACCGTGTTAGCCAGGATGGTCTCAATCTCCGGACCTCCTGATCCACCCTCCTCAGCCTCCCAAAGTGCTGGGATTACAGGCGTGAGTTACCGTGCCCAGCCCAGTGTGATCTTTTTAGTCTTACCTTTAATCGTTTTCAGAGCAGATCTACACTCCTCTTTATTCCATAAATTGTTTACTTTCGCTGAAAACACCTGGTTCTTCTGGGGTCTCTCATGAATATCCTGAGTAATCAGTGAATACTTCTTACTCAGGCTGGTTGACACCCAGACATTTTCTCTCACTGAATTGAGTATGGAAACCACTTTGCTCACAGTTCCTCAAGGCTGTTAGACCTACTTCATGGAGTCTTGCCCTTGGTGTTTAACAAGTAAATATTTTGCTATAGATTTTTGGAGCTCTTTTTCTGTTTCACCCTTTTCTTTCTAAAACTGCAGCACTCAGCAACTTTGGTGTCCTTAAACTTTAAATTCTGTAACTTAAATTCAGTGAGGCCCGAATGCTGTGCTTGCCTTATTTCCTATTGCTCTGTGGTCCAATATGTGCCTCCAGTCAGAATGCCAGGTGATCTAAAGGACTACCTTGTTGTTTTCCTTCTCTGAGCAATCATATTAGAACCTTGCTGCCTATTGTAAAATGTCTGAAAATGATTGTTTTATATACTATCTATCTAGCAGAACATGTGAAATGAAAACATTTGGACCGTGTTATTCTATTGTGGCCAGGAAAGAAAAGAGGCCCTATGTGTTTCAACATATCCTAATTGTGCTTAAAAACAATTTCATGATAATATTATTAGTGATCAATAAATTATAGGTGATCACCAATAAAACAGCAAGGATTTGATTAATATTCTAATGCAAGAGTTAATTGATATTATAATATCAGGTTTACTAAATAATTTAATTCAGCAGTCTTCTGAAAATAATTCAGTAGATTGACAGATAACTTCCAGTTTCTAAATATTCAGATGGACTCAAATTAGTGAGATTCGTCATGAGTAACGGACAGAGAGCAGAACATTTGGACACATTTAATGAGTTTAAAGAAACCAACCTTTTCATTCATCCAAACCTGACTTTTCATCAGAGCAGTGTCAGGAACAATCCCTTGGAAACATTTTTCAAAAGACATATGCTTCTTGAAGATATATAAAAGCCTTTTTGCAGATATATGCCAAAACTCAAAATATTTTCAAATTGCACATCTTTGTATTTTATGGAAATAAGTCATATTGGGAGGAAAGAATTGAAGTGCTTAAAAAATCATCTTAGTTTTCCTTTGTCTCATTCTGCTAGGAAAATAAAATTAACAGGGGTTGTACTTTAGGAATTAAGATTTTGCTTTCAATACACTCTTGTTAATTAGATCTAAACTATGTTACTGTAATATCTAGATTTGATGAAGGAACATTAGTATATGGTCTTGGCAATGTCACAAATTACAAACTGAGTAATATTTTTCTACTTTTACTTTCATAGAGCTTAGTGGTGTGATTGAGTCCCATTTACAGCATTAACCAGCTCAGTAATATTGAGACAATTATTTTACCTTTTCTGTACTTTAGTTTTCTCTTCTTTAAAGTTGTGTAAAAATGGCACATACCTCATAAACATGTTAATGCACTTACAACAGATTCTCACACATAGTAAATACTGAATACACACTGACGAACTATTATTAGCATTAAGGGTAATCCCTTCACCTCTGCTTAAGGGTAATCCCTTCACCTCTCTTATTTTCTAGTCTCTTCTCCTAATCGTTATTTTTCTTCAGTACCTTCTATTTCCTCCTTGCTTTAAGCTTCAGCATAAAGACATATGTAAATGAAATAAAAATATCTCTCTTGACCATCTACCTCTCCGACCATCAGCCCAGTCTCTCTCCTTTTCCACAGGATGTGATCATCACTCTATGATTTTGTATTTCTGCATTCTTAACCTTACCTCCAGTTATTTACTCTTTAATCTGAAGTATTCAGATCTATCTTCTTAGAATCTAGTGTTCTTTTTTTATTATTGTTACTGTTGCTCAAAAGTTTTCTAATTTGTGCAATAGCCATGGTAATATGTCAAGCTGGTCTCCTTATAAGTGGAGAAAATTAAATGAGATAACAGGAAAGCATGAAAAGTTGTCCATTATCCATCCCTTTTACTTCTTGCAAGCCCCAGCACTGGTCCACACTTAACTTCCAGAAACCAATGCTGTGTCCCGTCTCCATCTTTCTGTCTCTGCTGTTCTACCAGGAATCTTTTTGCCACGTTGGAGGAATGTCATATCCTCCAGGAAGGTTTAATGTGTTAGATGTTTCTCCGCTACATTTATCTATATTTTACTTGGCAGAATGTAATATAATTTTCTAATTATGGATGTGTTTTATCCTTTAATCAATTCCTTTTAAGAGTAAGAATTTCAACTTATTTATCTTTATATATATTTTACTTGGCAGAATGTAATTTTCTAATTATGGATGTGTTTTACCCATTAATTATTTTTAAGAGTAAGAATTTCAACTTATTTATCTTTATATTTTGAGTACTTTGCCTAGTTTCTGTAGGTCATAAGTGTTCAACAAATATTTATCAAATAAATGCATGGGTAAAAACATTAATAATTTATAATAAAGCCCTAATATGTGTCTGAATGTATAGCATTTTCACAACCAAAATTATCTAAGCTCAAAATATCTTCAAAAGATGAATTCTATCTTTCCTATAAAGAAACTGAATATGAAAGAATCTTGATAATTGTTTCAAAATGTAACTGGAGAGCAGAAAGTGGAAACAATGTTTAATTCTCACATTTTGCTTGTTCCGAGTTATACAGGGACTATGAAGGAGGCTCATTTTCTAAGCAGGCTGCTGTGTTTGTTTTCTATTCTTGCATTGGTCATTTCCTCCATTATGATCCACCCAGGGTTAATGATATATGTTTATTTTTGTGTTTGCTTAATCATCTCTTATCTCCAGCACTGGCTTTTAAGTTTGTTTCATCTATAGCTCGATTAAAAGAGCTCAACCTTTGTCCGTTTTGTTCACTGTTGGACCACCAGCATCTAGCAGAGCACTCAGCATGTAGCAGGTTCTCAAGATCAAGGCAAATCCTATTCGCCCATCTCTCTGAACTTTTTAAAATCATAACGTTATTTGTAGAAAGAATAGGAACATAATGCAAAGGGCATAGACCTTTAAGCTAAATTGAACCCAGGTAGCTTTTCCACCAATTTCATCAATTACTCTGAGCAAAACACTGAATCCCACGTTTTTCTATAAAATGGTGCTAACAAAGCCTGTTGGCATGGCTAGCTTGAGAAACCCATTCAAGTAATAAGTGTAGAGGCAAGTCGTGCTCATTCATGCTTGTGGTCCTAGCTACACAGGAGGCAAAGGCGAGCTGACGGCTTCAGTCCAGGAGTTCGAGACTGCGGTGAGCTTGCATCACACCATTGCATTCCAGTGTGGGTGACAGAGCAAGAGGCTGTCAAAACAAAAGAAAACAAAACAAATAACAAAACATCACACCTAAAACTAAGTAAATACTTTAAAAAAAAAAAAAAAGTAGTATCAGGTTGGTGCAAAAGTAATTGTGGTTTTACACCATGAATTTTAAATCATTATAACTAGGCTCAAACACATCTCTATTAATCAAAATAGGAACTAGTACAATCAACACACTTTTGCCAATTAGAAATAAGTTTGTTTAATTCTTTAGGGTAAAAATCCATGCTTTGGGATTTGAAAAACTCTTGGAAAGAATTTTCTGCACCCTGCTGGTTGTGGGAACATTTTCCCTAATAAAAAGTTGTCAAGATTCTTGAAGAGTGGTAGTCAGTTGGTGAGAGGTCAGATGAATATGACAGAGGAAGCAATACTTTGTAGCCCAATACGTTCAACTTTTGAAGAAGCATTGGTTATGTGATGTGCAGTCAGGTGTTGTCATGGAGAAGAATTGGGCCCTTTCTGTGAACCAATGCTGGCTGCAGGTGTTGCTGTTTTTGGCGCATCTCCTCGATTTGCTGAGCATACTTCTCAGATGTAATGGTTTCGCCAGGATTCAGAAAGCTGTAGTGGATCAGACTGGCAGCAGACCACCCAACAGTGACCATCACTTTTTTGTGGTGTAAGTTTAGCTTTAGGAAGTGTTTTGGGGCTTCTTCCCAGCCCAATCACTGAGCTGGTAGTCACCAGTTGTTGTATAAGGTCCACTTTTTGTTGCACATCACAGTTGGATGGAGAAATGGCTCCTTGTTGTGTAGAATAAGAAAAGATGACACTTCAAAGTGATTATTATTATTATTATTATTATTTGCTCAGTTCATGAGGCACCCACTTATGGAGCTTTTTCACTTTTCCAACTTGCTTCAAATGCTGAACGAATGGTCAATGTTGAGTTCTTCGGCAACTTCTCGTATAGTTGTAAGAGGATCAGCTTCCATGACTGCTCTGAATTGGTTGTTGTTAACTTCCGATGGCCGGCCACTCACTCCTCGTCTTCGAAGCTCTTGTCTCCTTTGCAAAACTTCTTGAACCACCACTGCACTGTACATTCGTTAGCAGTTCCTGGGCCACATTCGTTGTTGATGTGAGTTGTCTCTGCTGCTTTACTACCCATTTTGAACCAGAATAAGAAAATCGCTTGAATTTCCTTTTTGTCTGACATCATTTCCACAGTCTAAGATAAACATAAAATAAACGGCAAGTACCAAGTCATTCACAAAAACATAAAGCAAGAAATGCCCATTAAAATGATGTGTAACATAACCACATTTGTTTAAGAATGTACTCCAATATCAAATGGCAAATTCTAACAATGCAAAAATTGCAATTACTTTTGCACTCACCTAACTTTAAAGTGATCAACCTGTTTTCCAGAAAATATGTTATTTCCAGTTCTCAGATGTCTGATTCATATATTACACTCTATGTGGAGAGAAATTTTATTTACGTTGTGAAAATAAAATTGTGATTTTAAAGAATAAACATAGTATTGATTAAAATTATCTGAAAGAAGTTCTAGCCTTTAAGGTGAATTCATAAAGTGAGCATTTCCACAGCCCTCTCCCTGTCCTCTTGCAAGAATTAGTAGAGAGGGAAAGTAGAAAAAAAAAATCCACTTGACCCAAATTTGTAAATTGAAAGAAGTGCATTCCAAGGACATATGGTAATTCATTTAGCAAATATTAATGGGGCATCTATTATGTGCATACTGCAGTAATAAATATTAGTTAAGTGCTTTCTATGTTCTATATTAGGTAAGTAAATAAATATTAGGTAAGTGCCTTCCGTGTTCTAGGTATTGGAAATATAAGCATTGACAAAGCATACAAGTCCCTGTCTTCCTTGAACATATATGCTTTAGGGGCTTAAAAGTACTTGACAAATCTTGATTTGTATTAAATGCTTACAAGTACTTGATAAACGCTTCAACAAAAATTCAAGATGCTGGAATAATTTTCCATAGCCATAGCAAAATAGTAACATTACAGCAAAAATAGTAACAAAGTAGTAACATTAATAGTCATTCATTTGCATGATATTTTTGAGAGGCTACTGTGTAACAACATTGACTGGAATAGCATTTTTAATGAAACACAATTCCCCAACTAAGTAGCATTAACTTCTCAATTTAGGTGTTCAGTCTGCACAGTCCAAGTTCTAATGAGTTGATTTAATCTCTGGGATGGCTAGAATTAGATTTCCCAGACTCAAAGTATAATTCAGAATTATTTCAAACTAATAAGACTGTTAGTACTTATTTGAGACTTTTAATTTTTTTTTTTAAGAGATGAGGGTTTGCTTTGTCACCTGGGCTGGAATGCAGTGGTACCATCATAGCTTGCTGCACCCTTTAAACTCCTGAGCTCAAGCAATCTTTTTACCTCAGCCTCCAGAATAGCTGGGACTATAGGAGTGCACCACCACACACAGTTTACTGAGTTTATTTTAACAGAAAAAGTAAATTTTTGATATTGACCAAAGTCATGAAGTATAGTTCTCAAGACCTAAATACTAACAATTATTGTCTAATGTGCTACTGGTTTGATGTTTAGGACTAAACCCAGATTGGGATTATTTATCAATGAACTATAGACAGATATCCTCAGTTTAAACTTTAGGTAATTCTGCCATTGTAACAGACAGTTTTATGAATCAACAGTACAGTCATTTAACAATGGCTATACTAATTTGCTCACTCACATATCTCCACATTTGACCAGTGAGCAAAATTTGGTCTCTACCATGGACAATATAAGTCTTCTGAAAATAGGCCTTTTATTGAATTAATCATGTATCCTATATTCTATACTCACACACCAATTTTTGCATAACTTTATCATAAATCTTATCCCATGTTATTATAATAATCTCTTGTCAATGTTTGTCATTCAAAACCTATCTCCACTACTTAGCATCTGTGCAATCCCTCTCTCCTGTAAGATGGTGATAATATGTCTTTTACAGATTTGCAACCATGAAATGATGCATAAAGTGCCCAGAATTATCACATAGCCATCTTTTTATTTTATTAGCATTGTTTCACATAAAACTGACTGTAGCTAAATTTTGTCATGACTGTCTCCAAATTGTAGATCTGCTCCCCTTCATTTGACCATCATCTGTATTTAGCTAGGGCTGCATATGTGGCCACTTTTAAAATTCAATTATTCTTAACATAAACAGATGGAGCCAGCAATTTGGAACCACCCTCACCTAAATTGCGAGAGCTTTCGGCGCTGGGCTATGTTTGCTTACCTTCAAATCTCAGTTCTAGATAATCCTGGCATATAGTCGATACTCAATATGTACTTATTAAGAGGATAA
Organism: Rhinopithecus bieti; assembly: GCF_001698545.2. Taxonomy (NCBI): domain Eukaryota; kingdom Metazoa; phylum Chordata; class Mammalia; order Primates; family Cercopithecidae; genus Rhinopithecus; species Rhinopithecus bieti. Next base: position 1,522,613 of record NW_016810801.1, on the reverse strand, counting down.
GATAAATATTTGCATATTATTACATGATAACACAGATAAAATGCAACTCTAATGGTCATTTTGACTAATTTAAGGGTGATACATTTGAGAAACCAGGTTATTCTGATAAACTGCTTATTACATATTAATTTACAGCTATTTATTCTGCTGTACATTTTACTGTATAGAACCAAATTCAAGATTTTATTGTTTGTTTAGTGTCACTGGAAGTCAATGCATGCTCATTGTCATTAAAAAGTAATAACAGCCAAGTTAGTTTTTATTAGTTTACCAGAAAGAACCCCAGGCTGAGTGATGGAGCTGTTTGAAATCTACTGGTTTGCCGAGTGTTTCTTAACAAGTTATTTGGAAATAGAGAAATGCAGAGGGGAGATATAGATTTTAGACTTCGAAAAACCAAGAAACAAATTTCCCTAAGCGTGGGTTTTCTCATTTGTGAATGGCATTAGTGATTCCTTCCTTGTCAGGTTATTAAAGGATTAAATAAAATAATGCATTGTAAAATGCAGTAGGTACTAAATAATTTATTCCTCTTTCTAAGAGTAATCATCTGCATTTATACAATAGAGTTAATATTTCTGTTGTAGCATTATTGGGTTTGAAGTAATGTATCTGATGTGTCTTTTAAATTATAAATTGATATTGAAATGTCATTATTACATTTGAAATTGTTAATAGAGCTGAAAATATTTTATTCCAAATATTCTAAAGACTTTAAGACACGTTTAAAAAATTTATTTTGACAAAAATAAATTTGTTATAAAAAATTAAAATTAGACTCTGCCCTATTTTTAGAACCTACAAACTACATATTCTCACAGTAAAGATCTGTGCCTATTTTCCACCAGATTGAATCACCACTTTTTGCTTTTAAGTCATATGCTGGCACAGATTTTATTGATGAGCAAATGACACCTGAATTGCCCATAAGACATTCTTGAAAGTGCAGAGATATATTTTTCTTTTTTCTACTACAAGGATATTACTTAACCAATTATCCCTCTAGTGCCCAATTTAGTAGAAGCCTGAACAAATTACCACTTTCTTCAAAGCTTAGAATAGCAGTTTAGATGTGGATGACCTCTAGCATATTATATTACAGTTGCATCTCATTTGTCCAACAACACTGGAAAATGTGCTATTTCCTAAGAGACAATTTTGCAAATAATTAAAAGCTGTCCTTTTAATAAAGCAACTACACTTGGTTAGTTATTGAAATGAAAACTTTATAAATAAACTTCATATTCCTTGACTTTTTAAACTAAAATAATATCCATTTTTGTGCTGTGCTGTAATTTTAGATATCCTCATGGGTGTGAAGCATGAAAGCTTATTTTTTCTTGCACTGAATGGCCCAATTGCAATGCTTAAAATTATCATGTCCTTAACTTTGTTTTGTTGACTCTTTCTGGAAGATCAGTTTTTGGCTTGTGCTGTTGTAGCATCTTTCTCTGTCCACATCTGCCAACTGCTCTTAGTCTTGAAGATCGTTTGAAATAGGATGGCTGCCTTCTGCTTGCCCCAGGTTTTCCTAGTTTTAGTTCTATATTCCCCAGCTCCTGTGAAACTCTTCAGTTAGGGACATTAGGAACAATTGGTCCCTCTACTTACAAGCTTCATCCTGCAACACTGCCAGTCTAGCATGTTATAAATCATGGTAAAGAATGAGTTAATAGAATTTTAATAGGAGCCTGATAACCTTCTTGCAAAATGTAATTAATAAATGTTGTCACATGGATTCTCACTATGATTTTAAGGCCAGTGTTTGTTCTCTTAGACATACTCAGCTTGGTTCTGGATAGCTGAGATTTTAGAATATAGCATGCCTCTCTCTCTAGGTGGGGAGCTGTGAACCGGACTACCTTAACTAACTCTAGTTTAGTTTGATTCTACCCATTAATAAGAAATGGCTTGAAGGTGGCCAGATAGTGTTTCCACAGTGAAAACTGTGTTTAGGAGTTAAGAATAAAAATTAGTCTGCTGAAGCACTGGCAGCCATGGCTCACATCTGTAATCTCATCACCTGAGGAGGCTAGGGCAGGAAGACTGCTTGAGGCCAGGAATTTGAGACCAGCCTGGATGACAGAGTGAGACCTTGCCTCTAAAAAAAAAAAAAAAAAAAAAAAAAAAAAAAAAAGAAAAGAAAAGGAAAGAAAGAAAGAAAGAAAAAAAAGTGGCTGTCAAACCCCCACTGGTGCCTTGCCCTCCCTAATGTGGACACATCTGCTGCACTGCCATCACTGATGACACATGTATATGAGAGCAAATCCCGCTATCGCTGTCCAGAGGAAGTACTCTGACCAGCACCCCCCATCAGATTGTTGTTGCAAATGGACTGGGAACACCTTGGCCCCTGCAACACAGCAGGTGCCGAACCTTGAGGGGCCAGAGAACAAAGCCATGGACCTGATACCAGCCCGCCAGGGTGAGAGCATGAAGACCAGAAGTGATAAGCTAAGCCTTGTCCCCCTGAAGTTATCCAGAAAAAAAGCCAGTTTACTAAACCCACCTTATGCCACAGTCAAGCCTTCAAATGTATCATAGTGTGTGTGTGTGTGTGTGTGTGTGTGTGTGTGTGTGTGTGTGTGTATGTACCCCTTATCTAAACGAAAGCAACTTCAAAGATTAAAGGAACACCAGCTTACACAGTTGAGAAAGTGGTGTAAGAACTCTGACAACTCAAAGTCACGGTATTTTCCTACCTCCAAATTACCACACTTAGTTTTCCAGAAATAGTTCTTAATTCGGCTGAAATAGCTGAAGTGACAGACATAGGATTCAGAATCTAGATAAGAATCAGGATCATTGAGATTCAGCAAAAAGTCAAAATCCAACCCAAGAAATCTAAGGAGTCTAATAAAATAATACAAAGCTGAAATATTAAGCCATTTTTAAAGAGAGAACAAAACTGTTCAGATAGAGCCAAATAACTCATTAAAATAATTTTATAATACAATTGGAAGTATCAACAGAAGAATAGACCAAGTTGAGGGAAGAGTCTCACAGCTTGAAGACCAGTTCTTTGAATCAACTCAGTCAGAAAATTTAAAAAAAAAGAATCAAAGAATAAAAATTAATAAACAAAGCCTCCAAGAAACATAGGATTATGTAAAAAGACCAAACATATGACTCACTGGCATCCCTGAAAGAGAGGGAGAGAGAATAAGCAACTTGGAAAACATATTTGAAGGTATTGTCTCTGATAATTTTCTCAACCTCACTAAGGAGGTCAACATTCATATTCAGGAAATGCAGAAAACTCCTGTGAGATACTATACAAGATGATTATCTCGAAGAGACATAGTCATCAGATTCTCCAAGGGCAAAGTGAAAGACAATATTAAATGTAGCTAGAGAGAAGGGGGAGGTCGCTTACAAAGAGATCATCTTTAGGTTAACAGTAGACCTTTCAGCAGAAACCATACAAGCCAGAAGAGATTGAGAGCCTATATTCAACATTCTTTAAAAAAAGGAATTTCCAACTAAGAATTTCATATCCAGCCAAACTAAGCTTAATAAGCAAAAGAGGAAATGAGATCCTTTTCAGATAAGCAAATGCTAAGGGAATTCATTACCACCAGATCTGCCTTATAAAATGTCTTTAAAGGAGTGCTAAACATGGAAATAAAAAACTGTTACTGGCCAGCACAAAAACAAACACACTTAAGTAAATAGATCATTGACACTATGAAGCAACTACACAATAAGTTCTGCATAGCAACCAGCTAACAACATGATGACAGGATCAAATCCGCACATATCAATATTAACCTTAAACATAACTGGACTAAATGCCCCACTTAAAAGGCACACATAGTGGCCAAATGGAGAAAGCAGCAAGACCCAGCTGTTTTCTGTCTTTAAGAGATTATCTCACATGCAGTGACACTGATAAGCTTAAAGTAAATGGATGGAGAAAAATCTACCAAGTAAATGGAAAACAGAAAAAAAAGAAAAAGGGTTGCTATACTAATTTCAGACAAAACAGACTTTAAATCAACAGTATAAGAAGACAAGGAGGAGCATTACATAATGATAAAAAGTACCATATGTATGCACCCAACACTGGATTACCCAAATTGATTAAACAAGGTCTTAAAGACTACAAAGAGACTCAAATAAACACACAACAATATTGGGAGACTTCAAGACCTCATTGACAGTATTAGGCAAATTATTGAGTCAGAAAACTAACAATGATATTAAAGACCTGAACTCGGCACTTGACCAAATGGATCTAACAGGCATCTACAGAACACCCCACTCAACAACAACAAAATATACATTCTTTTCATCTGCATATGGCACATACTCTAAAATTAACCACACAATCTGTCATAAAACAATTCTCAACAAATTCATGAAAACCAAAATCATACCAACCACACTGTCAGATCACAGCATAATAAAACTAGAAATCAATACTAAGAAAATGTCTCTAAACCATGTAATAACATGAAAATTAAACAACCTGCTTCTAAATGACCTTTGAGTAAACAACTTAAGAGAGAAATTAACAAATTATTTGAAACTAATGAAAACAATGATACAACATACCAGAATTTCAGGGACACAGCTAAAGCAGTGTTAAGAAGAAATTTTATAGCACCAAATGCCCACATCAAAAAGTTAGAAAGATTTCAAATTAAGAATCTAACATTAAACCTAGAGAAAATATGAAAAAAAAGAGCAAACAAATCCTAAAGCTAGCAAAAGAAAATAAATCACCAAAATCAGAGTGAAATGGAGTTGTGAAAAACCACACAAAAGATCACCAAAACCAAAAGTCAGTATGTTAAAAGAATAAATAAGATTTATAGAGCACTAGCTAGGCTAACAAAGGAAAAAAGAGAGAACATCCAAAGAACCACAATCAGAAAAGTCAAAGGGAACATTACCACCAATGCTAAAGAAATACACAAAATCCTCAGAGACTATTATGAACACCTGTATGCATGCAAGCTAGAAAACCTATAATAAACGGTTAAAATGTAGAAAACTTACAACCTCTCAAGACTGCACCAGGAAAAATTGAAACCATGAACAGACCAACAATGAGTTCTGAAATGGAATCAAAAATAAAAAGCCTACCAACCAGAAAAAGCCCAGGACCAAATTCACATATGAATTCTGCCAGATGTCCTAAGAAAAGCTGGTATCAATTCTGCTGCAACTACTACAAAAAATTGAAGAGGAAAAGCTCCTCCCTAACTCATCATAATTCTGATACCAAAACTTAGCAGAGACAAAACAAAAAAGAAAAAAAGAAAAAAGAAAAAAAAACTTCAGGTCAATATCCCTGATAAACATAGATGCAAAAATCATCAGCAATATACTAGCAAAATGAATCCAGCAACACGTCAAAAAGCTAATCCACCATGATCAAGTAGGCTTTATTACTGGGATGCAAGATTGGTTCAATACACACAAGTCAATAAATGTGATTCATCACATCAACAGAATTAAAAACAAAAATCACATGATCATCTCAATGCATGCAGAAAACACCTTTGATAAAAGTCAACATCCCTTCAAGTTGATAATCCTCAAAAAACTAGGGATTGAAGGAACATAGCTCAAAATAATAAGAGCCATCTATATTGATATGTTACATAGGAATACAGCTAACCAGAAAGGTAAAATATCTCTACAATGAGAATTAAAATACACTGCTGAAAGAAATCAGAGATGACATAAACAAATGGAAAAACTTTCCATGTTCATGGATAGAAAGAATCAAAACTCACACTCAACTTCATAATAAACAGGCAAAAGCCCAAAGTGTTCCCCTTGAGGACCAGTACAAGACTCTCAATACTCTTATTCACCATTGTACTGGAAGTCCTGGCCAGAGCAATCAGGCAAAATAAAGAAATAAAAGGTATCCAAATAAGAAGATAGGAAGTCAAACTATCTCTCTTTGCTGATGATATGATTTTATACTTAGAAAACCCCATACTCTCTTCCCCAAAGCTCCTAGATCTGATGAACAACTTCAGCAAACTTTCAGGATACAAAACCCATGTACAAGAATCAGTAGCATTTCTATACACCTACAAATATAGCTAACCAGGGAGGTGAAAGATCAGTACAATGAGAATTACAAAACACTGTTGAAAGAAATCAGAGATGATACAAACAAATGAACACTTTTCCATGCTCATGGATAGAATCAGTATTGTTAAAATAGCCATACTGCCCAAAGCAATTTACGGGTTCAATGCTATTCCTATCAAACTACCAATGACATTTTTCACAGAATTAGAAAATAAAATTTTAAATTATGTGGAAACAAAACAGAGCTCAAATAGCCAAAGCAATCCTAAAAAAAAAAAAAAAAAAAAAAAAAAAAGCCAGAGGAATCACATTACCTGATATCAAACTGTACTACAAGGCTACAGTAACGAAAGCAGCATGTTTCTGACACCAAAACAGACACATAGACTAATGGAACAGAATGGAGAACACAGAAATAAAGCTCCACACCTACAACCATCTGATTTTCAGCAAAGTTGACAAAGATAAACAATGGGGAAAGACTCCATACTCAATAAATGGTGCTGGGATAACAGGCTAGCCATATGTAGAAGGTTGAAACTGGACTATTTTCTTTCACCGTATTAAAAAAATTCAAAATGGATTAAAGACTTAAACATAAAATTTAAAATTATAAAAACCCTAGAAGAAAACATAGGAAATGTCACTCTGCACTTAAGCCCTGGCTAAGATTTCATGATGGAATTGCCAAAAGTAATTGTAGTAAAAACAAACATTGACAAATGGAATTTAATTAAACTAAAGGACTTCTGCACAACAAAGGATACTATCAACAAAGTAGACAGCACACAGAATGAGAGAAAGTATTTTTGAACTATGTTTATGACAAAGGTCTAATATCAAAGTCTATAGGAAACTTAAATTAACAAGCAAAAACCAAACAACCACCTTTTAAAAAATGGGCAAAGGACATGAACAGACACTTCTTCAAAGAAAACATACACATGGCCAACAAGAATATGAAAAAAATGTTCAACATCACTAATGAATAGAGAAATGCAAATCAAAACCACAGTAGCATACCATCTCACACCAGTCAGAATGGCTGTTATTAAAAAGTCAAAAAAAAAAAAAAAAAAACATGATGATGAGGTTGCAGAAAAAAGAGAACACTTTTACACTGCTATTGGGAGTATGAATTAATTTAGCCACTGTGGAAAGCAGTTTGGAGATTTCTCAAAGAACTTAAAGTAGAACTACCATTCAACTCATCAATCCCATTTTTGGGTATATTCCCAAAGGAATATAAATTGTTCTGCTATAAAGGCACATGCACGTGTATGTTAATCACAGTACCATTCACAATAGCAAAGACACGGTACATATACATCACGACAACAAAGACAACATGGTACATATACACCATGGAATACTACACAGCCATAAAAAGAACAAGATCATGTCCTTTGCAGCAACATGGTTGCAATTGAAGACCATTTTTCTAAGGGAATTAATAAACGAATAAAAAACCAAATATATACATTCTCACTAATAAGTGAGAGCTAAACATTGAGTACACATGAACACAAAGAATAAAACAGATACCAGGTCCCACTTAAAGGTGGAGGGTGGGAGGAGGGTGAGGTTCAAAAAACTACATATTAAGCACTATTTTTATTACATAGGTGACAAAACAATCTGTACACCAAACTTCAACAACACTTAATTTACCCATGTAACAAATCTGCACATGTACCTGCGGAACCTAAAATAAAAGTTTCAAAGATAAGTAAATCCATTGCTGAAAGTCTCTTTGTGTGGTCCTGTTGAATTGAAAACTTGCAAACAATTCAAGAAGCAAGAAGGTAGAGCTTACAAGCATGGCTAAGGTTTCCGTAAACACCTCTCTTGTGTAAAGCCAGTGAGTAGTGAGTGCACATCGGGAGTAGTGGGGAAATATTGTGGGGTTTTGGTCTGGCCTGGATATGAATATCGATGCTGGGGTGATTTAACTGAGAAGCCTTAGAACAGTCTCTTAGATTAGTCTTTTAAATCCCACTTCCAACATTAGAAAGAAAATGAGCTTGATTATGGGAAAGCATGCAGGCTCATTGCCCCTTGTGTCTTTTTGCAACCTTCCTTTTCCTCTCCCATTGCCTGTAAAATTAGAGGCTCTCTTTCCAGTGGTGCAAACTACACTGGCCTCCTTACTTTCCTTGAACACATTCAGTCCACTCCTCAAGTTGATGTCTTTTTAGCATGGGATGCTATTCCTTCAGAAATCCACGATTCACTCTGTCATACATTCAGAGGTCTGCACAAAATTTACCACATTCAGTGGTTTTCCCCAAGCATCCTCTTCGTACAAGCATATCTTGTTTTATTGTGCTTTGCTTTATTGCACTTTGCAGATAGTGTTGTGTTTTTTCTTTCAAATTGAAGGTTTGTAGCCACCCTGTGTTGAGCAAGCCTATATTTTCAACAGCATATGCTAACTTCATGTCTCTGTGTCACATTATGGTAATTCTCACAATATTTCAAATTCTTTCATCGTTATGTCTGTTATGGTGATCTGTGATCAGTGATCTTTGATGTTACTAGTGAAATTGTTTTGAGATGTCACAAGCTGTGCCCAGATAAGATAGCAAGCTTAATGGATAAATATTGTATATTTTCTGACTGCTCCATTCACTGACTGGCCATTTTCCATCCTTTCTTTCAACGTGGGCTGCCCTATTACCTGAGACAAAGCAATATTAAAATTTGGCCAACCAAATCCTACAGTGGACTCTATTCAAGTGAAAGAAAGAGTTGCATGTCTCTCACTTTAAATATGCAGGACATGCTGAATGCTGAGACAGGCTGAAAGTTAGCCTTCTTTTGCCAAACAGCCAAGTTATAAGTGAAAAGAAAACATTCTTGAAGGAAATTCAAAACAGCCTATTGCTGATATGGTCTAGATAGATGATCAAACCAGCCACAGTATTTCCTTAATCGAAGGCCTAATGCAGAGCAAGGCCCTAACTCTCTTCAATTCTGTAAAGACTGAGAAAGGTGAGAGAGCTGCCAAAGAAAATTCTGAAACTAACAGAGATAGGTTCATGAGGTTTAAGGAAGGACACTATCCATAACATAAAAGTGCAAGGTGAAGCTGAAAGTTCTGATGCACTAGCTGCAGCAAATTATCAAGAAGATGTATCTATGATTACTGGTGAAGGTGACCACACTAAACAACCGATTTTTGATGTAGACATGATGGCATCCTATTGGAAGAAGATGCCATCTAGGGCTTTTATAGCTACAGAGGAGAAGTCAAAGTCCTCCTTCAAAGCTGCAGAGGACAGACTGACTCTCTTGTTAGGGGCTAATGGAGCTGGGGACTTTAAGTTGAAGCCAAGGCTCAGTGACCATTTCAAAAATCCTAGGACCCTTAAGAATTATGGTAAGTCAACTCTTAGCATTCAAAGAGGCAGATATGACATTCAGCAATGATTCTGACTGTGTACTCACACAGCTCGCTCAAGACATGTTGACTTTTCTGATTCTCAGCTTCATTTGACTGTAGGGAGACTACTACTGGCTTGGCTCATCTCAGTCTCAAAGCAGTCATGTGGGTCAAGTATGACATTTAATGCAAAAGGACCTTGACAATGTAAAGTGGAACATGAAAAAAGTTTGTTCTTATATGAACATTGACAGCATTATGTGTTTAAATCAGAGTCCTCTCACTGACGTAGATGTGATTGGGATGTGGGAGGAAAATACTAGAATTTCTCTTTCTACATAAGTTTTACCTCTTCTGTAGTTCCTTTGTTTATGTTTATATTACAAAGCATATTGTATATAACTTATCAATTAACAAAGGATGCAGGCATTTGTGGCGCATGTTAAGAATTTTTTTTCTTACGGGATTCATAAACAAGAAAGCTCAGAGAGCATGATTTCAAACTGTAATTAGCATTAATTTTGTGTTTCTACCTGAACTGCCCACAGAATTTATTTAATGAATAGACACCTAGATTAAAACCTAACTTGTATCAGACACTATTCTAAGCACTTTCCAAATATTGACTTGTGCAATATGAATAGAAATATAAGTTTAAAATGAGATTTATTCTGGATCATATATTCTCAACTGCATCCAAAGAAGTGAAAATTTGTTCTTAGCAGAGGAGGAGGGGATTTTCCTCTTTTCATGTGTGAAGTACAAATCTACATACACTACATAAACATGGAGTGTTTATCTGCAGTATTGAAATTTCATGGATATCAATTAGAAAAATGATATCTAGAAAGATTCATTAGTTGGTGTTAATTAAAAATAATAAACCTAAAAGATGAGAAACACTGACGTAGACACCATAGTAATATGTTATTTTTGAAAGGTGCTGGTACTCAAGTGAGGTAGAAACTTGTAAAATAGAACCAAATTATGTGCAAATACTTCAAAATGACACATATTTATAGCAGATGAATTCTAATATGCAATTTGCTTGGAAGAAGAAAAAACAAAATAAGATCTGAAAATGTTTACTTGTACATTAGCACAAAAAACCACTCAAAATTGTTAGAGCCATTTATATGAACAAGAAGTTGCATTTATTAGTAATTTTAAGCTTTTGAAATGCATGTGCTTACATAATTTCATTGAATCCTTATTACAACTTTGTGAGGTAGATATTATTTAGCAATGCATTTTACAAATAAGGAAAATGATACTTTAGGAAGTAAAGTAAGAGAATGCAAACCCCATTCTTTTAGTTTAAGACTGTTGTATCTCTCAATAAGAGGAAGCATTTTGAAAATTTTTTTATGTAACTATTGTAAATTCTTATGTTAACAGTTGTATTATCACTAAAACAACAACTGTTTATTATAATTTAGAACATTTGCTTCTCTTAACCATGTGTTATAGTATTTCAACACAATTTTATACAGTAATAATATTAAAATATTATTATTGCTAGTTTGAGTACTTTTCCTTGGGGTATGGGTTGAAATGACCTACCCTTTTTTTTTTAGAAAAATCATGCCATTTACCATAAATTAGTTTTACTTGTGTTTGAACTTTATGTAAATAAAATCGTTGAGTATATGTTCCTTTGCATTGACTTATTTTACTCCAAATTATGTTTGTGATGTTTATCTATATCAGTGTATGCAATAGGAATTGGTTTATTTATATTGCTGTATAGTATTCCATGGTATGAATATACCCTAACCTCTGTCTTCAATCTGCTTATGAATATGAGGATTGTCACCAGTTTGAAAGAGCTATGAATAATGCTTGTTATGTATGTTATTCTGCATGACCTTTTAAACACATATATGCACATACATGCCTAGCATATGCCTAAGAGGAAGAGTGCTGAATTATGATATTTTTATATTCAGTTTTAATCTATAATTCTAGACTTTTGTTTCTGCCAGCAATCTATGAGTTCCAGGAGCTCCTTATCATCAATAGCAGTGACATTGTCAGTGTTTTTAAAAGTGGAAGTGTGGTATCTAACTGTGACTTTTATCAACATATTTCTGACGTTCTGAGAATGAATGGCTTTCCATATGTTTATTGAAATTTCTTTTGCAAAATATCTATCCGGCCGGGCGCGGTGGCTCAAGCCTGTAATCCCAGCACTTTGGGAGGCCCAGGCGGGTGGATCACGAGGTCAGGAGATCGAGACCCTCCTGGCTAACACGGTGAAACCCCGTCTCTACTAAAAATACAAAAAAAAAAATAAAAAAAAAA
>NW_016810801.1:1484607-1510500 GCF_001698545.2 Rhinopithecus bieti | reverse complement strand
AAAAAAATCTATCCAAATTGATTGCACATTTTAAATTGAGCCATCTCTTATTTTCTATTTGAAGTGCCAACCTTTGGTTAGTGAACATCCCTCCAGGTCCTTGCATGAGGACATAAGTCATGGTTTTGAAGGTTTGTATAGTGTTGTATAGTATAGCCATGTCATAATTTTTCTAATTACTTTCCTGTTGAAGGACAATGAGTTTATGTTCATGCTTTTGTCATAATAATGCCTGTATATATATATATATAGTGTGTGTATGGTGTGTGCGTATATGTATATGTGTGTATGTGTGTGTGCATATACATATAGAAAAAGATTTGGCACTGTAGACTTACTGGGTCAAAGGGTTTGCATATTTTAAATGTAACATACATTTGTCCATTACATTCCAAAATGTCTGCATCTATTAATATTACTATTTGCATTGTTTAGGAAACCTGGAGTCATCAAATTATGAATTGTCCAAGATGTTTTTCAGTTATCAAAATTTCAGATAATCCGAAAGGGAAATTGATCTCCTTTAGCTTTAGTCTGCTCTTCTCTATCCAACAGAAGACCACTAGAAACTGAGCACACACACTCACACACACAAACACACACCCCTCCCTTAAGAACAATACAAAGCCAAAAATACCTAAAGTGCCAAGAAAATGGCAACATGATTTCAGTGTAAATCTGTAGAGAGATCATTAGAATGTCAAAATAAAAAATTAAAAAGTCAATACATGCCGAATGCACTGACACCCGGGGCTGACTTATATTGTCAAGGAGATGGAACATGAGAGACTGCCAGGAGAGGTTCGTGCAGATCAGCTTGGGGAGGAAGGGCAAATAGGAGGCACAAAAATCTTACTGTATGAGCTACATTATAAAATCATGAGATTAAGATAAAATTAAATGTGTATGCCTTCTCTCTTCATTAGAGATTTATTCAGTGTAACATTCTAAATTCTAGATTTTTCATGTCACTCGTCTAAAATGAGCTCCATTCTCATACAGAGTTTCTTTAATATAGACTCTGAGGGGATTTTACCTGGCCTTACTAAGGGCATATGAACTTTTTCTCTAATATCCATGTAGCTCTATCCAAAGTAGTTATCTATTTATGATAATGCCAAAAGTATTACTAAACTCAGGACTGTTATTTGTAGAAATGACTGAGTCTGCATTCTATAATGAGAATCCTTTATTTTTTACTGTAAACACACATAAACAAGCATATACTATAAATTATACAGCGAAAGTTCACATTAACTTGCTCATTTTCATTAAGTAATTCTTGATGGTATTTGCAAATGTGGCTCAGGGAATGGCCTCAGTGCTAGACAAGTCTGTATTTCCTCTTTTACAGCTTTTGCTATTTTTGCCTGACAATTTGTCCTGTTAAAATGGCTAGACTGCTTTATTGCTTTTATTTTTATCTTTAAGTATTTCCTTAAATTTTAAATTATTAACTATACCTATTTTCTAAATATTTTAAATCTCTTCTTCTCAACTGGATCCTTTATGACTGCATTTAAATTGTCTTAAGTCTCTAATCATGAACAGAATAAAAAAAACCCAAAATTATATCAGAATCATATCTCTAACTCCCGCTCTCTCTCACTTTCCTTCAGCAATTAAATTCTCAAAAGTGATCTCTCTTCCATTCATCCCTCAGCCCACTACAGTCAAGATTTAGCCACCTCCCATCCACTCCTTTGAAACAATTCACATTAAGATTACTAGTGACCTCCACTAGTTCCTGATCTCTCAGGGTATTGTTCATCAACTCTTCTTTCTTTCTGTTTTGGGAAATAACAATTTTCTCCACAATAACGAAGTAATACCTCTTAATTGCTTATTCCAACATTCTAGCTTTTCCTCCACCCCCTGTGCAGGTTCATTCTTCTCCAGCTATTGTCGTCTCTCATCAGCAGGTGCACTGAAAGCAACTCTTCACTGTGCCCTCCCACCGTTCACTCTTGCATCATGCCCATTTTATTATACATTGTAGCCAGAATAATATTTCCAAAGTGAAAGCCTGATGATGTTATGCCCCTGTGAAAACTTTTTAATGACTTTCCATTTTTCTTGGGATAAAGACCCAAGTCCTCCACCTGTCCCACGTGGCCCCACAAAGGCTCTAGCTCTGGCCATATCTCCAGTCTCATCTTATTCCACACTCTTTACCCTGGCCACTCATATGTTCCCCCGATGACAGAGTTTTGGTAAATAAACTTCCTTCTACTGGTAATGCTTTTCCCTCCTGTCTAAGGCTTCAAAATGCCTGCTAATTCTTCACGTCTCAGTTTCATCATGATTTCCTCAGGGATCCTATCTGACACAACGATTAAGTCACTATCTCCTTTATGCAGTAACAGCATGGACATTTCCTTCATGCTTCATCACAATAAAAAGTATGACATTATACATTAACTTACCTAATATTTTCCTGTTTTCTGTCTATGTACTGGTAGCATCCTGAGGACAGAATTTATGTCAACTTATACTCACTAGTGTGTCCCTAGTGCCTAGCAAGGTTTCTTCAGTATAGTAAGTACTGAACTGCAGAAACTATGAAACCTTCTTCCACTCATATTTATGGAAGCCTTATTTCCCCCACTAGGCTCTGAAAATTGATTTTTAGGTGCCCAGTGCTGCAGCACTCTTTCTAGGTTTTCTTATTTTTCTATTTTTTTTTCAGAAATTTACTGAGATGTATATCAACAGTGTCTATTATCCTGGATTGTACAGAATGTATTATTAATCGTCCCAATTTTCGTGTCTACCTGCACCCACTTTTCCACGTGACTTTATTGTTCCTCTTATTAGGAAGCCAGAATAACTTTTTCCACCCTGAATTTTGGAATCAGAAATAGGACTTGCTTTCACATTCATAAGCAGAGGTCCTGAAATAACCAGTACAGTTGGGCTTACTCTTTGGCATCATTGGTATCACCATGGCAAGAGCTTGCCCAGAACCACGACTGCTCCTGAGCTCAGAATGAGAGACAACTGAGACAGAGCTACCTTAAACTGAGCCCTGTTGGATTGGCCAGTACCCAACAGACCTATGGACATATAAGATAAATAAATGCTCATTACATGCTTCTGAAATTTTGAGAATGGTTTTTACACAGCATTATTGTGGCCACAGTTAAATGGTACAAGTGTTAGAAAGATTAAATGAGATTAAGATGCAAAACATTTGAAGCAGAGCCTACTCCTTTCCCTGCATTTTCTACCAATTGAGTTGGTATGAAAATGACACACTCTTTCTGCAGCTTTGTACTTTCTTAACATCCAGCTGAAACTTTCATATGTTATAGCAGAATATGATAGAAAACTAGTTCCCATCAGTTTGACAAAGCCAATGGTAGGCAATTGTGATGGTGAAGGCAGAAGCTACTGTTTACTGGGCATCAGCTCTTTTTGGAGTAGCATGGCTCTTTTTACTGGTATCTTTGCTTACTCTTATTTATCCTCTTGTTTTTATTGTTCTCATCTCCTTTTTTTGATGTGCATGGTTCTTTGTTTCTTTTTTTATCATTATTTTAAGTTCTTGAGTTGAAGAAGGCCATTTATAATTTTAATTTTTCTTCTTTTCTTGTATGAATATCTATGGCTACAAATCCTGTCTACCTGTGTCCTCCCCTACAAGTATAGCATTCACTGCATTCCTCAATTTTTTTTTATATGTGGTGTTTTCTTTGCCATTTATTCCTAAATATTTCACAATTATATTATTTTCTCTTTGACTCAAGAATTATTTTTAAATGCTTTGCTTTTGATAAGCACAATAGCACAATAGCAAAAACATTTTTTAAAAGCAAAACATTTAAAAATCTTATATATGTGTGTGTGTTTAAAATTCTCTATTATTATGATCTTAAAAAAACCTTTCAGCAGGGTGGGAGAGAGACTATCTCCTCTTCCCCCATAGCCAACCAATTTTCAGAGATAACAAAGGGCCCAGCAAGGAGCATGCCTTTGATATGTAAACTAAACCTATGTACCCCAGCAGGCAATATTCCTCTGCCTCCAGCATCAGATACCAGGCAACTAGAGACCACCCCATGCCCCAGAGCGTGCTAGAACTATCCCAACTAGCCAATTCTAAACTGTTCATCCTACCCTGCTTTGCTTTTCCCTTGATATCTCCATCCATTCGGGCTGCTGTAACAAATTTTGGTAACCTGGATGGCTTATAAACAACAGAAATTTATTTCACACAATTCTGGAGGATGGGGTTGCTAGCAGTTCCCTGCCTGGTGAGAGCTGGCTTTCTGGTTCATAGATAGCACCTTTTAGCTGTGTTCTCACATGGTAGAAGAGAACTTCGGTCTACACAGCCCCTTGTAAGGGTGTTAATCCTTGTAAGGATGTTAATCCCATTTACAGGGACTCCAGACACATGACCTAATCATTTCCCAAAGGCCTCACCTCACAATACCATCACCTTTGAGGTTAGGTTTCAACATATGCATTTTGGAAGAGCACAAACATTCAGACCACAGCATGTGAAACCCCCAGTCCAGGCTCTGTATTATGGTTTTCCCTGGCCCACCAGACCCTCTTCAGTAGCTGTGGCTCTTGTCTCTAGGACCTTTGAGTGTAATGAACTTTGTCTTCCTGAGCTTTTTCTCTGCCTTCTCTTGTGGCCCCAGTTGACTGACAATCTCATAAAATATATATATTTTGTGTGTGTATGTGTATATACCTTATATGTATATATACATGTATATATACACACACATACATATTGTCTGAATAAAAACAGATTTAGTCAAAATCTGTTTTTGACAGGTATTTTATTGTGAGTATATATGTATATATCTAACTTAATTGCATTATATTTAGGCAAGGTGTACTATAAATGATCAATTATTCAATATTGTTAAAATTACTCTGTGACTGCAAAGATTGATAGAGTGTTTTTTATGACTTCATTAATTTTCTATTGCTAATGACTCCTTTCAAATAGTCTATAATATAGTATGCAGCCATAAAAAGGAACACGATCATGTCCTTTGCAGGAACGTGGATGGAGCTGGAAGCCATTATCCTCATCAAACTAACGCAAGAACAAGAAACCAAATGCTGGATATTCTCACTTATAAGTAGGAGCTGAACCATGAGAACATATGAACACATAAAGGGGAGCAAAACACACTGGGGCCTGTCAGGGTGTCGGGGGGAAGGAGAGCATCAGGAACAATAGCTAATAGATGCGGGTATTAATATGTAGGTTGATCTGTGCTGCAAACCACCATGACATACATATACGTGTGTAACAAATCTGCACATCCGGCACATGTATCCCGCAACATAAAAGTTGAAAAAAAAAACTATATGATCATCATTTGTTAATGTATATTTAAATTCTGAGGCAGGTATATTTTTAAAAGCCACTATTTTATTTATTTTTTTCTATAACTCTATTTCTCTCTGCAGATGTATAAGTACATAAAAGAAAATTTTAATCATAAAATAATTATACTATTAGTACTTAATAGAAATTTTATCGTAAAATATATATAATTAGGTATTAATATTATTACAATATTGAAATAGTCTTTTCTTTTTTGCTTTAAACCACTCTATTTCATTAACTTAGAGAAATCTCATAACTGGCATAAAGCTGGAATGCATACCTTTAATCTGAGAATCACTGTTAGCAGATATCTTTAAACAAGTGTTTGTTCTTTGTTTAGTTGGAAGTTATGGATTTCATTTTTATTGTTTTAATGGTTAGCTTAAATTTTTAACATGTAGTATCTCATGTAAACTAAAATATTAAGAGAATCAAGGCAATCTTTGTTAAGTTTTGGTACCAATTTTATGCTAACTTTAAAAAATTAATTTTTGAAGCTTCTGTTTATGTTGTAGAGCTGCTTAACTATTATTGAAATATTGTATTATATAAAACTTTGCAGAATTCCCCTGTAAAACTCTCTGGTCATATGGTTTTCAGGAAGTGGGAAATAGCTCTTTGACAACTTGCTTATTGCTTTTAGAATAATCGGTCTATAAGGATTTTCCAAATATTTTTCAGAAAATTTGTTAAATTTAGAAAGATGCATGATTTTGGAAAATTCACTCTACAACTTTGGTTATTTTATTCCTCAAAATATATTTGATATATATTTATCTAGAATATTATATAGAATACAAATATACATTCCAAATACAATTATATATACATTTATATATAAATATATATATTTATATATAAATGCATTATATATAAATACATTTATATTTATATATATTTGGTATATATATTTATATGGAATATATATAGAATATATATATACCAAATATATATATGATTATCTTAATTCTTAGAGCACTGATTCTATTTATTGTATCTTCATTTTTTATTGAGTGTTCATTTTTTTCTTTTATTTATTCATTTTTTAATAGACAAGATCTTGCTCTGTTGCCCATGCTAAAGTGCAATGGCATGATCATGGCTCACTGCAGCATCAAATTCCTGAGTTAGAGTGGCCCTCCCACCTCAGCCTCCCAAATAACAAGTACTACCAGCACGTACCTCCATGCCTGGATAATAGTTTTATTCTTTGTGTAGATGGGGTTTCACTATGTTGCTCAGACTGGTCTCAAACTCCTGGGTTCAAGCAATCCTCCTGCCTCGGCCTCCCAAAGTGCTGAGATTACAGGTGTGAGCTACCATACCTGGCCTGACTTCCTTTTGCATGGTTGACATCACTTGTGTACTTTTTGAATGTGAGCTCATCTCCAGGGCACTTGCAGGATTCACAAGAATCCTGTGAATGAACCCATAGAACAGTTCTGTGTTGTCTCTGAAGAGTTTCTGTGGATTTCAAAGGTCCTTTCCTATTTGTATGTGATTTTCTTGGTTTGGGCTTCTAGCCCCAAATATGCCTAATAAATTCAGATCCCATAATCTTAGGTGGCACAGCCCTAGAATTTCACATTCTCAATAGTGACTTTTTTTTATTATTTTTAATTTAAACTATCCAAAGCCTAGAACATAGGCAAGATTTTTCACTGCATCCATAAACTTGTAGAAGCATTTGTCAGTATCTATATTTGAGGAGGAGGTACTACTTTAATGTTTAGGATCTAGGTTCCAGTGGCCAGAGGTCTGTGCTTTTACTCCTGTGAAGGCTTTAGAACTCTAGGCCCCCAGTCATTCTGTTTATTACTATTATTATTATTATTATTATTATTATTTAATTTCAATGGGTTTTTGAGGAACTGGTGGTGTTTGGTTTCATGAATAAGCTCTTTAGTGGTGATTTCTGAGATTTTGGTGCACCCATCACCCAAGCAGCGTACCCTGTATGCAATGTGTAGTCTTTTATTTCTCAGCAGCCCCCCCGCCCTTTCCCCTGAGTCAAAAAGTCCAGTAAATCATTCTTATAATTTGTGTCCTCATAGTTTAGCTCCCACATATGAGTGAGAACATAGAATATCTGACGTTTCATTCCTGACTTACTTCACTTAGAATAATAGTCCCAGATTCCATCCAGGTTGCTGCAAATGGCATTACTTCATTCCTTTTTATGGCTGAGTAGTATTCCTTGGTACATATATACCACATTTTCTTTATCCATTCGTTCATTGATAGGCATTTGGGGTGGTCCTATATTTTTGCAATTGCAAATTGTGCTGCTATAAACATGTGTGTGCAAGTTTCTTTATGTTATAATGACTTATTTTCCTCTGGGTAGATACCTAGTAGTGGGATGGCAGAATCAAACAATAGATCTACTTTCAGTTCTTTAAGGACTCTCCACACTGTTTTCCATAGTGGTTGTACCAGTTTACATTCCCACCAACAGTGCAAAAGTGTTCCCTTTTCACCATACCATATTATTTTTTGATTTTTTTACTACATCCATTCTTGCAGAAATGAGGTGGTATTGCATTGTGGTTTTGACTTGCATTTCCCTGATAATTAGTGATGTTCAGCATTTTTTCCATATACTTGTTGGCCATTTGTATACCTTCTTTTGAGAATTGTCTATTCATGTCTTTAGCCCACTTTTTGATGAAATTGTTTTTTCCTTGCTGATTTGTTTGTGTTTTTTGTAGATTTGGGATATTAGTCCTTTGTTGGATGCATAGACTGTGAAGATTTTCTCCCATTCTGTGGGTTGTCTGTTAGCTCTTCTGATTATTTCTATTGCTGTGCAGAAGCTTTTTGGTTTAATTAAGTCCCACCTATTTATCTTTATTTTTTGTTGCATTTGCTTTGGGGTTCTTGGTCATGAAGTCCTTGCCTAAGCCAATGTCTAGAAGGTTTTTTTCTGATGATATCTTACAGAATCTTTATGGTTTCAGATCTTAGACTTAAGTCTTTGATCCATCTTGAGTTGATTTTTGTATAATGTGAGAGATGAGGATCCAGTTTCATTCTCCTATATGTGACTTACCAATTATCCCAGCACCATTTTTTGAATAGGGTGTCCTTTTCCTACTTCATGTTTTTGTTTGCTTTGTCGAAGTTTAGGTGACTGGATTTGGCTTTATTTCTGGGTTTTATATCCTGTTTCATTGGTCTATGTGCCTATTTTTATACCACCACCATGTTGTTTTGATGTCTATGCCTTATACTATAGCTTGAAGTTGGATAATGTGGTGCCTCCATATTTGCTCTTTTTGCCTAGTCTTGCTTTGGCTATGTAGGTTCTTTTTTGGTTCCATATGAATTTTAGTATTTTTTTTTCTCGTTCTGTGAAGAATGATGGTGGTGTTTTTATGGGAATTGCATTGAATTTGTAGATTGCTTTTGGCAGTGTAGTCATTTTCACAATATTGATTCTACCCATCCATGAGCATGGGATGTGTTTCCATTTGTTTGTGTTATCCACAATTTCTTTCAGCAGTGTTTCGTAGTTTACCTTGGAGAAGTTTTTCATGTCCTTGGTGAAGTATATTCTTTTTTTTTTTTTTTTTTTTTGCAGCTGTTGTAAAAGGGGTTGAGTTTTTTATTTGATTCTCAGCTTGGTTACTGTTGGTATATAACAAGTTACTAATATGTGTACAACAGTTTTGTATCCTGAAATTTTCCTAAATTCATTTACCAGTTCTAGGAGCTTTTTGAATGATTCTTTAGGGTTTTCTAGGTATGCAATCATATCATCAGCAAACAGTAGCAGTTTGACTTCCTTTTTACCGATTTGGATGCCCTTATTTGTTTCTCTTGTCTCATTGAACTGGCTAGGACTTTCAGTACTATAATGAAGAGAAGTGGTGAACGTGGACATCCTTGTCTCGTTCCAGTTCTCAAGAGGAAGTTATTTCAACTTTTCCCCATTCAGTATAATGTTGGATGTGGGTTTGTCATAGATGGCTTTTATTACCTTAAGGAATGTCTCTTCTTTGCTGATTTTGCTGAGAGTTTGAATAAAAAAATAAATTCTGAATTTTGTCAAATGCTTTTTCTGCATCTATTGGAATGAACATGTGATTTTTGTTTTCAATTTTGTTTATGTACTGTATCACACTTACTGACTTACATATGTAAAACCATCCCTATATCTCTGGTGTGAAACCCACTTGATCGTGGTAGGTTATCTTTTTGATATACTATTGGATTTTGTTCACTAGTATTTTGTTGAGGATTTTTGCATCTATATTTATCAGGGATATTGGTCTGTAGTTTTCCTTCTTTGTTATGTCTTTTCCTGGTTTTGATAGTAGGGTAATATTGGCTTCATAGAACGATTTAAGCAGGATTTCCTCTTTCTCTGTCCTGTGGAATAATGTCAATAGGGTTGGTACCAATTCTTAGTTGAATGTCTGATATAATTCAGCTGTGAATCCATCTGGTCCTGGACTTTTTTCTGTTGACATTTTTTAAAATACCATTTCAATCTCACTGCTCGTTATTGGCCTGTTCAGAGATTTCAAAACTTGCTGGTTTAATCTAGGGGAGTTGTATATTTCTATTTATTTATCCCGCTCCTTCAGGTTTTCTAGTTTGTGCATGTAAAGGTATTCATAGTAGCCTTGAATAATCTTTTGTAGTTCTATTCTAAAGCTGTAATATCCCTGGTTTCATATCTAATTGAGTTTATTTGGATCTTCACTCTTGTGTTTTTGGTTAATCTTGTTAACGGTCTATCAATTCTATTTATCTTTACAAAGAACCAGCTTTGTTTTTTCATTTATCTCTTGTAGTTTTTTTGTTTCAATTTCATTTATTTCTACTCTGATCGTTATCTCTTTTCTTCTTCTGGGTTTCGGTTTGAATTGTTCTTGTTTCTCCAGTTCTGTGAGGGGTGACCTGAGATTGTTTATTTGTGGTCTTCCAGACTTTTTGATGTAGGCATTTAACACTATGAACTTTCCTCTTAGCCCTGCTTTTGCCGTATCCCAGAGGTTTTGATACATTGTGCCCCCATTATAGTTCAGTTCAAATAATTTTTTAATCTTCATCTTGATTTCATTGTTGACTCAATGGTCGTTCAGGAGCAGGTTATTTAATTTCTATGTACTTGCATGGTTTTGAGAATTCCTTTTGGAGTGGGTTTTCAGTTGTATTCCACTGGAATCTAAGAGTGATATAATTTTAATTTCCTTGATATAATTTTGATTTTCTTAAAGTTACTGAGACTTGTTTTGTGGCCTATCATATGGCCTATCTTGGGGAATGTTCCATGTGCTGATGAATAGAATGTATATTCTGCAGTTGTTGGATAGAATGTTCTGTAAATATCAGTTAAGTCCATTTGTTGTAGGGTGTAGTTTAAGCTCATTGTTTCTTTTATTTATTATTATTATTTTTTGAGATGGAGTCTCACTCTGTCACCCAGGCTGGAGTGCAATGGCATGATCTCAGCTCACTGCAACCTTCACCTCCTGGGTTCAAGCAATTCTCCTGCCTTAGCCACCTGAGTAGCTGGGATTACAGGCACCCACCACCACGCCCAGCTAATTTTTGTATTTTTAGTAGAGATGGGGTTTCACTATGTTGGTCAGGCTGGTCTTGAACTCCTGACCTTGTGATCTGCCTGTGCCTCGGCCTCCCAAAATGCTGGAATGATAGGCGTAAGCCACCGTGCCTGGCAAGTTCATTATTTTTTGTTGTTGTTGACTCTCTGTCTTGATGGCCTATCTACTGCTGTCAGTGGAGTATAGTCCCCCACTATTATTGTGTTGCCATCTAGCTCATTCCTTAGGTCTAGTACTAATTGCTTTATAAATTTGTGAGCTCCAGTGATATGTGCATATATATTTAGAATTGTGATATTTTCCTGTTAGTCTTTTAATCATTAATGTCTCTCTCTCTCTTATTTTAACTGCTGTTGCTTTAAAGTTTGTTTTGTCTGACATAAGAATAGCTACTCTTGCTTGCTTTTGGTGTCCATTGCATGGAATATCTTTGTCCACCCCTTTACCTTAAGTTTATGGGAGTCTTTATGTGTTAGGTGGATCTTTTGAAGACAACAGACACTTGGTTGGTGAATTCTTATTCATTCTGCCATTCTGTATCTTTCAAGTGGAGCCTTTAGGCCATTTACATTCAATGGTAGTAATGAGAGATGAGGTACTATTGTCTTCATCATACTATTTTTTTTTTTTTTTTGCCAGAATACCTTGTTTTTCCCCCCTTGTGTTATTGTTATATAGGTCCTGTGAAATGTATGCTTTAAGGAGATTCTATTTTGATGTATTTTTAGGGTTTGTTTCAAAATTTAGAGCTCCTTTTAGCAATTCTTGTAGTTCTGGCTTGGTAGTGGTGAATCCTCTCAGCATATGTTTGTGTGGAAAAGACTGTATCTTTTCTTCATTTATGAAGCTTAGCTTCACTGGGTATAAAATTATTGGCGGATAATTGTTTTGTTTAAGGAGGTTAAAAATAGGACCCCAATCACTTCCAGCTTGTATGGTTTCTGGTGAGAAATCTGCTGTGAATCTGATAGGTTTTCTTTATAGGCTACCTGATGCTTTCGTCTCACAGCTCTTAAAATTCTTTCTTTTGTCTTGATTTAAGATAATCTGGGACTTTCTGACAGCTGAACTGTAATAACTCGATGACTATGTGCCTAGATGATCTTTTGTAATGAATTTCTCAGGTGCTTTATGAGCTTCTTGTATTTGGATGTCTAGATCTACAGCAACGCTGGGGGAATTTTCTTTGATTTTTCCCCCAAATACATTTTCCAAACTTTTGGATTTCTCTTCTTCCTGAAGAGTACCGATTATTCTTAGATATGGACATTTAACATAGTCCTAAACTTCTGGGAGGCTTTGTTCATTTTCTAATTCTTTTTTCTTTGTTTTGATGGATTGGTTTAATTCAAAAGCCTTGTCTTTGAGCTCTGAAGTTCTTTCTTGATCTGCTTGTTTGATTCTATTGCTGAGATTTTCAGTACACTTTGCATTTCTCTGTGCCCTTGATTTCTAGAAGTTAGTATTTTTTATTTGTGCTCTCTGTTTCACGGAAAAATATTCATTTCATATCTAAAATCATGTTTTTGGTTTAAGTTGGACTTCACCTTTCTCTGGCGCCTCCTTGATTACCTTAATATTTGACCTTCTGAATTCATTTTTCTGGTAATTCAGAGATTTTATCTTGGCTTGGATCCATTGCTCGTGAGCTGTTATGAACATTTGGGGGTGTTAAATAACCTTATTTTGTCATATTACCAGAATTGTTTTTCTGGTTCTTTCTCATTTGGGTAGACTATGTCAGAGGGATCATCTTGGATTCATGTACTACTGTTCAGATTCTTTTGTCCCATGGGGTGGTCCCTTTACATGGTGTTTTCCCCCTTTTCCTAGGAATTGGGCTTCCTGAGAGCCAAACTGTAGTAATTGCTTTTGCTCTTCTGGGTCTAGCCCCCCAGTGGAGCTACTGGCCTCTGGGCTGTTACTGGGGAGTGTCTGAGTGTCTGCAAAGAGTCATGTGATGTGATCTGTCTTCAGGTCTTGCAGCTATGGATACCAGCACCTGCTCCAGCAGAGACAGCAGGGGAGTGAAGTGGACTCTATGAGGGTCCTTGGTTGTGTTTTTGTTTAGTGCACTGCTTTTGTGTTCATTGGCTGCCAGCCGAAAGGTAGTGCTTTCAAGACTATCAGCTGTGGTCCTATAGGGAAGATGCAAACTTGCTGTAGGGACACCTGGTCAAGTATTCAGGATTCTCAGCTAGTGGGCAGGACCATAGGGCTCCCAAGAGATTATGACCTTTGTTTTTGGCTGCCAGGGTGGGTAAAGACCACCAGAAGGGGGAAAGGATAGGCATGTCTGAGGTCAACCTCTCCTTGGATGGGGCTTGCTGTGGCTGATGTGGGGGATAAGGGTATGGTTCCCAGTCCAGTGGAGTTATATTCCCAGGGGGATTATGGCTGCCTCTGCTGAGTCATACAGGTGACCAGGGAAGTGGGGAAAAGCTGGCAGTCACTGGCTTCACCCTGCTCCCATGCAACAGGCAGTCCTAAAGGCTGGTGTCACTCCAACTGTGCCCCTCCAAAAGAACCAAGTCTATTTCCAGGCAGCCAGTGACCAGGGTTGAGAAGTTGCCCTAGACCACAAGCCTCCCCGGTGAGAAAGCAAGCAGATTCACAGATTTTTGGCATCTTGGGGAGCCTGCAGTGGTGATGCAGTTCATTCCAGGGGTCTGTGAATTCTCTCGGGTTTCCTGTTATTTTCCTGAGGTTCTTGGAGCAAAAGTTCACTATGTGTCTCCATACACTGCTCTGTCTATCCAAGTGGGAGCTGAAAGCTAGTCCTACTTCCCATCCACCATCTTAATCCTTTGTCTCATTCTGTCTTTTAAATGAGACCAACACCTCTAGGTTTTGCCATGGTATCCGGTGGTCCTTATTATTATGACTTTGAGTTCTATCTACATTTTTTTTTCACATGTATATTTTGCTTTATTTTTGAACTTGGATATAAACATATATTTACATAGAAATTGGTTTATATTTAAAAATATTTTTTAATCTAAAATTGTTTAATGTTTTCAAAATATTGAAAATATTTTGCCAGAACTTTTATAACTTTATTGCAGGACTGTAGAAGGGGAATCTATTCAAGTTTTCTCTGCCATATTGTCAGAAATTGCCTCTACTGACTTTAATAAGAAAATTGAGGCTAGGCTAAATTAAGATTTTCCTAAGGACGCATAGCTTTTAAAAAGCAGGATTAAAATTCAAATACAAATTACCACAATGCCTAGCGTTGTGCTTAATGTATAACAGAATCTCAGTAAATGCTTAATGTTTAAATGTCTACATTTAACAAGAGAAATAATAAATATTTAGTATTGCCATCAATGATGGAGTGAGTCAGAGTAACAAATCTCTTCCTTTCTAAACTTCACAGCTGAAAGAAGGTCTCAAGAGCCACCAATGTCTTAGATATTCCTGTATTTCAGACTTTACTACCCAGACACCCAAAGAAGAAATGATTAACCCTGGATGCTGCCTCAGTCCAGGTAAGGAGATCTGTAATGTGATGCTGGCATTTTGGGAATGCTCAGTAATTTATCATTCAAGTCCTTTGCAAATGCTATACATTTCTTTTCTGAATCATCCTGATCCTTCATCCAGTAGTCACGTTCTGAACAAAGCAAATGTTAACAGAGGACGAGGCAGCCAGCATTTTAATCCAGCTTTAAATGCTGGCTGAATTTCATATAATTTACAAAGAGCTGTGAATAAGAAAGATCTATTACCTGTATTATTTCAAGAGAGAGAGAAAGAAAACCAATTCAGCTACACAAAATGTATTAAATTATTCACTGGGGCAAGCAGATTTTGATTTCCAAAACAAATATTTTGTTTAAAACCTGTAGTTGAAGTTTAACGTTTATACTATTTGAAATACTACTCAATTATTTTAACTTGTCTCAGTGGTTCAAATCTCATCCTCCTACATCGATTTGTAGCACAGCATCCAGCCTGATACTGTCAAAATATAGGCCAGACTGTGTTCCTTCCTCCTCTGCTTAGCAACAATGAACAGCTCCTCCTCTAGCAGACTCAGAGCCCAAATTCTAACACAATGGCAATGAGTTACCTACAAAATCTTACCTCTCCTTCTAATTCAATGGCTTCTTCTCCTTTGGCCCTCCCTCTGCCCTTTGGCCACATCTACTTCAGCCCTATTGGCTTCCGTGCTATTCCTTACACACGTCTGGTGGTCTCCCAGTTAGAGCTCTAACTCTTCTCTCTACCTGCAATGCTCTTCCCCTAGAAAGTCTCATAGCTTGCACTCTCCCTCTTCCATTCAGTCTTGGTTAAATGTCATTCTCCCAGTAAGAACTTCCTGAATAATCCATTTACACTTGAAGCCTGTCTGCCTTGCTCCTGCCCTGACATTCTTGATTCCCTTTTATAAATTTTGTCTTCTTTTCTCTGGAGCATTTGTCACCACCTAACATGCTACATGCATGCACATGCGTGCGCGTGCACACACACACACACACTTTAAAAACTACTTTTCAATTCATTGTTTGAATACTACCACCATAATGTCAGATTCACGAAGTTTGTTTCTTTCTCCTAATATATCCTCAACTCCTAGAACATTTTCTCACACCAGTAGGCACTTGATAAATATTGGACGATGAATAAGTAAATAAGTAGATTAAAATTCCACTTATTGAATCTTTACCATCTAAGACACTTTTTCTATGCATTTTGCATGTATTAATTTACTCAATTGTATGAGGTATACAGGTCTTCATATATTTCTAATGTTATAGTTGAGAAAACAAAACATGTAGAGATCACATAGCTCTTGCAGTATATATAATGAAACTTCAAAGCAATTTCTCTTTAGCTGGGTATGGTGGCACACAACTGTAGTCCCAGTTACTCTGGAGGCTAAGGTGGGAGGATCACTTGAGCCCAGGAGTTCAAAAATGCAGTGAGCTGTGATCATACCACTACAATCAAGCCTGGACTACAGAGTGAGGCCATTCTAGTTATTAATTTATAAATAAATAACTAAAACGTAATTACTCTGTTAAAATATGTGACTGATTTTTCTGTTGCCTACTGAACAGAGTAAATTTTTTTAGCTTTGCATTCAAGAATCTTTGCAACCTGCTCCTTTTCATCTTCCCAGAGGATTGACTGCTATTCTTTTCCAATTATACCGGGAAGTTTCATCAGAAAGAAAGGGAAGATAGGGAAATGATGATAAGAAGAAGAGGACGAAGACCTATCATAACCACCTTTGATCAACTCTTTGTGTACCAGGAATCAGGCAAAATCTGTTATGTGAATCATCTCATTTAATCCTCATCACAGCCATGTGTGCAGACTCAGGCTTAGAGAAGTTAAGTAATTTTTTCAAGTTTACGCAGGGAGTCAAGAATCGAGCCGTTATTTGACCTGGGACTCTCTGACCTCAAAGTCCAGGCCCTTAGTCACACATTAGACTGGGTTGAAATTAAACTCCTTATGGTGCCAATTGCATTATATTCTGAGGGCAACTTGGGGTGAAGTGCCATTGCAGCTTTAGCTTGTCCCCTGTATTCATTTTCTATTGCTATGTCACAATTTCCCTACATTGACCAGCTTGATACAACAACCATTTATGAAATCATAGTTCTGTATGTAGAAGCATGGCCCAACCACAACAGGTGCCCTGCTCAGAGTATCACAGTTTCCAGGGTAGTGATGCTTTCTGGAGGCTCTGGGGAAGGGTCCACTTTAGCACTCATTCAAATTCCTGGCAGAATTATGGTGGTTGCAGAACTGAGGTCCCCACTTCGTTGCTGGTTGATACCTGGGGGCCACTGTGAGTGTCTAGAAGCCACGCACCATCCCTGCCACATGGCTCCCTTTGCCTTGGAAGCCAGCTTCAAAGGCAAAGACATGTGAAGTCTTTCTCAAGATTTGAATCTCTTACTTCCTCTTACTCTGATCTCTAGATCCATATTCAAAAGGCTCATGTAATCAAGTAAGCCTCATTCAGATGATCTCTCTAAGATCAACTGATTTGGGAGATTAATCACATCTGAAAAATCTCCTTGGCTATATAAACAACTGTAATCATGGGAGTGACAATCTATCATATTTGCAGATCTGGGCCTTGTAAGGACATGTAAACCCAAGGAAATATCTGAAAACATCTTAAAATTCTCTCCTCCTCTTCTCCTTCCCTTCATTCTGCACTGGACATGTATTCATTATACTTATAATTGCATTGTCTCTTTCCTGGAAATACACCATCAGACCCATGAGAATGCTGCCTGTACACAAAGAAGCTTGGGCATCGGCCTCAGACCCTCTCTCCCATCTTGTCCTCCAGAGCCCTGAAAGTAGGCTGAGAAGAAGACAAGCATGAAACCTCAAAGGCTGTGTATATCACATGTATTGGTTTCCTATGGCTGCTCTAACAAATTAACACAAACTTAATGGCTTAAAACAACACAAATATATTATCTAACAGTACATTAGATCAGAAGTTTGGCATGGATTTACCTGGACTAATAAGCAAGGTATCTGCAGGGTTACATTCTCTTCTGGAGGCTCTGTGGGAGAATCACTTTCCTTCCCTTTCCCATCTTTTAGATACTCCTTGGTATGTGGCCTCATTTTCTCCATCTCTCTGACCCTTCTCCATCATCAGTCTCTTTCTCATAACCATAGGCAGGAAAGGACACACTCACTTAGACTGAATAATCCAGGATAATGTCAAGCTTCATACCCATAGTAGACATGCAAAGCCCCTGTTGTCATGGAATGTTACATATTCATAGGTTCCAGTGTTAGGGTGTGAATGGTTTTTGGGTTGGTGGGAGGTGTGCATTGCTCATCATAACATCATGTTAAGAAGTTTGGGCTTCCTTCTAAAGATTAGCAAAATCATTGAAGGAGTTGCAGCATAAGGTGGCTAAGACAAATTTGCTTTTAGAAAGATTGCACAGCTCTAGGTCTGAAACCAATGAACATAGAATGGTCATATTAACTAAAAATAACTAACGCAGGGTATACTATTAACCACACTTCTGGTACTTTTTGATGTGTGTTGCCATCCTTAACTCATTTAACCTTTATCAGTTAAATTTATTATACTAACAATATCCCCATTCTATAGGTGCAAAAATGTATGTACAAAAATTTAAATAACGTCACCTAAGATTTCACAATTAGCAAGTGCTGGGGATTCAATCCAGGGAGTCTGGCATCCAGAGCCAATACTTTACTACATGGAACAGCCCTAAACAGTGCAGAGAATCTTTCTTCGCAGATTTTGAAAGAGTAAGGAAACATGGTTAGGCACAGTGGTCAGGGAATGCTTTGTAGATGCAGTAGGGCGTGCAAAGAGGCCATGAAGAAGAGAGAGGATTCGAAAGAATAGAGGAATGAAGAAAGACTTCTGATAAATATGCTTGCTACCATCAATTCTATGTTCTCCCTTTTCTATACAATACGATCCTTGGCCCCTATAATTGCTTGACTCTAAATGTTTGAAAGAGTGAATCGGAGTTATTATGGAACAATATGCGCTGATGGGTATAGTCTCCCCCTTTGATTGGTACTTTGCAAGTTTCACAAATAACTAACCACCTGAGAACTTGTCTCCCTTGAACTGAATTCCATTTTGATTTTGTTCACCTTCTTGATTCTCTTCTTTTTGTGCCAAAATTGTACTTTTGCAAAGATGTTTTCAAAAGTGTTTTTGTTCTGATTTAATGTGCCCAGTTTTCAACATTCTGTCTGAAATTGAGGAGTTGCTGTATGAAAAGTGAATTCATTTGAATGGTGAAGTTTCCTGTGAACAGAAATAAAGTATTGTTTCACTCTGAAACTCCTGAGAGTCAGCCACTGTTATTTTATTTCTAGATTTCCTTCCATAGGCTTCTTTAAAAATGTCCAAATGACATCAAACAACCTTCTTGTTATGAAGTAGAAAGTCCTTTTATCTGTAGCTAGGAGGATGCTGTGGGAATTATCAAGCAGGGACAACCAAGGCTATTGTTTTTATAAAAATATATTAGCTTTAAAAAGAAAATCTTCCTTCTAGTCACTCATTGTGACATACCTCCTCTATATCTATAATCCTTAAAATCAGAGATGGTTACAGGAAAGTATGCCATCAACAATTAGGTAGTGAGAACATCCATGCTCTCACATCCTTCAAGGGAAGAGACAACATTGGCAGAAGGGAGATAAGGGAATGCAGAATTTATTGTTCAAATATTTTGTGCTAAGCAAAGCGCTGTGTTATGTATTTCACATACCTTAAGTCATTTGGCCATTTGAAAACTCCCTGAGAAAACTATTTGTACCTCCATTCTACAGTTGAATAATGGAGAAAAGAATAGTTTTAAGTTAAGAAAGAGACAAAGAGAAGCTAGGCAACTTACTCAAAAATTGTGTGAGTGGCAAAGCCAGGATTTGAATTCAGATATTTTATGCGGTAATAAATTACATCATTTACAGTGTCAACTTAATTTAATTGTGAGAAGTGATCATTTATGTACATTTCTTTTTGTAATAAAAAACATAAGATAAACCAGAAGATTAGAAAGTGTTGTGCAGAGAGAAGAGTAATCATTCACTGAACACTAAACAAACGTGTTGAATATCAAATGTACTCCTAGACCTATACTTTAAAACACGACTTAGTAATAATGATATATGAATTTCTCCCATCAAAAAGCTTTCACTATAAGTTAAAACATGAGTATTTTATGTCTATAGTTAAGTTAATAAATAGCATTCAATGAGTGCTCAATTTTGTTGCACAGTGCTGTGGTTTGAGTGTTCCCCACCAAAGCTCATGTAGGAACCTTAATTTCCATTGTGGCAATGTTGGGAGGTGATACTCTACAGAGATGATTAGGTCATAAAGTGAGATTAATGTCTTTTTATGAGACTGGATTAGTTTTCTCAGGAATGGATTAGTCCTGGTGAAACTGTGTTGTTGCAAATTGAGGCTGTGTCTCATGTTTGGCCTCTTTGCTCACACCTACTTTTCTTTCTGCCTCTTCACCACATTGTGACACAGAAAAATGCTCTCTCCAGAAGCCAAGCAGAGATTGATGGCATGCTCTTGGACTTTCAGTCACCCAATTCATGAACCAAATAAACCTATTTCTTTATAAATTATCCAGCCTCAGATGTTATAGGAACACCAAATGGACTCAGATACACAGATTAAAACATTCTTTAGTATATCTCCAGACTTTTGAATTTGCAAAATTTTTTCCATGCATTATCTCATTGAATTTCCAATCCTTCCATGAGATGGGCATTACTTAACCTCCTATATTTTATTAAACCAAGACTCAGGAGCAGTTCAGCATCATAGCTAAGATAATGCAGTTAATAAATTGTGAAGCCATATCTAGAACACTGTTATTTATCTACCAAGACATAGCACTTCTGGCCATGTAGGCTGACATCCTAATTAATCTGTGAATATAAACAATAAAGTCTTATGATCACAAAGATAAGATATCCTCTGTAGAACAGTCTAGGGAAATTTGCCCTCTTGGAAACTTTTCATCATCTAGCCTTACATAAAGATACTGCATCTTTCTCCACTTATTATGGTCTCATCTCTTGGGATTTCAAGTTCAAACTCACATTTGACCCCTCCAGAATTGGTGTGTGCAGACACTTTCCTTGATGATTTAGTTCACCTCTCCCCACTAATATCCCCTGCAGCATTGGAATTTTCTGCTATGGACTTGGATCCTCAGAATCCAAGTGCCATTTTCTGTGCCAGTTGTGACCTCTGCTATAGAAACAGATAGGACCAAAATCAGCTAATGAAGAGAGAAATCTTAAGGAGAGCCTTCTAGCACAGGAGAAACCTAAGCTGGGTTTTGAAGAATGGGTGAGATAAGAGGAGGGACATTGGTAGTGAAAAGAGGAGAGAGCAAAATTAAAAGAATAAAGGTGAGTGGGTCTGGTGTGTATGAGGAAAGTGAGCAAGAAGCAAAATATTGTTCACTAAATTCCAAGGTTACCACACCACAAATGTGTCTTCGGTCTTTCTTTCTTTAGTTCTTATTTCCAAATACATACGTGTGTGTGCTCACACACACACACACACACACACAGCTGTTACTGAACTTCACAGAATTTTTACTTTTTAGTTAGAAATATGTGGACATAAAAGGCTTTGGAGGATTTTGTAAAGATGTAGTGATTCCAAATGCACAGTTTTGTCAGTTTGCTTTTATAATCAAAGTACTGCATAGCTTTCGAGGTAAATATAAATTTTGTTATGTTAGAAAGCTCTGAAGTTACTGTCTTAAAAATTAAAGTAGGAACAGCTTCAGCAAATAGTTGTATAACACATAATCCTAATTTTTTGATGTATGATTCTCATTAGTAATGTCCTGGAGATGTCATAGCTATAATTGATGCTATTCATTATCTGTTTGACATCCTATGATACACAAAGATAAAGGGGGAAAGAGAAGAAATCTAGAGTGTTTGACCACCTACTAAGTGACAAGAAGTGTGCTTGCTTGATATTTTTCATCATTACCTTTTCCTAATGGTTCTATATTATAAATACTATGCATATTTACAAGATGACAAAAATGAGAAATGGGTTAAATTACTTTGCCAAGGTCAAACACCTTGTACTTTTTGAAACCAGGCTTGAAGTTCAAATCTGTTAGTTGTCAAAGTCCATGATCTTTACACAGTTTCAATTGTATATTGTGATTAGCCAATGGATACATTACTCTCATCTTGGAATATGCGTATATTGTTCTAGAAAATTGATATAAAAATGACTTGCTTGGTTTGTTTTATTGATGTATTCATAAACTTAGTTGGAAGCAATGCTAGTTTTCTTTCTGTTTCACTTCAGAAATAAAATGCACTGGTGTTTATACATAACAACATTTGTCATTTTAATATTATAAAATTAATTCAAGAAATTGTCTTTATTAAAATAAAATGACAATAAAAATACTTTGCTTTTATGGTGTTAGTCAGAATAGGTGAGATTATATTATGAAAAATTCCAAGTGTTGATGAATTAACACAGTGTGAGTTTATTGTTCTCTCATTTTATAGTTTAAATCATTGATGAAAACGTGGGAGGGGAATGTCTTCTGCCCCATACAATTTTTCAAGGATCCAAGATCCTTTCTTCATGGACTTCGACTATCTTCAGTATATATGATTCAACAGAAAGAGACTATGTGTCATGCATACAGGGCACACAGAAACCTTCACTCAGAGGTGGTATATATTGTTTCCAGTATGCATTAACCAGAGCTGGTCATATGGCCCTATCTTGATAAAAGGGTAGGGGAATATGTTCCTTACTGGAATCTTTTCCTAATAGCGATTCTAAACTGTGGGGGAAAAAAGCCAAATAATTTTTGGTGGTCTGCAAACAATCTTTTTCACTGTGTATCCTTCTGATCATCACATATCCAAGAATACCTGTATTAGGCTTCTATTACAGTAGTCCCCCCATTTACCTGTGGTTTTGCTTTCCATGGTTGCAGTTCTCCATGCTCATCCACAGCCTGAAAATATTGAATGGAAAATCCCAGCAATAATTAATAAGTTTTAAATTGCACACTGTTCCTATGAATGTGTTGAAAGCCCACACTATCCCATTCCATATTGCCTTGTAGGAGAATCATCCCTTTATTCTGTGTATTTATGCTGTATTTGCTACCCATCCATTAGTCATTTAGCAGTGACCTCAGTTATCAAATCAACTATGGAAGTATCAGTTCTTGTGTTCAAAGTGACCCTTATTTTTACTTAATAATGACCCCAACGTGCAAAAATAGTGATATTGACAATTGTAATATGCCAAAGAGCAGCCATAAAGTGCTTTCTTTAACTGAAAAAGTGAAAGTT
The DNA here is from genome assembly GCF_001698545.2 of Rhinopithecus bieti. NCBI lineage: Eukaryota > Metazoa > Chordata > Mammalia > Primates > Cercopithecidae > Rhinopithecus > Rhinopithecus bieti. The sequence continues at coordinate 1,487,703 of NW_016810801.1, read as the reverse complement.
CTTGTCTTAATAAGGAAAGAAAAAAAATCACATGCTGAAGTTGTCAAGGTCTACGGTAAAACAGATCTTCTAACTCTGAAATTGTAAAGAAGGAAAAATTAATTTATGGTAGTTTTGCTGTCATACATCAAACTGCAAAAGTTACAGCCACAGCCACAGTTCTCAGTTAGGATAAAAAGGGCATTAAAGGCTAACAATACATAGGGTGTACCATTCATGGTTTCAGGCATCCACTGGGAGTCCTGGAACATAGACTCCACAGATAAGGGGAGACTACTTTAATGCACAATAAATTAAAACATACTTAGATCTTTAAAACCACATTTTCTGTGGATCAGAAATTCAACCATGGATTAGCTGGGTCATTCACTAGGAGTCTCACAAAGCTACAATCAAGTGTGGGCCACGGCTGCATTCTCGTCGCAAAGCTCAAGTTGAGGGGTTGCGGGAGCATTTCCTAGATCTCTCTCAGGACACTAGTAGTAGAATTTTTTTCCTGTGGCTGAAGGATTCACAAAAACTTGCATTTTCAAAGCCAGCAATGGACAGAGAGAGACTTTAGAGTGGGTCTGCTAGCAGACAGTTTTATGTAATGTAACATAATCATGAAAGCAACGTCCTGTCACTATTCACATTTAGTATAATCACAGGAGAAACATCTCATCCCCTTTGCTATTGGTGGTTGGTGATTACTATTGGTCTGTTGCTTAGAATCAAGTCACAGGTCCTGCCAACCTGCCAGGGAAGGAGATTATACAAGGGTGTTATTATCAGGCAGTGAGCACCATGGGAGCAACCAAAACGTATTTCCTCTAATTACAGAATACACTCAGCTCTTCCCCAGTGAAGAAAATCAGACATTCCCTTCAGTTACTGTGTTTAAAGTTCAGGATTTTTTTAAATTAATTGTAGCCCTTGTCATCAGACTGGGGTGTAGCTGCCCTGCATCCAGCAACGTATGAACTAAAAACATAAGTTAACTGCTCACACCCACTAACATATAGCTCAGATACAAGATTAAATGGGTTTAGGGTGACCCCAGTAAAATATTTCCTTCAAATAACAGAAGACTGAAAGATCCACAGAAGATACAGGTTAATCACAGTGACGGAATCCCGCTGGGCAAGCAGTGAAGACTGGCTGTCCTGGGAGTGGGATATTCACTTGGCTAGGCACTGCTTCTGACCTCTAGGTGGGAGAGGGGCGTCCTAGGCTATAATGCTTTCTTTCTTCTGGCTCTGCCTGCTTCCTTTTCAAAGCTCCCTTGCACACATTAAATAAAGACATGGGTTATCTTGAGGGATCCCTTGGATGATAAACCAAGGTCTAAAAGTTTCTTTTGGTCTCAACTAGTCAAGAGGATTATCTTCAGAAACACTTTTCCTTTGATACCTTACTAGGCTTCTGATCTATTGGCTTCCAGTTGGCTCCACATATTGGGAACCACACCTATATTATTTCCCCAGGCATAGATTTTCCTTGTGCCTTTACCTTTCTTACTCTACCCGCAGCTCTATTCCCCCACCTCTCACTTTTCCTCTTAGCTTAATGGCAACTTAAAGCTATCAAGATTGAATGAGAAGGCTATGCCCTTAATCCAACATTTATTTCAATACTAGATTCTGATTGGCCTTTGCTTCCCAAAGGTTTTTTCAATCTCCTTTCCTACAGTTTAAGCCCAGAAGTTGGCTTTTCTTCCAATTTAAAGTCTGAGATGTCTAAACTATTCCTTTTCATTTACGCTTGAAAACCTGTTGATTCTTTCCTGAATTAATTTCTCTCTTACATACCTTGGTAGAGTCAGTAACTACCAGCACATGTAACTAACATTCTGTGTTACCACTTCTTCCCTAGAAATACAAATTGTTTAGTCACAGTGTAACATGCTCACTGTCTTTCCAGCCTATAACATAATTTTCCTTGCCATCCACTAGGCCGGAATTTCAGAGAGAAATATTATCTTAGGAAACTCCCTATTTCTGACACCATATTTTCAAGCAATCAGATTTGTATTAGGAAAATACAAACCACTCAATAAATTTTGAACAAAATATTATACGATACAGAGATTTAGAGGCATATAAAACCATTGAAATAGTTGAGGGCATTGGAATCAGAAATTTTACATATACATTTACATATTACTTGGCAAAGCTTAATCTTCTTCCATAAAGTGTTAGTGGCATCAAATGAAATAAGACAAAACTTGTATAGTCCGTGGCCAGGTTTGGTGGCTCATGTCTGTAATCCCAGCACTTGGGGAGGCCGAGGCAGGCAAATCACGAGATCAGGAGACTGAGAACATCCTGGCTAACACGTGAAACCCCGTCTCTAATAAATATACCAAAAAAAAAAAAAAAAAATTAGCCGGGCGTGGTGGTATGTGCCTGTAGTCCCAGCTACTCGGGAGGCTGAGGCAGGAGAATCGCTTGAGGCAGAGGTTGCAATGAGCCGAGATCGGAACACTGCACTCTAGCCTGGGAGACAAAGCGAGACGCTGTCTCAAAAAAACAAAACAAAACAAAAAACTGCGTAATAAATATTTATTGGATAAATTATTAATGAAGCCCACTTCCATCCCAGAGACTTAGAGATCAACTTAAAGTTCAGGATATCTGCCACTTGGCCTGCAGAATTAACCCAATTCAACCCAAGAAATATCTGATACCAGAATGATGATGAAGAAAAGACAAAACAATATTTCTATTGATTATTTAACTACTGGTTGTTGGTATTTCTACAGGATAATGTTTGCATTGATGTATTTTGCCAAGAGGAATAAAAGCATCCCTGATCTCTTCTTAAACTTTTTTTTTTTTCAGCTATTTTATTTTATTTATTATACTTTAAGTTCTAGGGTACATGTGCATAACGTGCAGGTTTGTTACATATGTATACTTGTGCCATGTTGGTGTGCTGCACCCATCAACTCGTCAGCACCCATCAATTCATCATTTGTATCAGGTATAACTCCCAATGCAATCCCTCCCCTCTCCCCCCTCCCCATGATAGGCCCCGGTGTATGATGTTCCCCTTCAAACCCCATTGTCTCAGCCCAAAATCTCCTTAAGCTGATAAGTAACTTCAGCAAAGTTT
>NW_016810801.1:1388214-1483489 GCF_001698545.2 Rhinopithecus bieti | reverse complement strand
CGGCACTATTCACAATAGCAAAGACTTGGAATCAACCCAAATGTCCATCTGTGACAGACTGGATTAAGAAAATGTGGCACATATACACCATGGAATACTATGCAGCCATAAAAAAGGATGAGTTTGCGTCCTTTGTAGGGACATGGATGCAGCTGGAAACCATCATTCTTAGCAAACTATCACAAGAACAGAAAACCAAACACCGCATGTTCTCACTCATAGGTGGGAACTGAACAATGAGATCACTTGGACTCGGGAAGGGGAACATTAAACTTTTTCATACCTAATGAGCCAGAAGGAAATTTTCAATCTATGGCCTAGCAGTGTCACTCAACTAAATAGAAAAAGAAAGAGAGAATGTCCTGAAGTCACATGGAAGCTTTAAGAGCCCACATTGGCAGAGATCACGATTTAGCCAGCCTCATAAGGAAGAAGCAACTTTTATGCTGTTTTATATCTACGGAAATACATATTTGAACCAGGAACATGACTCTGCTACTTATGAGCTGTGTGATATTGACAAAGCTACTTACATTTTTAAGCAAGTTACCTTCATCACTGAGGGTGGGAAATTCCTGTATTTCAAAGGTATAATGATAATTAGAAAACATTAATAGAATGGGTGTTCAATAAAAGGTAGAAGATTTTACATTACATAAGGGTGAAGAGATGAGAAAAGGAAAGAAGAAAGAAATTTAAAAAGAAAGAAAAGGAAAATATAAAAGGAAATAGACCATGCAAAACATGAAATCGTAGACAAAAATGTAAAACAAATAGTGTTTCAAACTAGTAAACCAGAAATTAACATCAAGGCCACCTATTTGTTGGATGGATTTTCACATGTAGTTGGCTCTTTAAACATTATATTGTTTCAATTCACTTCAATTCAGAGACATTTATTGAGTATCTGTTACCCATTTGCCATACACTCTGTCAGGCATCATGGTGCAGGTGGCCCTGAGAGGCTGGAGTTGGGATCTGAGACAGATGCGGTTATGGGTAACTCTGGGAATCTACACTAGGGTAATCAGAGAATTATGCTGGATTAAATATAATCACTAGACTACAGACTCAAGAAAAAAGTTACAATATGAATGGAGTGCTAAGGAATTAATTGTTCTTTGCCAACCAAGTACACCATCCAAACAAGATTCCCAATATGTGAAAGCCACCGTCAATTAGGACACTGCCCACTTTTCAACAGAGTGATAAAAAAATATTGTTTTAATTACCACTTGCTGAGAATTTTCAATTTCTGAATATAGGATACTAAAAAGTTTGGCAATCACAAAATTAAATGAACAAAAATAATAGAATACTATTATATTCAATTCAGAAATAAGTCCTCTATAGTTCTTAAGAGTCTGAGAAAGTATTTTCCTTTGGCTTAGAGGTATGTTTTAAATTATAATGAAACTCCTTATTTTTATAAAACTCCAAGACAGTCCTAAGCCAAAAGAACAAAGCTGGAGGCATCACACTACCTGACTTCAAACTATACTACAAGGCTACAGTAACCAAAACAGAATGGTACTGGTACCAAAACACAGATATAGACCAATGAAACAGAACAGAGTCCTCAGAAATAATGCCACACATCTACAACCATCTGATCTTTCACAAACCTGACAAAAACAAGAAATGGGGAAAGGATTCCCTATTTAATAAATGGTGCTGGGAAAACTGGCTAGCCATAAGTAGAAATCTGAAACTGGATCCCTTCCTTACACCTTATACAAAAATTAATTCAAGATGGATTAGAGACTTAAATTTTAGACCTAAACCCATAAAAACCCTAGAAGAAAACCTAGGTAATACCATTCAGGACATAGGCATGGGCAAGGACTTCATGTCTAAAACACCAAAAGCAATGGCAACAAAAGCCAAAATTGACAAATGGGATCTAATTAAACTAAAGAGCTTCTGCACAGCAAAAGAAACTACCATCAGAGTGAAGAGTCAACCTACAAAATGGGAGAAAATTTTTCCAATCTGCTTATCTGACAAAGGGCTAATATCCAGAACCTACAAAGAACTCAAACAAATTTACAAGTAAAAAACAACCCCATTGAAAAGTGGGCAAAGGATATGAACAAACACTTCTCAAAAGAAGACATTTATGCAGCCAACAGACACATGAAGAAATGCTCATCATCACTGGCCATCAGAGAAATGCAAATCAAAATCACAATGAGATACCATCTCGCACCAGTTAGAATGGCGATCATTAAAAAGTCAGGAAACAACAGGTGCTGGAGAGGATGTGGAGAAATAGGAACACTTTTACACTACTGATGGGACTGTAAACTAGTTCAACCATTGTGGAAGACAGTGAGGCGATTCCTCAAGGATCTAGAACTAGAAATGCCATTTGACCCAGCAATCCCATTACTGGGTATATACCCAAAGGATTGTAAATCATGCTGCTATAAAGACACATGCACACGTATGTTTATTGCGGCACTATTTACAGTAGCAAAGGCTTGGAACCAACCCAAATGTCCATCAATGACAGACCGGATTAAGAAAATGTGGCACATATACACCATGGAATACTATGCAGCCATAAAAAAGGATGAATTCATGTCCTTTGTAGGTACATGGATGCAGCTGGAAACCATCATTCTCAGCAAACTATCACAAGAACAGAAAACCAAACACTGCATGTTCTCACTCAAAGGTGGGAATTGAATCACAAGAACAGAAAACCAAACACCACATGTTCTCACTCATAGGTGGGAATTGAACAATGAGAACACTTGGACACAGGAAGGGGAACATCACACACCGGGGCCTGTTGTGGGGTGGGAGGAGGGGGAAGGGATAGCATTAGGAGATATACCTAATGTAAATGATGACTTAATGGGTGCAGCACACCAACATGGCACATGTATACATATGTAACAAATCTGCATGTTGTGCACGTGTACCCTAGAACATATAGTAAAAATGAATAATAATAAAAAAAATAAAAAATAAAAAGCAATCTCCCTGGAGACAGACATCAAAGATTGCAGCCTTCAACCTGGAGATTTTGTTTACTGGAAGCATCATCAAATAAAGTACTCCCTCCAACCATAAAAATAAATAAATAAATAAACAAACAAACAATAATAATCAAACTCCTCCATGTCTCCTCCTAAAAATACCCAGGAAAATTTATTAACACAACACAGATTATTTCCACAAATGTTTTGGAAAATGCTTAAACGATCCATAAACCCTTTTCTTTCTGGAGAAAAAGATATCATAAACAGGCATTAGTGTTGTACAAACAAAACCTCAAATCCTAATTCTTCTATAACTACTTTTAGTTCTTGACTGTATATTTAAACTTCACCTTAAAATGAAGAAAAAGGCGGTGCTGATAATATTCAGTATGACAAGGAATACGTGGAAAACACCTGTTGCCGTGTACATGTTCAATAAACAGTAGCCATTATCATTCCTTTTCTGAGTTCCAAATTCTAGTGCACACTCTGCAGTTTTATTGTTCTGCTACATCTACTAAGACTCATGTAAAAAGATATCAATGAAATGGCTAATATCCCTCCTTAAGGTGGTTCTTTCTGTTTGTGTCTTATCTCCTTACTCTCTGTCAAACTAAACTCATTTTCTTTGTTCATCCCTAAAAGAAAACGGAGGTAAAACATCTCTAATCTTTATGGCTCAAAATAATTTGGTTCAAAAGAGAGACCAAGAGAAATCACCCTGTATAATACATGGGACCAACACTCCTTATTGGACCACAGTAGAAAATGTGGAAATAAAATTTTTAAAATAATGTATTAAAAGTAGGAAAGGGCTTATCTCTGTAAGAAATGAGCCTTTTGTGGCTTTGTCAAACTGCTGGCAGGTAATTGTGTTGATGAGTACCAAATCCACTGAATCATCAAGTCTACAAATAGAACATCAATTTTTCATTATTTTCACTGGGTACATAGTTTGCCCTTCATTACACTCTTGAGACAATTTTCTCAAAAAAGATACCAGCAAATTGTATCAGAAAATACTAATGCAGAAAATACAAATGGCTTTTTAATGGGAAAGCCAAGCTTCAACATACTCAGGTGCAATTATTTTCATTAAGTCATAAATTTGCTATTTGTTCCTTTCTTGCTCCTTTCCTTAATTAACAAACTTTTAGAAAACATTATAAATTTATGGCCTCAGCTTCCCCTGACACAGTTTTAAACTCTTGTATGAGGCTTTTTTTTTTTCCATCCATTCTGTAAAATCTTTTTCTCAGAAGATTTTTTTATCCTTTAACAATTGCCTCAGCCAGTGATTTTCCAGTTTTACAAGTTCCTTCAAAAGCTATTCCTTTTGGGGGGCATTAATGATACTGCTTTTGTCTGCTTCTCCTTATACATTTGAAATTATTTCTTCTCAATCTCTGACAAGTTTACTTATTTCTTTATTTGTTCTTTCTCATGATGTTCCCAGGTTAGTTTGTTCATTCTCTCTCCTGCATTATTCTCTCATTTGACCATATTATCTACACTCAATGTGTTTATTATTACATTAATCTACAACTTTAAAACTCTCTTCTCAGCTACAGATATGTATTTCCAACCAATTTCTCATGACCTCCTTTGGATCATTCAGCAGTAATGATTCCTTAATTCCTTCCCTGGCCCTTTTACCTCCTAAGAGGCATTGTGTCAGAGTTCTTTACAAGAACTATAAACCACTGCTCAAAAAATCAGAGATGACACAAACAAATGGCAAAATATTCCATGTTCATGGATAGAAAGTGCTGATCCACTCAAGAAGGATTAAAGACTTACATGTAAAACCCAAAACTATAAAAACCCTGGAAGACAACCTAGGAAATGCCACTGAAGGCATAGGCAAGGGCAAAGATTTCATGATGATGAAGATGCCAGAAGCAATCATGACAAAAGCAAAAATTGACAAATGAGATCTAATAAAACTAAAGCACTTCTGAACAGCAAAGGAAACTATCAACAGAGTAAACAGACAACCCACAGAATGGGAGAAAATTTTTGCAAACTGTGCATTCAAGAAAGTTCTAATACCAACATCTGTAAGAAACGTAAACAAATACACAATGTTTTAAAAATCCCATTAAAACGTGGGCAAAGGACATGAACAGACACTTTTCTAAAGAAGACATACATGTGGCCAACAATTATGTGAAAAAAAGCTCATCACTGTCATTAGGGAAATGCAAATCAAAACCACAATGAGATACCATCTCACACCAGTCAGAATGACTATTAATAAAAAGTCAAGAAATAACATGCTGGCAAGGTTGTAGAGAAAAAGGAATTCTCATATACTGTTGCGGGGAGTGTAAATTAGTTCAACCGTTGTGAAAAACGGTGTGGAGATTCCTCAAAGACCTAAACATGGAACATTCGACCTGGCAATCTCATGGCTGTGTATATACAAAGGAATACAAATCTTTCTATTATAAAGACATATGTACACATATATTCATTGCAGCACTATTCACAATAGCAAAGACATGTAATCAACCTAAATGCCTATCAATGATAGATTGTATAATGAAAATATTGTACATATACACCATGGGATACTATGCAACCACAAAAAGGAATGAAATCATGTCTTTTGCAGGGATATGGATGGAGTTGGAGGCCATTATTAGCAAACTAATGCAAGATCAGAAAACCAAATACCACACATTTTCACTTATAATTTGGAGCTAAATGATAAGGACACATAGAAGGAAACAACACACAGTGGGGCATATTATAAAGGTGGAGGGTGGGAGGAGGGAGAGGAACAGGAAAAGTAACTAATGGGGACTAGGCTTAATACCTGGGTGATGAAATAATCTGTACAACAAATTCCCATGACAAAAGTTTACCTATGGAATAAGCCTGTACACGTATCCCTGAACTTAAGGTAAAAGTTAAAAAAAAGTAAACGTTAAGTCCATCTTGGTTGGTGGTTGGGAAAGGAGTCTTTTCTTTACCTGTCTGTACACATAGTATTTTGTCCAAGGGTTTTGCTGGAGTCTAGCTTCCTTAGAAATCATGATGTTTATAGGTGTTAAACTCCAGAGACCATGTCCCTAAAAAAGCATTCTACTGTCTTTTGAATCATCCACTTACTCCTTCCTTGTTTATTCAGTGCACAAATATTGAGTGCCTACCCAAGTCACTGTACCAGATGCTTAATTAATTACCATTCCTAAACTCCCCAACTACCTCATGCACTCCTTATTGTATTACATATAATAATAGTTGCCTTTGTTAAAATTATTTACAGAAATGTGTTATAGCTCTACAATATCATGTCTTCAAGTCTTTAAGATGTCTTATCTATTTTTATGTGTCCTATAGCAACCGTTTGCCCATAGCTAATTGAAAAACACTTGTCAAACTTAAATGCAAGTTAGTGACATATTTGATAGTGATAGTCACCAATAACTGGTGGTATAAACAACCTGATTTTTTTAGTGTGAAGAGCAGAGGTAGAGCTGGGAAGGACACAGGATTTTCTCCACCATGTATCTGACTCTGAACAAATTGGATTTTGGTCATGGTATTTATGCACTCAAGAGAAACATTAATTCAAATTACATTTGGGGTAATTTATGCTCACTTACACAATACTGAACAGAATCCTTACTTGATCAAACTTTTTCTTCACACTGATCCCAAGGTAAATTATAGTAAATTAGAATTGCAGTGTTATGAACTGAAGTGTCTTCCTTCAAAAGTCATATGTTAAAGCCAAAGCCCTTGCCCCCAGTGTGATGGTACTTGGAGATAGAAAATTTGAAGAGGAACTAAAGTTAAATGTAGTCATAAAGGTGTGGCCCTAACTAACCTAAGCTTGAGTGTCTTTATAAGAAAAGGAACAGATACCAGAGATCTCTCTCCCTTTATGCTAGTACAGAGGAAAGGTCATGTGAGAACGCAGTTCTCTATAAGGCCAGAAGCAAGCCCTCAGTGGAAATCAAATTTGCCAGCACCTCAACCATGAACTTCTAGCCTCCATAACTAAGAAAATAAATATGTGTTGCTTATATCACCCATCCTGTGATTTTTTTTAATAGCAGCCTAAGCAGATTAATGCATGCAAAATAAAGGCACAGTGCATTTTTTTTTTTTTTTTTTTTTTTGAGCTGGAGTCTTGCTGTGTCACCCAGGTTGGAGTGCAGTGGTAAATCTTGGCTCACTACAAGCTCCGCCTCCCAGGTTCACGCCATTCTCCTGTCTCAGCCTCCAGAGTAGTTGGGACTACAGGCGCCCACCCCCATGCCAGACTAACTTTTTGTATTTTTAGTAGAGACGGGGTTTCACTGTGTTAACCAGGATGCTCTCGATCTCCTGACCTCGTGATCCACTTGCCTTGGCCTTCCAAAGTGCTGGGATACAGGCGTGAGCCACCACACCCGGCCAGCACAGTGCACTTTTTTTTAAGAGTGAGCCTTATTCTTAAAGTCAACATTGATTTGTTAATCGCTTATTCGTTGCTGTTGTTTTCTGATTCTAAATATGTTATTTGTAGAAAATCTGGAAAAGAGAGGAATGAGAAGGAAAATAAGTAGGCTAGGCTAATCTCATAATGAACATTCTAAATTCTTACTAAAATCTCCAAGGCACCAAAAAAAAAAAAAAAAAGAATTAACAGTTTTGAAAGTTTACCAACCCAATCACAGAATCTAAGAGAAAGTTTGATCAAACATTTATCCTATTTAACAGAATTTAATATGCAATTGGTGGCCCATCTACTCTAGTGGTTCCAGCTGAAAAGAAAGGGAGCAATTATTTGTTAGGGTGGGTGCTCTTATCCTCCTTTCCTGTTTCTGAGAGTGCTATACTGTCGACAACCCTTATTCACTCCTCCCTATAGGAAACACATACTCTCTTCCTCCTTCAGGCTTACATCATAGAGATAGTACCACCAGGTGAAGGCCTGAGCTTGTCTTGCTCCACATGAGAAGGCTGGTCTATCTAGTTCAGGGTGCAATAACAGAATTCCACTTGGCTGCAGATCTTAATCCAAGTTCTCCACCAATTTTATTATTAACGAAGTGAATTTTAATCTCAATATGCCTGGATTCTATGCTGATCATCAATTGATTCAGAAATCAGGCATTAAAAAAAATGTTTTATAACAGACCCCTTAAAACAGCTAGAAAGACTTTTTGTCACCCTTTCCTAGATTTCAAAGGTACAATTTGTTTTGTAATAGAAAACTGGGTTATTGTCAGTTTTTCTTGGCTTCTTATTGTGTTCTCCAATTGGTGACTCCAAATTCAGAATATGCAAAATGAGAAACAACGAATTTAGAGATTGGGATAGGGATTTGCATGTGGCTGGCAGTGGTATATTCTATCTTAAGAGAGGTAGGGTAGAAAAAGATTACACCTTATCTAAGAAGACCTTCTAAGTGAAAATTCTTCAGTTTCTGTTCACTGGGCTATGAGATGAGACGATGACCTGCTTTTGATCCACGAACGGAAAGTGATTTTCGGTCAACTAGGGATAGGATGGAACCCAAGACAAGATATACAGTGTGTCATTTGGCAAATGCTGGTTCTGGGTAGACACCAACTTTTAAAAATGAGTAAAATGCAATTTTCAAATAAATGGGCAATTGTAATAAAATGTGAAATGTGCAAAAATTGGAACAACAACTTGAGGGTCATGAAAATGTACTGCAGACAAAGGTAAAAAAGTGGGTACTTTAATGCTTGTGGATGACTTACTTCTGAAAATTATTTATAAAGGGAACTGTTTTTATGTTCTTATTACTTTTAGAGCTCAGTCAAGCAGATTTCTACAAGAAGGCATTCTCTGAAAGAATGCCAAGCATTAGAGATAAAAAGACAATACAATGACATTGAAAAGATGATTGACATAGTATGGATATTTATCCTCGCCCAAATCTTATGTTAAATTGTAATCCCCATTGCTGGTGGTGGGGCCTGGTGGGAGGTGTTTGGATCATGGGGGTGACCCCTTATGAATGATCTGTGCCATCCCCTTGATAATAAGTGAGCTCTTGCTCTGAGTTCACATAATATCTGGACATTTAAAAGTGTGTGACACCTCCCCCTTCTCTCTCTTGCTACTGCTTTTGCCATGTGAAGTGCCTACTCCCCCTTTGCCTTCTGCCATGATTATCAGCCTCCTGAGGACTCCCTGGAAGCAGATGTCTCTATACTTCCTGTACAGTCTGCAGAACCGTTTTCCAATTAAACCTCTTTTCTCATGAATTACCCAGCATCAGACATTTCTTTATAGCAATGCAAATGGACTAATAACAATGATAGACAGGATATGAAAGGGTTTTATCTGTATATGGAGAATAACAATAAGAGAGAGACAAAATTCTAAGTTTGGAAAATAAAATCTGAACTAAAATTGAGGGGTTTTGCTTGTCTGTTTGTTTTGAGATAGTACGAGAATAATTAGAAGAGAATAAAATTTAATGTTTTAATTTAATTTTAATGTTTTCCAAGATCCTGAGGTTGAAATGGACCGAATGTATTGCTTAAAATACTCATTAAAATAAAACAAACAAAAAATTACAAATAAGAGGAAATACATCTGAGCATATTCTGAGGGATATGTTAATTGGAGTTTAAAGCAGAAAAAATAATTTATGATTATTAAGAAAACTATTAGGCCAGGAGCAGTGGCTTACGCCTGTAATCCCAGCACTTTGGGAGGTAGAGTTTGAGATCAGCCTGGCCAACACAGTGAAACCCCATCTCTACTAAAAATACAAAAATTAACTGGGCACCGTGGCATGCATCTGTAGTCCCAGCTACTGGGGAGGCTGAGGCAGGAGAATCGCTTGAACCCGGGAGGCGGAGGTTGTGGTGACCCGAGATCTCGCCACTGCACTTCAGCCTAGGTGACAGAGCGAGACTCCATCTCAGAAAAAACAAAACTATTAATAAATAGGTACTTGTAGAAATAATAGAGTTATTATCAGACTTTGAACATTTGAATGTTCAAAGACAAAGAAATGACAAAGAAAGAAGACTTCAGAATCAGAAGAAAATATAAAGTAGTCAAAGAATGTTATACCAGCCAAGTTGTCATTCGTATCTGAAAATCATAGTCAAAAGTAAATAATATGCAAATGCTATTATGCAAATACTCACATATATATGGTCAATTTCCTCAAAAAATCACTTAACGATATGTTTCAATTGGTGGAGAGACAACTACAAACTAGAAACAAATACAATAGAAAACTTGTACTTCTCAGAGACTTTTAGGTCTTCTCTTGATTCATTTGTACCTAAAATTCTATAATAACCGAGGCCATATGTTTTTCAGAGTACTCTGTCCGTGGGGAAAAACTTGGCCCTGTTTTTCTTTTGTCTTTTGACAGTATTTACAACTGTGCTTCTAAATAGGCAAGCTTTACTCTTGATGTGTTTCATATCATTTAAAACCATTACTGATACTGCTTGTTTCCGCTATTTAACTATGACCAAATGTTTGATACACAGTGCCAGAAAAATTGTCAGGCGAATTTATGTTTTATTTTTGCTTTTCTCTCTCACCAAACAAAGCAGGTATCATTTTTACAATCAAGGGAATGAAAATATTATTTTCTGCATCTCTAAAACACATTTGAATTAATTAAAGTCATTTTTTAAAATCAGGTAAATAAAGCAGACAGGAAAAATTCTCCTGCATCATTCACTTGTTCACTGTATGTTTTGAGTGCCTGCAAATGCCAGGTATTATTCTAGACTTTAAGACTGTATCTGTGAACAAAATATGTATGATACCTGTATGAGGAACTTTATAGTCTAGTAGGTGTGGGTGATACAGATAAATACATTGGCAATAGTAATTATTGGAGGTAATCACAAGTGTTTTTAGATAACTTATCTACTATAACTAATCTTGTGTTGACATTTTATATTGTTGCTAAAATATCAGTATACGGAGCCTGATTTCCACCATGAAAAAATAACACAATGAAAAGCTATAGGAAACATTCTAAAACATTAGTGGTGGTCATTTCTACTTGGCAAAATTCTGAGATTTTTGCTTCTTTTATCTTTTGTATGTGTTGTTCAAAGTGTTTAAAGTGAGAACAAGCAAATCAAATAAGTATATATATAAACATTTGTCTATCTCATAGTATGAAGAAAAGCTAAGCAGTAGAAAGTTCAGGGATATTATTTTCTTCACCTTTTATTTTGAAATCTCCAAGTTCCTATAAAATGAGAGATAATATCTTATATACTGTATCTTAAAAAAGAAACTATGAGATAAAAAATACAGATATTTAATTTGCATAATTTTATATTTTTCAATTGCACACACTTCTGGATGCTCATTTTTAATGCTTCTTTTACAAGAGGAGTTTTCCTTTTTTATTGCAATCACTAAAATGTCATTTGGAGTGTTTTTTGAGAATTTCTCTTTGTGGGTATGCTATTATTTAATTTGTCATTTCCCTTTTATTAGACATATGGTTGATGATAGTGTCAAGTAGGAATACCATGAGCAGTGTGTGCCTAAATCTTTATCTGGATCTCAGAATACTCTCTTTCAATAGAGTCTCAGACCCAGGAAAACTGAATTCAAAGACACAAATCTGAGCCCTTTTGAGATAGAGCCAAGTAACCCATCTACGAGTGTTTTACATCTTTATACAATTTGGGATTTTGTGCAGGCTCTGCTCCAGAGTATCTGCATTATCTTGGAAAATAAACTCTGTAAGCCTCAGTTTCTTCACCTATAAAGTAAGGACTAATACTACGTCATAGTCTAGAGTGCAGATTAAAGGAGAAGGTGCATTCACTGGATTTAACACAGTATTCAGCAAAAAACAGATGATCAGCAACTGTTTTCTCTTCCCCTTTCCTGGAAGGTAACTACCCTTGCTGCGATCTCACTTTTCTACCCTAAATCCTTTCTGCAGTTCCCTTTTCATCCAGCCATCAGCAATGCCCCTGGAGCTCTGCTTTTTGCAGCTCTGCTTTCCTTTTTACATTTCTTATTCCCAGCTCCATTGCCTGTGCCCCATTTATATTAGAAGGAGCTTATCTTATTTCTCCACTCTATAAATAACAGACTGCTGATAAGAATAATAATGGAAAGTCAGATTACAGCAGAGTAGAATCGGGGGAAATAAAGGTAACATTGAGTGAAGTTCAAGCGGGAAGAAAGGAGACATAGTGGATAAATGATTCTATACCCAGAGGTGATGAATACCATCAAGCAATAAATACGCAAGGAAAAAAAAAAAAAGGTCAGCATGAATACGGAGGAGTGAAAAGAAATCAAGGAATAGCGAAAAAGCCAAACAGGGTACAAAAAGACAGGTCTTGAGCTAAGGGAGTGGAAAAAATGCCTAACGGCATGGATTTCAGGATGAAAGGCAGAGTGCTCAGGGGGTGAGAGAAGATCCAGTCCATCATGAAAGCATTTCAGGCACAAAAGGAAGACAAGGTCAGTGAAGAGCCGGGGACGCCAGCAGAGAGTGGCGTTGATAAGGTATTGATGTTCGAGTCCTGAAAAAACCAGATAGGATTTTAATCACCTGGATGTGGGCACAAAGGACAAGAGCAAATGTTGAAAGTTGATATTTAAAAACAACCACAAACTTGTGTGAAGCTGCTGACCACTGTGTATAGCACCCGGTCGGATGCACTGAGTTGCAAATTTCAAAAAATAAATAAAATTTTAAAAGTGAGTCTGACTTTGAGGTATGTCCAGCCCTTGAGTGGCCTGTGGCCACTAGTTGCCCCTGAGAGTGGTAATTCTTTTATGGTTAACTTCTCCTTCTCTTCCTAAGGGTGGAGTCCTAAAATAAGTTTCCGATGTGTCCCCTACCTCTGACAGTGGCTGCCTGATGGATGCTTTTGAAGAACAGCTTGGAGAGTGCCACCCACTTACTGCAGTCCCTTGTGTGGTTTGCTGCAGCCTGCAGAGCAGAGCCCAAATTCCTAGTTCTGGCACCAAGATCTCCACCATGTAGCACAAACTGAACATGCCATTTGGATTCTCCATATTCCCTGTAAGATGTCTCAGGCTCTGGAGTCTATAATTCTCTGCCTTGTGTAGGCAGATACCACTGCTCTCTGTCACTTGAATACACTGAGAAGCAGGGCCCACAGACTGGGCCAAGGACTTCACATGCCGTTACGTGCTGAGAAGAGACGGCTCATTCCGGCTTACGTTGTGGGAATGCTTCTTGTCTCAAACACATCCGCATATGATCACCTATAATCCTCGCCGTAGCTCCATGAGGGAGAAACTGCTTTCCTCTTTTTACAGATAAGGTAGGAGTCACTATCCCTTGTTTATCACAGAGGAGTTAAGCGATGTGCCCAAAGCATCTGCAGTAAGTGTCTGAGCCAGTGTCTGCAGTTGTCTTGCAAAGTCTATGCTGTAATGACTGACTGTTGTGTTTCTGCTTCCCAATCAACCTTTTCTTGAAATGTTTTGTGCTGGACCAAACTGTTTGTTTTTGCTTGATGTTCAAACTGGCATTCTGACCATTTATTATGATTTTCTTCTCAGTGACTCTTCTAAGGCTAATATTATCATCCATTTTGGAATAGTCTATTAACATGGTAATTCGGCTTTGGTATCAGACAGAGCTTAATTTCAATCTCAATTTTGTCGATGACTTGAGTAAGTCATTAAAACTGTTCGTGCCTCAGTTTCCTGAAAAAATAGAGCAAGAGGCCGGGCATGGTGGCTCAAGCCTGTAATCCTAGCACTTTGGGAGGTCGAGGCAGGTGGATCATCAGAGGTCAGGACCTCAAGACCGACCTGGCCAAGAGGGCTAAACCCCATTTCTACTAAAAATACAAAAACAAAACAAAACAACAACAACAAAAATTAGCTGAGTGTGGTGGTGAGCAGCTGTAATCCCAGCTACTAGGGAGGCTGAGGCAGAAGAATCACCAGAACCCAGGGAGCGGAGGTTGCAGTGAGCCGAGACTGTGCCACTGCACTCCAGCCTGGGCAACAGAGCGAGACTCCATCTCCAAAAAAAAAAAAAAAAAAAAAAAAAAATGAAGATCTTTTTCCTGTCTACCTCCCAGGGTTGTTAGAAAAATCAGATTAGGCAATGAATGAGAAGGTGCTTTCTAGCACAGAACATGCTCTGTAAATGTACAGAAAAATGAGGACATCACCTTGCCATTATCATTGTTGTGTTTCTTAATCCAAGCACAGACCAAATCCGTCCATAATCCTTTGGCCCTTTCAGCCACTTAACTATCACTAAAGTACCATCAGTTCCTGTAATAATCTTCTTAGGATATTGAAAAACACTTGTGAAATGCTTCATTCCTAGATTGAATTAAAAATTTCGGTGATTTTCTCACCTGACAGAAAAGGCAAATCATTATGCCAGGAGCCATATGTGACTTTATCTTTTTCTTCACCCTTAAGTGTTGGTACCTCTATACATTTGTGAAAAAGAAGAACCAATAAAGAAAAGACAAAACAATACCACCTGAAGTGATTTATTTCCAGATCCAGTAGAGTCATCCTGAAATACAGAAAGAATACATTTTCACTGATTTATTGCTTTGCCAATTAAAAAGCAATTTAGTCAGATTTTATTATAGTTTCTCCATTGTGAAGAAACCAGAGGAAAAGCTTTAATTTTAAAAGTTGACCTTGTTGCATCTCATCTAAGAGAACTAGTTGTTATCAGACTTTTCTTTTAAAAGTTGGAGTCTCCAGGCCTCAATTTCTTTTTTCTTGCTAAAATTCAAGGTGGGTAATAGGGCAACTTTACATTTTTGTAACTATTTTACATAGGTTCAGAAGATGGCTAGGCAATCAGGAAAAGATTGTGAAAAATAAATAAATAATCAAATTCTGATAACAATGATGCTTGTTTTTCAGTTCTTTATAGTTTATATAGCATGATTTGAATTTATTTTTACATTAATCACTATGACATACATGGCATTCATCACCTTTTTTTAAGATGAAGAACCCAGCTCAGACAGGAGAAATGGCATGCTGAAGAATCCAGAATTAAATATGCCAAAATATGAGCAAATAGTCTAAAGATTAGACAGCAAAGTTGTGCAATGCAGTCCTTCTACATATAGCATCTCACATCCTCATGACAACAATCTCTTTAGATAAAACCAATAATTTCCTTTTGAAAACTTATGGCATTGATGCTATAAGAATCAGGCAGCTTCCCTTTATCTCCCAATCTAGGAGAGCCAGAGCCAGGAGGTGAACCCAGGGTTTTCTACACCTAGAGGCTTCGATAGTCCGTGGGGCCACAGCATTTTCTTGTTGAAAATCAGAAAAAAAGTCCAAAGAGTTCATGAGTAGAATCTGTATGTCTCTATGAGAGAATGCCACTGTGGCCACAGCAGGGCATTGTAGGCAGTTCCATAGAGCCTCAGCTTTAATAAGGACCCTGATGAAGGCGTCAGACAAAGTGGCAACTGGATTCCCCAGGCTGCCAGTTCTGAATGTCTTTGACCAAAATGCCCTTGGACACAGAAGGTTCATGAGTCAATCCAACAGACCTCAGATGAGCCCATGAAGTTCACCTTTGAGAAGTCCAGTGTGCATGTTCTCTTTGCAAAATGGAAGAGCCTTTCCACATGGAACAAGATAGGAGCATAGCTTCAGAGGAGCTGAGCTGGAAAGGGCATTCAGAGAAGTCTCTACTGGCAAAGAGGACACTTTTGTTAGTTGAATTTCCAAGATTTATCTAAAAAATGAACCTAATTTCCCAGGAAGAGCACCTGAAATGAGTATAAGGTATAGCTGTGGAGTCAGAAGCCTGTCCTCTGGCTGGCTGGGGAATTTTTAGGCCTTGGGTCTGGCACATGTGCCAATCAACCTTAAAGAGTCCTGGCTAGAGAGGAATGAAGGGCTCTGTGCTCAGCCCCAACACAAGGCTGCCAAGCCTCCCTTTTTTATTTTTTTTTTTTTCTGAGACAAGGTCTCACTCTGTCGCCCAGGCTGGAGTGCAGCCTCCACTTCCTGGGATCAAGGGATCCTCCCACCTCAGCCTACTGAATAGCTGGGACCACAGGCGTGCACCACTACACTCGGCTAATTTTTGTGTATTTTTGCAGAGACAAGGTTTTGCATGTTGCCCAGGCTAGTCTCAAACTCTTGACCTCAAATGATCCACCTGCCTCAGCCTCCCAAAGTGCTGGGATTACAGGCATAAGCCACTGCGCCTGACCAGAAGCCTCCTTTTTATGAATCACTTATTTGCACTTGTTCTCTGCTTGCCCCTTGGGTTCTGAAAAGGGCCCTTACAGTCTAAGAAATAGCAACATATACAAACAGGTAAATGTATCTTATACTCTGTTCTTTCCCCCTTCTGGTCTGAGTGGGAGGGTAGAGCCTTTTAGTAACTGGCCCATTCCCTGACTATCAAAATCGGAAAAACATATAGAGAGCATGTTTCTGCTTGCCTCTCAGTCTCCTCCTCCAACTCTTTGTGTCTGTTTTGGCCTCTTGTTTTCTCTCTCTGTCTCAATGTATAGTGAAGAACTTGGGCACTGGGGTTAGTCTTGCCCAAGATAAAATTATTTATTTTGTTTATATCAATAATACTTTCATTTTTTTTTTACAAAAATTGCAATACTGTTTTAGACTTATCATTTATATTGCTATTGAAAATGGTATATTTTCTCGAGTTGATGTTCTTGGTATATAGTGAAATTATTTCCAGAAACATTTCCAAACTCTCTAGTTATATTGAGCAGATCATCTGTAAATACTTTGGATTTTCTGTATTCAAATAATCTATTGAAACTGAGATAAATTCCTTGATATCCTAGGCACTGGTTTGAAGATCTTTTAAAATTAGCCTTTTGGAGACTTTGATTCTTTATTTTCAAAATGGGGCCAATATGCCTCTCACAGGGGAATCATGAAGATTACTTGAGCTAATGGATCTTGGATGGTTGACTCAGTGTGGTCCTGGCTTGGGCCAGAACTCAGGCATGTAGCCACAGCTTAGATTTCTAAGGCCGGCCAAAAAATGTACTCTAGCTCTGTGCCCAGAAAGAAAAAATAAAGACATGTCTCAGTCTTTGCTACATTGCTAATGTTCCTGCACTGTAGAGATTGTCTTTTTTCAAGATTTTAGTATGTCAGAGATTCAAGATTTTAATTTGGATCTAATAATTCCGTGTTCTCTGTTGCATTTTTTTTTTTTTTCTTTTAATAAGTGACATTTCTGCTGAGGGGAATTAGTAAGAAATTAGTGGAAGCTAAATTAAACTGAAAAGGATCTTGAAAATAAACCATTTAAAACCTTAATTTCTATGTTTCCTATAGGAAGATTATACACACACATGCACACATTTGTGTACAGAGTAACATAAAAAGGATTAATAGGAGAATTTTAGTAGATTTTTGAGCCCAAGTCCAAACTTAAATTCACGGCTGTGTCTTTAAACCAAAAGAGAAAACTGACTGACTTTAGAAGACAAATTGGCAACCAACAGGGCATTGAAGATGTGTTTACAACCAGAGTGATATTAAAGCTCCTCTCGCCAGATGGGTTCCAAATGAAACACTGTTTTCAACATGCATGGTTGCCAATCCACTGCTGTCCATGCAATGTGTGGCTCTACCACCATCCCCTAAAACACACACACGTGCACACACACACACACACACACACACCCCACCACCACCAGCACCACTATCCCCTAAAACACACATACACTTAGGTCTTTTCAGATGCACTGGATATAGCATGTGGCACTCTCTACTCAGTCCACAGCCAATGATTCATAACTGTATTTAAGGGTCCGCAATGCTTCTTACTTAACTGCCTAAGAGGCAGAGGGCTACTTACGAAAAAGCATGGATGTTTGTCGCCAACCACACACATATACACAAAATACAGATCTGCAAATAGAATGTGCAATTTTTCTTGACATGCCATTTCCAAAGTATACGATGGTAAGAATTGCACACAGTCTTCTCTGTTATGCCCACAGCTAGGAGGTGGAACGCACAGACTGTGTGCCATGTGCAGTGTTGGACAATTTAGGAGCACATGTTCATGAATTCTTAACTGCCCATGATTTCACATGATCATCTTCAATCTACAGATAATGAAATGAAGGCTCTGGGAAGTTTGGGACACTCACCAAAGAGCTCCCATGCTAACAAGGTAGCACTTTTGTGAATGAAGTCCAAGTCTGATTATATAAGCTGTGGTTTTTTTTGTTTTGTTTTGTTTTTTCACCCTACAATGAGAGCCTGGATAAACAAAGTCTAGTCAGGAGCTTGTCCAGAACAAAAGCCAGAGTGAGAGAAGCCATTAACATATTGCAGAACCAGATAACAGTTCAGCTCAGCCAGCACGTAAGTTCTATGAAAAGAACTAGTGGGGATAAAATTGTGAAAGTAGGTTGGGATTCTTAAGAAGGTGTATTAGGAATTCCTGAAGATCAGGAGTACTGCAAATTGTCTGCTCAGGCAGCAAAGGCATAGTATGAGAGGTATCTGGTTTGAATGCTGATTACTACTCACTTGCTGTGTGTTCTCTGGTGAGTTGCTTGATTTCTCTGATACTCAGTTTTCTAATCTTTAACAAAAGGCTAATACTAGCACCTACTAATGAGATGAGATAATGAGTATTATTCTCGTTATTTATGAGGAAACAAATGTCAACCCAGCAACTTTACACATGGAACGGAGGACAGGATCTAGAGTCAAGTGATAAAATGCAGTGTCAACTAATTTCTGACTCTGATTATTCACAGATGACTAATCATCTTTGATTAGTCACATGTCAAATGGGGAGGCACATAAACCGTGCCATGCCTACTGCACAGGCTTGTGGAGAACCACAAAGAACAAAAAGCACTTTCTAAGACATAAATGTTCGCCATGTGACATTATTTCTGAAATGATGAATTCACGAGTTCTTCCTGCATGTGCTAACTATTCTCATTTTCAGAAACCTAAGGGATTTCCCTGGACACAGGACTTTTAGTGCCGGAACTAGAACAGTTTCAAGAAAACTGGGGCAGTTAGTCAGCTTAGTATCTCCCAAGAAAGATCAGAGGAACTAAAGAGACATTGAAGATGAAATATCTGTGGGCAGAGCCATGGACTGGGTTTCAGTAGAATTGGGAGGAAAAGTTGGCTTTACCCATTGACATACTCATGACTGTGACCTGCTCAAACCTGCCCCTGGTGTTGCTGAATTAGATAACCTGGCCAAGGTACGTTCTTACTGTCTTCAGATTCTGGAACACTGGGAGTATTGGGAGCACGTAGATTTCCATGGCAGATCGACAAAGCATGTCTCAACCATTGAGTTTCTTGGGATTGTCTTCCTCACCCTAGAGCTCCCTTGATGATCTTGAAATTTCTTTCCATAACTCATAAATGACAGGCCCATGGAAGTGTTTTCAAAGAAAAGGTGCTTCAAGGGTAACAGCACCCCAAAGCCTTGTGGCATTTTATTCATTCCCTATCTGTCATTCTTGCTTCTTTCTGTATCCTTTCACCTCTCCCCTGTTCAATGGATGTGGTGTCTTGAATACTGTTCTCTCTCTCCCTTTTCTGATCTTCAGCCAGTAGCCCTGGGCAGTTCTCACAGCCTCCACCTTGCCTCCATCCCAGATCTACTCATGACCCCATGGAGGCTGAATTACCTTCACTTGCTGAATTTGTTTAGTTTTTCATGCACTTGGCTTAAATTGAAGACAAAAGAAGTAAAATAGAAATAAAATGCAGCAACTCCCTACCTTACTCCTTTCTGCGTCTAGGCCCACCCCTCAGAAGAACAAAGGTAGTTAGTTGGGTGTCTTTTGTATTGCTCTTTCTTAATTTTAAAATTTTAGATATATTCTGCTGTGATTGATGTTGGTCTGGTTCCTTTAACCCCCTCTTCACTTCTCTCACCCCATCGACTCAATTTTCAGCTTGTCTATTGGTTTTCTTTGTCACTTTATGAATATATTTGCAACTTCATTTTCTTACTCATCAAATATGAATGTATCTCTTGACTCCACCTGTATGATAAGAATATTAATGCCCCTTTTCTTTCCTTCAGCTATCTTCCTGATTTCACATTCCAAATATCATCATCTTTTTTGTTTCAAAGTCAAAAATAGGTATTTCTGCATGCTAGTCTGTAACTACCTTCCTTGTTTTGTCTTTATGTTGATTCTTTTTTTTTTTTTTTTTATACTTTAAGTTCTAGGGTACATGTGCACAATGTTTGTTACATATGTATACATGTGCCATGTTGGTGTGCTGCACCCATTAACTCGTCATTTACATTAGGTATATCTCCTAATGCTATACCTCCCCCATCCCCTCCTCCCCACAATAGGCCCCGGTGTGTGATGTTCCCCTTCCTGTGTCCAAGTGATCTAGGGACGTGGATGCCACTGGAAACCATCATTCTCAGCAAACTATTGCAAGAACAGAAAACCAAACACCACGTTCTCACTCATAGGTGGGAGTTGAACAATGAGATCACTTGTTTTTATGTTGATTCTACAGGTTAACAATAAGTACTTTACATAACGAACAACCCTAAAACTAGTAGCTTAAAACAACGCATCTCCTCCTATGGAGCTGTGGGTTAACTGGGCTCATTTGCATAGTGATTGCCTCGTGAGTTTCATACAGTTGCAGTCTTATAGCAGCTGGGGTCCTGTAAAGAATTTGCTGGTTTTGAAGTTAAGCCTAGTTTCTTCTGCCCCATATCTGAGTCCTGAGATGGGATAGCTGGAACACCTGAGTGTGGCTAAGAATTCAGGAATTAATCTCCACACAGACCCTCTACATGGCTACCTTGAGTTCCCTCACAGCATGGTAGACTAGATTATCAGAATAATTAAACTTCTTACCTGGTGGATGGCTTACCCCAAAGTGAGTGTGTTAAGAGCCCCTAGCAAAAGGTCCACAGATTCTCTGTAACTCAGAAGTACCAGAATGACACTTTTGCAGCATTCTATTGGTCAAACAGGCCATGAAATCCAGCCCAGATTAAAAGGGAAGGTAATGGGACTCCACTTCTTGAATGAAAGACTAACATGGGCCCACAGGAAGACAGGTATCAATGGATACCGTCTTTGGACACTATCCATCACGATGTCATAGGTTCAAGTGTCTGACTTCTAGTGGTACATTCATATTTAAGAGTGAACAGTAGAAAAACTGACTTTGAGTTCTATGATAATGGGTATAGTCTATAAAGTAACAGGTCTCATTTTAAGAAGCTGGCATGGCACCACTAGATACAAGAATAAGTGTGGTTTAGCTTTGGGATTCTGGTTTGCTCTTTTGCTGCCTTGATTATCTACACAATGCTTATTCTAATTTTTAAGAAGAGAATCTCTGATTTTGTTTTCTCTGTTGATTTGTTTATTTTGCTAGGCTTCTTGGTGTTCTGTGCCTGAGGATGGGACTGAAGAGTCAGGCAACTGTCCCATATACAGGTTTTAATTTAATGCTTCTTTTCAGACCCTCTTCTCCCTTCTGTTCTTTGTGGTACTTCACATTTCCAAGTCCCAAATCACCACAGGGTTCTGAAGGGTCCTACATATTGGTTCCCTTTCCATCTGTAGCCTTAATCATGTATTGAAATCCAGGCTTTGACTTATCTTTCCCGTTTCATCAATCACGTTCCTTCCATTGGCTATTTCCCAGAAATTTTTTGAAACCTATTTTCTATTGATTCTTTCAAATATCATTATTTGTATTGCTGTATTCTTATGCTAGCATTTTTATGGTGTCTCTGGAAGGAGTGGGAGAGGTGACATACAACAGGTGTACATCCTACCCGGATGTATTAGTCCACTTTCACATTGCTATAAAGAACTTCTCTGAGACAGGGTAATTTTTAAAGGAAAGAGGTTTAATTGACTCACAGTTCTGCATGGCTGGGAGGCCTCGGGAAACTTACAGTCATGGCCGAAGGGGAAGCAGGTGTCTTCTTCACAAGGCAGCAGGATAGAGAGAATGTGAAGGAGGAACTGCCAAACACTTATAAAACCATCAGATGTAGTGAGAACTCACTATCACAAGAACAGCGTGGGAGAAACCACCTCCATGATTCAATCACTTCTCTCCCTTGACACTTGGAGATTACAGGTCTCTCACTTGACACATGAGGATTACAGTTTGAGATAATTTGAGAGGAGAGTTGGGTGAGGACACAGAGCCAAACCATATCACCAGAGTAAGAAGCCCTAATCTGCATTGGTTACATTGTGTCTTCCAGGTCTGAACTTCTGCTTCTGTGATACTTTTGATCCCTCCACATTTGATACTCATCTTGGCTCTCCTTTCCTGACTGATTCTAGATTTGTGTACTAGTCAACTCCCCTCCAACTTGCTTCCTTTCAGGTGTTTCTCATTTCAGCAAATATCATCGATGTCCACCTGACAATCATTTTCTCCTCTTTTCTCATTTTCCAAGTATCAATGATTCTGCTTTCCAAATAACTCTTGCATTGCTATAATTCTCGGTGTCTTCAGTCTCCCATTCTTTTTAAACCAACATCCACTCTCCTTTCGTCTTATAACTGATTGTTTCTCTCTCATTCATAACCTTCTCCACTGATGTTTCATATTGCCAATAGCATATTTTAAAAAATCAAATTTTAGCTTGTCTTTGCAAAATCTTTAGAACTCATCTCATAATTTCTTAGAAGAAAATACTAAATAGTTGGCCCGGTCTGTCTTTTCCTCAAGAGTCTCATTATTGCTTGATCCTACCTGATATCTCTTTTCTACCTCACTTTCTATTTTTCATCTACCTTGCCATGCTTTTACATTTTCTATTTTTGTGAAATAGAGTCTTACTCTGTTGCCCAGGCTGGAGGGCAGTGGTGCAATCTTGGCTCACTGCAACCTCCACCTCCCATGTTCAAGTGGTACTCATGCCTCAGCCTCCCGAGTAGCTGGGATTACAGGTGTGGGTGTGTGCCACCATGCCCAGTTAATTTTTGTATTTTTAGTGGAGATAGGGTTTCACCATGTTGCCCAGGCTGGTCTCTAGTGCCTGACCTCAAGTGATCCACCTGTCTCAGCTTCCCAAAGTGCCAGGATTACAGGTGTGAGCTACCGCACCCAGCCTGTTTTTTTTTTTTTTTAACTGCATCACAGAGACATATTTCTTCCTGTCTTATCTGCTCCTCTTTCTTACCATTGTAAAAATCTAGCTGCTTATAAAGGTTTAAATGCTGTGTATTTATATTTTCTTATAATATTGTCATATGCATGTTTCCATGTTATTAGAATCTTTTCCAAAAATTATATTTAATGACTATTCAATTTTACTCCTAGAAATTTCCCTAATATGACATATTCTTTTATTTCCATGTTATTATAAAAGTATAATTTCTGCAGAGGTAATTGTGTGAATATCTGACTTTTATAATTGTTATAATGAAAAGTGAACACCAATCATTTTATACAATTTTCTCTTTCTTGGCATAGTAATTTTGTTTGTTGTTTTGGTTGTTGAGAGCATTGTTTAAAATAAAGAATGGTCCAGAGGACCATGTTTTAGCCCCTTCATATGGGAAATTGATATTTTATGATTCTCTTATACTTGTCAAGATAAACGATTCTTAGTTCATGGCCATTTTTTGTAAACATTCTCTACCATTGCAGATGATAAGTCTGAGATACTGCTTTTATTTCTCTAGAAGTAACCTACATTTCCCTGTCTGAAGAGTTGTGAAAATTTTTTCCTGATTTTTAAAATTATATAAGGCTATTCTTGCATTGCTATAGAGAAATACCAAAGACTGTGTAATTTATAGGAACAGAAGTTCAATTGGCTTACAGTTCTGCAGGCTGTACAGGTAGCATAGAAGCATCTGCTTCTGGGGAGGCCTCAGGGAGCTTTTAATGTTGGTGGAAGGCACAGTGGGAGCAGGCACCTCACACAGGGAAAGTAGGAGCAAGAGAGAGAGCCAGTGGTGGAGGAGGTACCGCATACTTTTAGACAAGATCTCATGAGAACTCACTGACTATCATGCGGACGGCACTAAGACATGAGAGATCTACCTCCATGACCCAAACACTTCCCACGAGGCACCCCCTCCAGCACTGGGGATTACAATTCAAAATGAGATTCGGGCAGAGGCAAATATCCAAACTATATCAAGTTATTTTTAATGTGTCCAAAAAATGTTCAATTTTTTGAATTTTCTTAGAATGTAATGAGATTTTTTTACCTTTCTATTTTCAGATATTCTTTCCTCTAGAAAGCTTCAATTTTTTACTGATCTCAAAGCATCTTCCAAAATTCAAATAATATTCCTTTTTTGTCAGATTCTCTTCTGTCTTATCCCAATTTCTCATTTTATTTACCATAAGTTTTACCTCTTTGTTCTTCTATTTTATTCTGTCAGATATTATTTTCATTTTTTACTAGCCAACATTAATTTAACATTGTGCAATGCCAGTTCTATTCATTTTGGTACCCAAAGCAGAATTTAATTTCACTTTGGACTTTACTGTCATCTTTATATCTCCTACAGATCTTTTTCCATTGTGCTTTATCTTTTTCTCTTAGCATTTTCCTTCAGTGTTCAGCTTTCTTTGATCCTCAAGACAGAGAGAGTACCTGCAAAACCACCAGGGTTTCCTCCTCTTCTTTTCTAACCACAGCGTCATTGGATGCATAATATGTGACATTGTGAGTCTAAAAGTCAGAAGAATACAGATTTTAATTACGTGAAAATTTCATGTGCTGACACCTTGGAGAATATAATTCCATTATAATTAGTGATATTTGAGAGAGATGAATTCAAGTTCAGATCAGCTGCTTAGTTTATGAGGTCTAGTGTTGAGGCAGTTTTACCAATGATAATGCCTCATATGAGGGTCAAATGAGTTTTAGCAATTAAACCAAAGAAATAAGAAATTATTAGTAAGAATTAGGAGGAAAAAATGATTTAGGAGTTAATAAGAGAAAAACAGATAAAGCAAATATAAGAAAATAAACAGTTTTTTCCAATGCAGATTTGGTGGAGGGAAATGAGAAAAATATACCTCTGAATTTTTAAGCATGTCCGTGTCTACTAGCAAGGGAAGAGAGCTTGGATAAGACCTGAGGAGGCAATTGGTCATCAACAAGACTCTGGTCGTCTTCAGCATGGAGTTGTATCCACTGTTGACTATGAGTGCTGACCCGTGCCTATCCTTTTCTTTTCTTCCACCAAGTAGTTGTTCAATAAATATTCTGGCCCAAGGATTATTTTAATGGTATACAGTAACTCTTATAAGAGTAATACAACACTGTTCCAGAAAGAATTGCTATCTTTAATCTGAAATGTTGTTTTATGGATCCTATTGCTAGGGACTCTCCATATGATTTAATGAATGGTGGGTCATTTAAAGTGTGTATGTGATGGAAGTGGAGTTTTATACGGGGAGGGGGGTGCAGTTAATAAAATTAGTACTGGTTTAAGTTCTTGTATATCCAAATGTAGATTACCATTTACCTTCAGGAAATAAAACAGTACCACTTTAGAGTCTTTCATCCTACCTAACCTCAGCATCATTTGACCTTCTTGACTGTACCTTCTATGGAAAATTATCTCATTTCTTGGTTTTTGTGCTATTCTCAGGGGTAACTAACCACTTTTGTTTCTGTCTCTTCTCTGCCTTCTTGCTTGTTATTTCTTCTTCTACTTCACCAATTGCTTCTCAATATTCAGTTTTAGGCACTGTTGTTCACTCTAACACTACTAGTATCCCTCTCCATCCCCTTGCCTCCAGCAATAGTCAGGTAATTCACTAATAAATAGATTTCAAAGCTCACAGCCTCCTTTTCAAATCAAGACCCACATATCTAAATGTCTACCTGACATCTACTTTTGTATTTGTTAAGTGCACCACAGTCCTAAGGTAACAAACTGACTACTTCATTATTCCCCAGCCAATGTGGGCTTTTTACTTCTCCTTACTAAAAGATTAAATCGTTAAGAAAGTCAGAAATTTAGACATCCTCCAGATATACCCTTCTCTCTCTAGTGGTTGTAGATAACCCATCACGAAGGACTGTCCATTGTTTTTCTAAACATTGCACAAATCATCCTAGTGGTTCTCCTTTACTACCATCTATTACCAGTTGCTTCCTAACTGCTTTACCACCATATATACATTCCTACAAATCCCACTGTAGCCAGAGTAACCTTTTCAAAATGTGTATCTGCTAAGGTACCTTTACTGCCCAGTTAAAGAACTTCAGACAGATCTCAGCACTTAGAAAATAACAAGAGAACACCCTACCATGACTTATAAGGCAATGCTTCCTGCTTGGCTCATCTTTCACCATCTTTGGACACCAAAAACACCAACATTGTCTCATTCCCCTTACCTGTCTGCTACCTTTGATATAAAGCAGGTGTCCTCTTTGTTCTCTCCTCTTCCTTGTTTTTCTACATAAAACTTCTTCTGTTTCACATTTCAGCTCAGACATCACTTTTAGGAAAATTTTCTGGGTGTCTCTGATGAGGCCAACTTCTCCCAACTCCATAGCATAGCACTCTTCCATTTCACTGCACTTTGCCTAGTTAAAACTTTATTTCTGTTTATGCGATCATTTCATGTTTTATACCCTGATTCCAGGAGGGCAAGAATCATGCTCAAGATTTTGCTCCCTCAACATCTGTTCTGGTAACTGGCCCACAGTAGGAGCTCAGGAGTGTTTACTGGAGGAATAAGTAAATAAAATCGAGAGTAAATTAGATTTAGTACATAGTATCTAACAGTCTTCATTGCACGTTCACATCTGATATCTATTCTCACCTAGTAACCCTACAAACATTTCATCTTACTTATATCTGGGAAAACGTAGTGGTGTATCACATTGTCCTGGGTATCACTAAAAAATTACTTGGTTCTTCCAGGCCCTGTATCTATATAGAAGCAGAAAGTCTGTGAGATGAATTTCTCTGCACTTCTAGTTAAGAAATTAACATTTAAGAAAAAAATCCATCAGGTCTCAGGCACATTGCTAGACAATGTTCTGCCATTTAAAGCCTTTATATTCTTTTGAAATTGTTATTATGAACCCCATTTTATAAATAAGGAAATTAAGACTCAGAAACTTTAAGAGACCTGACCAAGGTCATGCAGGTCTTTCCAGGAGATACAAAATCATGTTCCATTAATTTTATGGAGGCTCTGATGTTAAGCTGTTAGATACAAAGGCTAGACCAATTCTTATGTTTTTTTTCTGGGAGATACCATGTGTCAATTTATAATCTATTTTACCTCCACTGAGATCAACCCTCACAGCCAAGTAATAATGCCTTTCCCTAAAGCCAAAGTGATAGCTTTATTTGAGATGGGTTGACATATTTCTAATTCTGATGAGGGTATCTCCTCTTTCTCTGTGCTTTTGCAGTTCCCTCAATATAAAATGCGGGCCAATAAACTAAATACATCCCTGGGCATTCTGGGCATTGATTATGCCCTGTGGTTTAATGTATTTCTGATGCTGTCTTAGGTCCGTAAAATAGACAAAAGCTTCAACTGACATCATCTGTTAAACAACTTCCTTAAAAAATGCTGCACATCAGCTGTTAAAAAGGAGCCAAAAAGGAAAAAAAAAAAAAAAAAAAAAAAAGCCAGAACAGTTGGCTTTTGCAAAAGAACATAAGAACATGATCATAATGGAGCCTTACTGTCATAACAGCTTGTACATCAGGACTTGAATAGAATCCCATCCATTCAATACTGGTGCTGCTGATGGTGTGTCTATTTCTTTATCTCACGACTTGGGAACAGTTCTCATATGAGGCACCAAATATTGAAATAACTGGCACTCCAAACCAATATGCATAGGAAGATGAAACTCTATCACATATGCCTGCTGGTCATATATAATCAGAAACTTTCAGCATATTACCAAATCCCTGTAGCAACTGATGTTTTTATATGTGGGAGGAAAAATGAATTTAGACTTTCACATCAGATTGAGCTTGTTTTGCCTGTATGCTGTCACGACAAAATATGTGACATTGTGCAGTCATTGAAAATCATGTTAATGATCCCCGACTTCTCAGTGACTCGGAGGGAGGATAGCCACCCCGAATGCAAAGGGTTTCGCTTCTATATCCCCATCCTTGTTGTACATTTAGCAGCCTGTGGAATGATATGTAATGACAATAGTATTCATGATATGTTGATATTAATATATATGCATATATACAAAGCTAAAAATAGTTGAGTCCCAACTCTGTGCTGGGTTGTATTTTATCTCATTTAATCCTCCACATACATCTGAGTTTAATAGCATTATTTTCAGTTTGTGGATGAGAAAAACTAACATTAGGAAAAAAAAGTGACTTGCCCAAGGTCTCTAGCCGTGAAGTATCAGAGCTGAGACTCACAACCTATCTGATTATAGAACTAGGACTCTCAATTTTCTTATCTCAGAAATGAGGGTAGCTTAGATCATTTGTGCCTGGGCATTTAAAATGGCATGAAACAGACCAATGTTCTGCTTCTGCACTACACAGAGTGCTTTGTGGATGTTTATTTGTACTGGGGAGGGATGCTGCTTTCTCAAATTCTCACTTCACCCTGGGCTCTCCTGTCTGGAAAAGCATATTATATTAAGCAGCTTCCTTCCTGAGGCAGTTGGAGGACTGAGAGAGGCAGAGAAGAAAATTTTATGCTTGTCCAGTGTTTATCCAGAAATAGCAAACTCCTGCCCAAAGGTGTCTGTGCCTTTTTTTGTTGTGGTTATCCTGAGGTTAGCTTTTGAGGCACCCAGACTCTCACAGCCCTTCTTCCTCCCCTCCGCAGAACTTACCAGACACCTATTTCATTATACTCTGTTGCCACTGAGAAGCCAAACACAGGAAAAGGAGGTCCCTGCAGCCATTTGACATGTATCTATAGAAAATTTTCCATGGGCTCAGTGCTGTTAGATTGTATCGCCTGCAACCCAAGAGTTGAGGGTTTTATCAGGGTCGTAAGAATAGCACATTATAACTTCCCTTCCATTCTCTTGTCCACCTGTCATTCTACGAGATTTCCATCGAAACACTGTACAATTTAAGTATCTTGACTTTCCCAACTCAATTGAAGCTTAGCTCCAACTTCCTTTCAGTGGCTCCCACCTTGATCAGTTCACCATGCCCTGCTCATCTCAAGCAATCCCCTCACCAGCTGGTGCTCATTTTTGATTACCTAAATTGCTTTTTTATTTTATTTTGTTTTTTATTTTGAGATGGAATCTCACTCTGTAGCCCAAGCTGGAGTGCAGTGGCGTGATCTTGGCTCACTGCAACATTTTCCTCCCAGATTCAAGAGATTCTCCTGCCTCAGCTTCCTGAGTAGCTGGGATTACAGGTACCTGCCACCACTCCCTCATTTTTTCGAGTTTTTTATTTTTTTGTATTTTTAGTAGATATGAGGTTTCACAGTGTTAGACAGGATGGTCTCGATCTCCTGACCTTGTGATCCGCTTGCCTTGGCTTCCCAAAGTGCTGGGATTACAGTCTTGAGCCAATGAGCCTGGCCTGTTTTTTTTTTTTTTTTTTTTTTTTTTTTTTTTTTTTTTTTTTATTAATTTTTTAACAACCTTAACTTCATCACATTCCTGTTTTCTACCACACCTGCCTGGCAGCACCTCGAGTCTACATTTTCACGACACTGTTTCTTCTTCTTAAACTTGGGCAAGTGAAAGAAAACGCTAAGCACAGCAGAGAGCATGATAGTAAAAAGGAAACAATGGACAAGGTCCTCAGTCTCGCCTGTCAATCATTTTACTGCTTATGGTCAACTTCTACTCCCAGAAACTCTTCTGAAGCATCACCACTACTTTTTTTTCAATCTTGACTCAGTTAATAATCGGTACTCCCATGTAAAATGCTCTTCTTCCCAGTTTATTAAAATAATTAAAGCCATTAAACATCCTCATCCTCTTTGCCCCTCCACACCTAAGCACACAATCACCTGCCTTTCTATACATCTTCCCTTCCTTACCTCTGATTCAAACACAGATGTCCCCTCCACTGTGCACCACTGATCCTTTCACGTGGGCTCTCCATCAAATTCACTATTATTATTGTTTGGAGACAGGATCTTCCTCTGTCATCCAGGCTGGAGTGCAGCAGCATGATCATAGCTCACTGTAGCCTCAGACTCCTGGACTTAATTAATCCTCTCATCTTAGTTTCCTGAGTAGCTAGACCACAGACATGCACCGTCACACTTGGCTAATTCTTTAATGTTTTTTGTAGAGGTGGGGTTTCACTATGTTGCTCAGGCTGATCTCAAACTCCTGGGCTCAAGAAATTCTCTTACTTAAGTCTCCCAAAACACTGGAATTACAGACGCCAGCCACCACACCCACCCCCTTTACTCTTATCTCCTCTAGGATCTTCTTTCATGAACACTTGTGCCAACAGCCTGGGCTTTTTATGTTATCTATTGATTACCTCCCAGATAATATAGGAATCCTCACTGCTGGAATCTTCATCTCTCACTTTCATTCAATAGACATTCTGCTCCTCCTGGGCTGGTGTTTTTTATTGGCCACAGAACACAGTTTCCTCATCCAGTTTCCACATCTCATCCCTAAACTGCTGGAATGTGTGCCAGACTTTCCCAAGAATGTGCTCATGTGCTCTTTTCCACCAGCAAAACCTGACTTGGCTGCTGGGTTTCTTCAGTTCTGCTTATATCCAACCAACCAATGAGTGAAAGGCCAATATCTCTTTCTTGCAGACATACCTGTATCAATTGGCTATTGACAGGTAATAACTCCAACCTTTGGTTAAATAAATAAATATTTAAGTCACAATTCTTCAGGTGGGCAATATTGAATAAATGCAGTTAGGCCCTTCTTCTGATGTTAGTTAAGCTTATTCATGCGTCTGTGATCAGCTATCGGTGGACTAAAAGGTTTGGCTGATCTTGTTTGAGACTTTCCACATGTCTTACTGGAACTACTGGACTAGTTCAGCTCTGTTGTGTGTGTCTCATTCTCCAGCAGACTAACTTGAAGTAATTCACATGGCGTCTGCAAGGGTTTCAAGTGAGACCTGACACAACGGCATTCCATTAGATTCTACTGGCCAGGATGAGTCACAAACCCAGCCCACGTTCAAGGGCTGGAGAATAAGTTTCACTACTTGATGGGAGCAGCTAAGTAACATTGCAAAGGGCATGGATAAAGGGACCGGGGGAGGTCAATTGGTACATTTTTGCAAAAACTCAAACATATCCTTAATTTCTACTGGTAGTTTCTTTGAGTAATCGAACAATCCTTACTTAGTTTTTGTGGGGTAAACATAGAGAGAAGAGGAAAAATGTCATGTTGTTATCCTTGATGGACGAATCCTCGGCCTTATGCAATCTACATGCATTTCTAGTGTTCTGTTCCTTTGAGTCAAGGGAGAGATTAGGTGATATCAGCAAGATGTTCTGTACATTTTTGTAACTTCTGTGGCTTTAAATTTGTTTTAACCTTTGAATTCCACAAATGTGTACTGAGTATGTATTATGCCCCCAGATACTCTTCTAGGTAGTTGGATTATGTGAGTGAATAAAACTATCAACTACCTGCCCACCTGGAGACAACACTCTAATAGGGGAGAAAGGTAATGTACGATAGATACAATAAACAATTATATTTTGTTTAAAGGTGATAAATGTGGAAAAAGAAAAAAAAACTAGAGCAAGGAAAGAGGAATTGGGGTGGTGAGACAAAAGAGGGCTGGCTTAGGCTTCCTGGAGAAGGTAATCTTTATCTGAGGTTGGAGGAGGTGAGAGAGTGAGTCGTGGCGATACCTGGCCATCTGGAGTGTTCTAGGGTGACAGAAGGCCAGGAGGCAGGAGATCACATGACATGTTTGGGGCACAAGAAGAAAGCTGGTGTGGTTGAGGTGCAGTGAGCAAGGAAAAGAGTTGCAAGAAATAAAGTCAGGAACAAGAATAAGAAAACAGGCTAGATTCTGCTCTTATAAATAAAGTTGTATTGGAAAACACCTATATTCATTTGTTTGTATATTGTCTATGGCCAATTTCACACCTCAGTTGCGTAACTGAGTAGCTGTGATAGACCATAATGGCTCACAAGGCCTAAAATATGTACTCTTTGGTCCTTTACAGAAAAACGCTTGCCGGCCTCTGAAATAAGGTCTTCTAAGTTATTGAAGACTTTCTTCTTTTGTTCTAATGGAAGTGGAGGAATTCCATCATATGACAGACTTTGTTAAAAAATAACACTGATTTCTGGTGAGAAGGGGCTCTAGAGAAGTAAGGGGATATGTCTAAGAGGGGCCAGTTAAGAACCATTGTGACAATCTAGGCAGAGGGCCGTGGTTTGGATCAGAGTGAAAGCAGTGAGGTGGTGAAGATGAGTCAGAATTTGGTTATATTTGGAAAACAGAATAGTCTACAGGTTCTTTAGTTACAGGGGGAGCCCCACTCAACAGCCAGAAGAATAAAGGAGCACACCTGTACCATTTGAACTTGACATTAGGACAGCTACTGGGACCCAGGAGAAATGTCTCACCTAAGCTCACTTGAACTCATCAGAGCCAGAAGATCAGTCTCATGATGTCTGGCTGAGTGGTCCATCAGCCTAACAGTCCCCATGTGTGTGTTCCTGACCCTTTCTCTATTCTCACACCTCTGCGGCCGAGGACCAGTGGCTGTGCTTTCTAAACAGCTGTTTGTCCTTTTTATAAAATTTATTTTATTCTAAGTGCTGGGATACATGTGCAGAATGTGCAGGTTTGTTACAAAGGTATACATGTGCCATGGTTGTCTATTGCACCTATCAACCCATTATCTAGGTTTTAAGCCCCTGATGCATTAGGTATTTGTCCTAATGCTCTCCCTCCTCTTGCCTCTCAGCCCTGACAGGGCCTGGTGTGTGATATTCCCCTCCCTATGTCCATGTGTTCTCACTGTTCAACTCCCACTTATGAGTGAGAACATGCAGTGTTTGGTTTTCTGTTCCTATGTTAGTTTGCTGAGAATGATGGTTTCCAACTTCATCCATGTCCCTGCAAAAGACATGAACTCATTCTTTTTTATGGTTGCATAGTATTCTGTGGTGTATATGTGCCACGTTTTCTTTATTCAGCCTCTCATTGATGGGCATTTGGGTTGGTTCCAAGTCTTTGCTACTGTAAATAGTGCTGCAATAAACATACATGTGCATATGTCCTTTTTAAAAAAAATCAAGCTCAATGTTCTGGGTTTCATTAACTCAGGGCCTTGCTGTCTGCCTATAGAATTTCACTACAAGGAGTAAACGTGCCTTTGTGGCCAGGTCCCTGGCTGCAAGTCCTGGTTCTATGGGCTTGGCTAAGCTATTTAAACTTTCTGTACCTCAGTATGTTAACCAATAAAGCAGAGGCCTAATTGTATCTGCTCTGTTGTGAGAATTAAATGTGATCATTTCTATTCAGTGTTATTCTAGTAATTAGTGACTGGCACATAGTAGGCTTTGAGTAAATATAAATTCATGGATGATTTTTTCTTTGGGTTATTTTTCTTTTCCAAGGGAGGGATCCTCTGATTTGTATAGGGAGAGTGGTTTTTGTTGTTTTTATAGCCATCCTGCAGTCAGACATGTCCTCAGTTCACCCTAGCTGGTGGATTATTGCTTGCAAATTTGAAACTTTTACAGATTTGCTGTGAGGAAGGATCAAGCAATATCACAGGCCAGGTTGGGCTACTGCAGGGAGGACATCGTGGTGCAGGTTATTCATGAAGTATTGCATAATCAGGATCTGCAGACAGAGATACCAGGCTCTGGGAGCTGGTTCAGTTGAAGAGCTGTGCAGTGAGACCAGCCTTGCTTAGAGAGCTGGAGGATAGAATCTGTTGCCAGAAGTAGGGGATTCTTGAGGTCATTGGTCACCTATTGAGGGGTTGGAATAGGAGGTTGTTTGCAATTAGAGAGGCAGTGGGAGAAGTAGCAGCAGGAAATGGAAAATTTTTAATAGAAGGGAAAATAACATATCTAGCTCTTTTAATTTGAAAATGAGATCTATTCCAGGCTTTCTGATGATGCAGTCAAGATAGTAAAACCCAACGAGGTTGTGAACAAAATTATGTGGACCTGCGTTTCCCTTGTCTCTTTTGAGAAGCTTTGAAGGTGTGAAAAAATCAGTAGAGTGTGACTTTAATTTTATAACTTCAACACTGTATTTCTTTCCTATTTTCAAGGCAGTGCATCCTCAAAGAAAATTCAACATCAAAAAAAAATTTTAAAATTTTATCTCACCCAACACATATGTCTCCACTGTTAATGTTTCCATGTTTTTGTTTCAGTTTATTTAACATGCATAATCCATAGACCCCAACTTTGTAAATCAAGATTCTTGGGGTTTTCCACAATCACTTTTCTGCCAAGAGTCACATATTTCACAGATCTCTCCTCAGGACAAATTTAGCCACCTGTTCAAGTGTCATTGAACTTGAACATATGTCACTGGAAAATGACTTGTCTTTTTCAAAGAAATAAAGTCATTTTTACTTTTCAAAAGTCATTTCCTCGCACAATACATTGACAATAGCAAAACTTTGTGATATCAAATCAGAAATGTCAGCTAGGTTTAATAAGCTTTGCAAAATACGTTTTCTAAGTCACTTTAAGCAACATTACATATTATGCAATTATGTATTCTTTCCTTCTTTGTCGTTACACTGAAACAGTTTTCTTAACAAAACTACTTACACAACGCTCTCTTGGTAGATATTTTGACTGCTTCAGATTTTGGCCACTGTATACACTGTTGTAATGCACATTGTTGTGAATAAATATTTACTGCATCTTTAGTATCTTTAGTATCTCCTAAGAATAAATTCCTCGTAAAGAAATTAAAAGTCCCAAAAGATGTAATTTTTTGAAAACATACTCAGATATGTAGACATAGAGATATTTAGATAGAAACAGACCTATATAGAGATATGAATAGAAAATTGAACTACTTTTCAAAATGGTTGAATAAATACTCCCAAGCCCACACCAAGCCCATTTGGAGGTGTGGTAGATTCCTCCCCACCAGCAACAGGATGAAGCAGTAGAGTTGTAAAATAGCTATGAGAATTAGCAAAGAAAAATTGTTTCATCATTCCTTCTGTTTTCATTTCTGCTACACTGGTGAGGTTGAATACTGTCCTTATATTATTGGCTTTTTAAAAAAATTCTTCTATAATGTTCTGTTCAAGTCCTCCAGCCATTGATATTCTTAAGTGCTTTTTCCATTGATTTGTATAAACTGTTTGAACACTAATGATATTTTCTTTTTTTTTTTTTTGAGGCGGAGTCTCGCCCTGTCGCCCAGGCTGGAGTGCGGTGGCCGGATCTCGGCTCACTGCAAGCTCCGCCTCCCGGGTTTACGTCATTCTCCTGCCTCAGCCTCCCGAGTAGCTGGGACTACAGGCGCCCGCCACCTCGCCCGGCTAGATTTTGTATTTTTTTAGTAGAGACGGGGTTTCACCGTGTTAGCCAGGATGGTCTCGATCTCCTGATCTAGTGATCCGCCCGTCTCGGCCTCCCAAAGTGCTGGGATTACAGGCTTGAGCCAACGCCCCCGGCTGATATTTTCTTCTTGTTCTTTAATGTCAAATACTCTATGAAGTTATTTTATTTTAATTTTGCACATGGTATCTTTGACATTTAAAATATGTAGGCATTCAAATCCTTCTCAAGTCCCCTTTGTGATTTTCTCTACAGTTCTTAAGATACTTTCATACCCAGATCATTCAAATAGCTACCTCTATGTTAAAATAATTTTGTGCTGTATTTTTGGCATGTGGTGATGAGGTAGAAAGTTCAGGTGAGAGATGCTAGAGAGATAGGCAGGAGATCACATACAAGGTGGCATTAAACAATTAGGAAAGAAGCAAAAGTGTCTAACACTGTTTCCATTTCTTTGAGTCCCTAGTTAGGTGGTTTTAGTTTTCTTTCACCTGTTTTGTTTTAAGTAACAATTATTGTTCTGTACTACTTCCTTATCATCTCATTCCTGAATTGTTACCACCACAACCTAATTTTCTCTCCTCACTTCCAATCTTTTCCAATTCCAATCCCTTCTGCAATCCCTTAAAGCCAAGGTGATCTTTCTAAAATAAAAATCCAAACTTTTAACTTTCTAATTAAAATTTTTCACTTGGTTTAATGTGCAAAGTCATAGCATGACATCCTGGTCCCTGACATCTGGTCCCCCTCCACCACTCCAGTCCCCATCCTGCCTTTCTTCATCTCTTACCTTATACTCTCAGGATGCCATGCTGTTTAAGACGTGGTGTCTTTGCTCATGATGTTCCCTCTGCTTGAAATGTTCTTCTTAATTCTATCAGACTCAGGTCAACCAACATCTCCCCCAGAAAGTGATTACTTAAACCTACACTATACTAAGTGCCCTTCTTTTTATTTGTAGACCTTGAGGTGAATTTTATCTTATAATATGTTATATTAAAATTCAACTCTGTGCATATATCACCCATTAGACCATAACTACCTAAACATTAGGGACTCTTTTACTTTCCCTGTGTGACCATTGCTGAATATAGTCTTAGCACACCCAAAGTGTTCAATATCATGCAACTCTTAAAAGACTGCCATCCACTTAATGCCTATCAGAAGCCTTGCCAAGACCCACAATCACCAAGTGCACAACGGCAATCTGTTGCTGCATCTTCTTTTGTAAAATGAGACTATCAATTTCTGCCGTACCTTCCTCCAAGTTCAGAAGTGAAACTGAAAGCAATAATAGATATCAATAATTGTGTAAATGGTAATTGCATAATTGTGATTATACAATTGCGTGTAATTGTATAAATGTGTGTAAACACAAAAATATTTGTGTGTGTGTGCACACATATGTCTGGCTGTGTGTGTATGTGAATGTGTGTAGTTATTGTTAATGTTATACTTATTGTTACAGAGAGGTGGCATTAAATTACAGAATCACAAAATTTGAGCATGCCAGATGTACATGTGAACTTGACTTAATCTAGACCACTGGTTTGCAAACTGTGTTCCTAGGTGTCTTAATGTCCCTTAGAGGTATCCTAGAGGCCATTTCTGAAAGGGACTGAAAAGTGGTTTCCAGGATCCATTCCAGCATCAATCAGAGCAACACCAGTTTTAACTATGTCATACATTGGTGTTTATATATGACTTTTATCTACTTAAATATTTGGAAACTGCTAATTGTTCTAATGCCCTCATGTTACAAATAAAGGAAATGGAGCCAAGGAAGGTCAACAGACTTGCCCAAGATCACACAGCTTGTTAGTGCTCTTTCCACTACACAACACTACCTTAGAATGCTCCCTACTCTCCAGTCCCAGGATATTTTCCATGTGTGCTTACCTCATGGAGTAGTATTGCAGCCCTGGATCATGCTTCTAGAATCTTAAGGTGGTGTGGGTTCTGCTCAGTGCCAATTCCTACCTGAATTTATATCTTTCAAAGAAACTTAAGCACATTCCTAATGTTTGTCATTCCATCATTCACACTTTAAAAGACTCTCTGTCTGTCTCAGATATTCCAGGCACATGTCTTTTTGGCCACCAGGCTGTAAAATCCTCTCCCTAACAAGGGTTTTAGCACTATCAATCTTTTCCAGTTTGGTGGCTTATTAATCAGCACATTTTCATGAATTGCTCAATAATAGCTTAAAGATGATGGGATTACCCTTTACAGTGCTCTGGAATAGCTGAAGATTGATTTGCTAGATGAATGGGAAACCTGCCACTATTTGGAAATCAGAGTAATGAATCAACACACTGGCTGAGCATCGCTGATATGCCAAGTCTGTTGTAGTTTTGAGTACCAGAAAGTGTGTTGATACTGTCCTTGCACACCACAAACTCACATCCTAGTAGAAGAGAGATGCACATGTAAACAAGCAATTCTGAGCAAAACATGCAATTTAAAAAGGAATGTACAAGGTGAGAGCATGAATCATTTCCTCTGGGTGTTGTCAGGAAAGCCTGATAATGAAGATGGAGACTAAATAGGATTTTAACCATGAACATTTATTTTAAGGTGGCAAAGGGTAAAATTGCATTCCATGTACAGGGAATGGTATTCTAAATATATGAGAACTATTTATTCAATCAATTTTTTTTTTTTTTTTTTTTTATAGATAGAGTCTGGGTCTGTCGCCCAGGCTGGAGTGCAGTGACAGGATCTCGGCTCACTGCAAGCTTCGCCTCCCGGATTCACGCCATTCTCCTGCCTCAGCCTCCCAAGTAGCTGGGACTACAGACGCCCACCACCACGCCCGGCTAATTTTTTGTATTTTTTAGTAGAGACCGGGTTTCATTGTGTTAACCAGGATGGTCTCAAACTCCTGACCTCGTGATCCACCTGCCTTGGCCTCCCAAAGTGCTGGGATTGCAATCACCATTTTAAAATATCTAACTATGTGTCAGGAACTGGGTTTGCAAGCAGGATAAAAAAAATAGGTTTTACCATTATGGCAGAATGATTAGTGAGAAGTAATCCAACAATTAAAATTCTGTGTCAGTATTA
This sequence comes from Rhinopithecus bieti, assembly GCF_001698545.2. Taxonomy (NCBI): domain Eukaryota; kingdom Metazoa; phylum Chordata; class Mammalia; order Primates; family Cercopithecidae; genus Rhinopithecus; species Rhinopithecus bieti. Next base: position 1,445,020 of record NW_016810801.1, on the reverse strand, counting down.
CAGAGAGGGAGAAAAAAGTAATTTGAAGTTTTTAAATAGAAGAGTCTTGAAAAAGCATGACAGTGTCATGGCAGGTGGCTGGAGAGATGGACAGTGGCCAGAGAATAGAGACTTTGCATCCCACAGTGAGGGTGAACAACTCCATCCTGAGGATACTAGGAATCTACCAAAGGCTTCTGATTTGGGAAATATTACATCTATTCCTCATAGAGAAAGAGGTCTAAAATAGCATGGACAATAGACAAAGGACTGTAAAGTTCAGAGGTAAGAACAGTTAAGACAATTGGTCTGGAGGAGATGAATCTTAAAGGGTGTGTAAAATACCTGATAAGGGAAATTACATTTGGGTAAATTAAACACAAATTGTGTTCCTGAGCCAGGCAGTCATTAAGGAAAGCAGTTGAGACCAGAATTTGGTTCAGTCATGTGATTATTCAACATCTCTTTGTTGAGTTTGAGTTATGTGAAAGGTACTCTTCTGGGCTGGAAAGGTAGAAGAGTTAAGATGCTGCCACTATTCTGGAGGAGCTTTGGGTTACCTGAAAAGATAAACAAGAACTCAGCTAAATGTGACCATTGCATGAGTACATGCTATGTATGGTGTTTTGTGGTGAATTTTTATTAGTTCTCACAATATTCCCATGAAGCTGGCATTGTGATTACCTATGCTATCCATGTGTGAAGTCACGGTGTTCAGAAAGTCAGAGTTAGGGATTGCTTGATAGAAAATCCTAAACCTCACCCACTGCCCATGACTGCCTCCCAGGTAATTATGGCACCAGATAATCAAGGTGGCAAAGCTGCATAGAGTTCAATGGGAACCAAAAATAGTGGGGGGATAAAAATATGGCCAGGACACTATGAGGTTAATTTTTGGAATGACTCAAGGGCCTGCAAGATGATAGAGTCATTTCTGAACCTGTAAAAAATAACGACTTGGCACAAAACATTAAACCAAAGCAAATACCATCTCCTGAAACTAGATTGTTGGTGTTCTCCCAATCCTCAAAGACCAGGACAAAAGAAGACAGTGTTGAAAGTTTTTGAGGGAATTGCATAGAAAGGTGAGAAGGAGTCTTTTTTTTTTTTTTTTTTTTTTTTTTTTGGCCTTTAATTATAAGGAAAGGCAGAAAGTAAATCAAAATATTGAGTTAAAAGATCACAAAGGAAAAAGAAATCAATAGTACCACCCAAAACACTAAAAATAAAATATCTTAGTTCATTTTGTGCTACTATAGCAAAATACCTGGTACTGCATTATTTACGGCGAACATACATTCATTGACTCACAGTTCTGGAGGCTGGGAAGTCTAAGAACAAGGTGCCAGCATCTGTCAAGGGCCTTGTTGGTGCATCATCACATGTTAGAAGGTAAGAGGGTGAGGGTGGACGAAACTAGCCCTTTTATAAAGTTGCCAATCCCACCCAGGAGAGCAGAGCCCTGATGAGCTGATTACCTCTTAAAATATCACTTCTTAATACTGTTACAATGGAAATTAAATTTCAACATGAGTTTTAGAGGGGATAAACATTCCAACCATACCACAAAACAAAAAACCAAATACAATAACAAGAAGCACCAGGAGCTTAAAGTTAGCAGCCATCAAATCACAAGTCTATAAACTTCACACAGTGAAACTTTCCAGTAATGAATTCCATAAACTTCTAACTTCATGGGAATTCTCCCCCCTCTCCTTCTCCCACCTTATTAAACACTAGATTGGAGTTTTACAGGCTTTGCAGTAAATTCAAGTCCTTGTAGTACTCATGGTACTCGTTGAAGAGTTTCAGTTGTCATTATTTTACAGTTAATAGATGAAGTTGAGCAGGAGAGGGAAGAAGAGGGAAGAATTTGATTTATAGCAGCTGTTATTCCAGAGTGTCCTTGACAATCTGCTTTAGGATGCTCCTCAAATCACCACAGAAACATCTGCCAAACACTACTTCAGGGCAAAAACTCAGTTGGTTTTATGTGTGGCTGAATCAATGGCCTATTTCCCTAAACTGTAAAGTGAGTTCAGAGTTTGCTGGAAACTTAAGAAAAATAAAATAGGAAGCTCATTTGATGGCTGGTTGCATAAAACCCAGCACCTGCTGCTTGCAATTTTTTTTTTTAATGCCTGGTTAAGGGAAAATGTCAAGGGCTTTTCAAATTTGCATCAATTTGAATAAAACCATTGTTATACAGCTTGCAGAAAGTCAAAACACTTTGGGAGAAGTTAGAACAGATTTTTTTTTTTCTTTCAAGAGATTGGCATAAAAGCAAAACCTTGGAGATCTTAATCTGAATTAATCTAGCAAGAATTGCCCAAGCTTAAATATGCCAATTAAACTCGTGTTCCAGAAGATAAAGTATTTGCTGAATTATAATATATAATTTCATAGATAAGGGTATCTTTCCCTGTCATAAATATTTTATCAGGAAGGAAAAACATACAAGCTTATACTACTGATAAAGCCATGAATATCAAGGAAAAGTGATATTTTTACTCGTTTTTCAAGAAAAGGGAGATTATTTTGATTGAAAATCGAAGTGCCATGGTATGTTTTCCAGCAAAGAAAATGCTATATATCTGCCAACAAAAACAAAATTTAAAAAATAGAGCATTATAGTTACAAATAGATTTAATTTAAACAGTTACATTAGAAAAAACAAAATGTAGGCCAGGTATAGTGGCTCACACCTATAATCTCAGCACTTTGGGAGACCGAGGCTGGTGAATCACAGTTCAAGAGATTGAGACCATCCTGGCCAACATGGTGAAACCCCATCTCTACTAAAAACACAGAATTTAGCTGGGCGTGGTGGCACACACCTGTAGTCCCAGCTACTCAGGAGGCTGAGACAGGAGAATCACTTGAACCCGGGAGGCGGAGGTTGCAGTGAGCTGAGATCGCAGCACCGCACTCCAGCCTGGCAACAGAGCGAGACTCTGTCTCAAAAAAAAAAAAAAAACATACAAACAAACAAACAAAAAAAAACATTTAGCCCTATATGCTAAACACAATCAGAAAATTTACAGATGGGAAAATCATTCCAAAAATTTGATGTCTTTGCTCACACTAATAAGCCCCAAGTGGAGAACCAGAATGCAAACTCAGGCCCAGTTGATGGCAATTATTTTTGTGGTTGTCATGTGTAAGAGCACTTCAGAGTACATGGTGTGCCTCTTTGGAAAGGAAAACCAGAGAGGAAGCATGAATTTTGTTTTGAGTGTCCCACAGGGAAATGAACTTGAAACACTACAATCCTGGGGTTTTACAGGTTTCTAGAATCCTTTTCTGTGATAGGGGAATCTTCGTTTTTGTGAGAAGAAATATCCAACCCTTATCAGTTGATAGGGCTGAGATTAAGGACCTTTTCTTTATCTGTTTAAGACTGATGCAGAAACAGAGCAAATGTGGACAGGTGAGCAGGGTTGACCAGATGTTCCAGTGAGAGAGCTAGTGACAACAAAAGGAGGATGAAGCTGGTGTGGGTGCTCTACATTGTCCACTTGACAGATGTTTGTTGAGTGCCTGCCATTTTCTAGGCAATGTCTTAGGCACCAGAACACAACACATGCAGCAGGGAATTAAGCCATAGTGTAAAAGGAGCAGAAGTTTTGGTGGTAGGCAAGTCCCAGCACAGTCACTAACCAGCTAAGTGACCTTTGGGCACGTGACTTTACCTGAGATTGCACCACCGCACTCCAGCCTGGCAACAGAGTGAGACTCCATCTAAAAAAAAGAGTAACATTTATTTTTGTCCCTATGAAAGATAAATAAATTGAACCCCAAAAAATAACATTCTGAAGTATCTCTAATTGCCATTGGCTTGATAGTTAAGGCTCAAGCAGATTTATGTGGTCTTGAGTACTCTGAGATAATCATCATGGTGGGAAAGCTTTCTATGAGTAGACTTTGCACTCCTAGCCTTCATGAAGTGTTCAATAATGTAAACAGCATTAAATTAGGAAATTGATATTGATAAAGGAGATTAGTAATGCATAATTAATTTTTTCCAGGGGTTAAGGCTCTTTTTCTTTGTGTAATAGACATGAGTCATTTAAAAAATACCTAACTCAAAAGCTGAATTTTACTTCTTCCATCTTGGGTCATTAAATTTGCCTGCTAATCGGTCTTACTAATTAATAACTATGAGCTATTAATGTGAATGAATTGACTCTTAAGTTACTCATTAAAATGACTAAGGTTTTCCAAAACTTTTTTGATGGGCTGCTTGGTTATCTATTCCTAAGAAGATAAGGATGTAATGAAACCCTCTGGAACCACATCTGGGGCACTGTGCTAGGCTGTGAAGCTCCCACTTGCAGGATTAGGTAGACTAACTGCTCAGTCTTACAGCCAGATAGCCCTATTTCATAAGGAAGATGGTGAGAATGGGAGGAATTGCTACACCCTTGTCATCTTACTGCTTCTGCCTGTACTGACAGAGCAGTAACCCAGGCATTCAGACTCTTCTGAACTGTTGGAATAACAGGACTAGGGAAGGTTCCAGGGAAGCACAATCAGAACCCTAAGACCACTTTGTGCTGGGCCCTAGGAACCCTTTTATCCATCATGAACCACCACTTTTTCCAGCACTAACACATTATTGATTGTCTTCCATGTTCCAGGCACTATGCCAAAGGCTGTGAATTAATTACCTCCTTTATGCTGACAAAAATTCTATGAAGTAGATATCATCACTATCTCCATTTAAAATGAGAAAACCAAGGCACAGAGTTGTTAAGTAGTTTTTCCCAGCATGGGAGAGAGCCAGGATTTTAGTACAGGCAGCGTGATCTCACAGCCCTTACTTTTAATTACCACACTACACCGTACTGACTTTCTGGTGTATATTAGATGCAAATTGATTTTGGAAAAACATCTCTAAAGGCCAGAACCAAAAGTGGTTTGTTACGTTTTTTTTTTCTATTTTTTTAAAAACTTTAATTATCATATAGTATGCAGAAATCACAATTTTGTGGAATATTAGATTAACCAGAACACACAATATCAAATCTATCTCCCATGGCACAACAAATGTTAAATATCAGAAAGAGCCATCACTTTTCATCCTTAGTTTTAGTTCTGATCCTGAAGCAAAGTAATTTATTTTAAATCTGGCTTTCCTGCTCTTCTGCAGGAGTGTGAGCCCTTGGTGATGTGAACCCCAGGTGTGCCCCTGACTCCTCCATAACTCCAAGTTACACTTTCTATTTGTTTTTCTCTCCTCCACCCTGGTTTTCGAAGGCTCAGACCACAAGTTAGTATTCTTTTCATTGATTCCCAGTACCTAAGATAGTGCCTGGCCCAAGAAAGCAATATTGATTCTGAGAAAATTAACAAGTTGGAGAGTCTCAGTTTTGACTTCTATTTATTAGTATGATAATATTCTCATTAACTATCTTGCAGGGATGTTATGAAGCTTGAATGAGATAATGCACAGAAAAGTGTGTAGAATTAAAACGTGGTAGAAAACAAGAGTTTTTTTTTTTTTTTCTCATGAGATTACTCATAATCATTCTCATCCATAAGTGAACTTGACTTTTCTGAGAGAATCACCCCCTAGGAAAATGATTATTAGAAAAAAATTTTCCAAAGCCAATTTAAAAACTTGATTATTCCTGCCTTCACTTCAATAAATCTAGTTTTGGTTATGAAAGGAAGAAATAAAGAACGCTTGGTTTCAGAGGTGCTAGGCAAGGCAAAATGTATAGAAGCAGAAGAAATACAGACTTCAAAGTCATCATTTGAAGAAAGATGCTAGAGCTACAACCCAGAGTGGGTTATATGAATCACCTGCTATACCAAGGGCTCCATCGTAGGCACTTGCATGTAAAGTCTCACTAAAACTGTAAAGTCATGTAAGATAAAATATGCCAATTTTATCTAGAAAGGAAATGGAAGCTAAGAGAAGTTAACAACTCACTGAAGTCCACACAACTACGAGGTAGGAGAATTAGGGTTTAATCTCTACCTGTATGACTCAAAAAAACTTAGCACTTTCCACTCTGTCACAGGGCTTACTAATGACAGCAAACACCCACTTTCACCCAAAACACCCTCTACTCTCATTTTCCACAAAGCCCAGTGGTGTGGCCAACAGTCTCTGGAAGCAAGTGTGACTGTGTTGATGAGTGAATTAAAAGTATCCCCCCTGCAAGTCATAAAAATCCAACTCTAATAAGCTTATACATTAAAAATAAATTATTCATTGATATTCGGGTACCCCATAGAATAGCTCTAAGCTGAATGGAAAGACAAGAAAACAGGTGGATATAACAAAAATCCAGAACAAAGGACTTTAGAGCTGCTTCTCCATTTTCTAATCCTGCTTCTTATTCTCTGTATGCCAGCTTCAATCCAGACAGGACCATAGACAGCTCCCAACCACTAGCCGCTGGTAAGGACCCTAAATGGGCAACTTTGCTAAGAAAATAGAAGAAAATAAACCGTTCTGCTGTACAGAAGGAAGACTCACATAGGTCACTAGACACAGATACCCCAGTCACTCCTGGAATCCCTGTGTATTGGTATTCAATAGGGCCAGGAGAGGAGACGGGGAGGCATATCTGGAGAGAAGTGACTCTAAGATGCAGAACATGTTGAAGTCCCAGATGCTTCAGGTGTCATTTCTTTTTCTTCTACGGATTTTTCTTTTTTCTTTTTTTTTTTGAGACAGAATCTCGCTCTGTTGCCCAGGCTGGAGTGCAGTGGCCAGATCTCAGCTCACTGCAAGCTCTGCCTCCAGGGTTTACGCCATTCTCCTGCCTCAGCCTCCCGAGTAGCTGGGACTACAGGCACCCGCCACCTCGCCCGGCTAGTTTTTTTGTATTTTTTAGTAAAGACAGGGGTTCACCGTGTTAGCCACGATGGTCTTGATCTCCTGACCTCGTGATCCGCCCATTTCGGCCTCCCAAAGTGCTGGGATTACAGGCTTGAGCCACTGCGCCCGGCCGATATATTTTCTCCTACCAAAAGATGTTGGCGCTTGACAAACTTTCACTAGCATTTTTGCTTAGCTAGTAATGTAACAATACTATTAAAATTCTACGTTATGTTCATGAAGTCAGCATTTAATTAAGAGCTACCTGATTTGGGCTCATCCAGGAAAAAGGAACTGTGCAAGTTCAGGGTAAAACACAAGGTAGCGTGATCAGAATCTTAAAGTTTACATGTTCTACTGAAAACAGAGGATTTCTGGATTCATAACATCTCATTAGCTATAGAAACAAATCCTACATAAAAGGCTCCCCAGTAATATCTCAAAATGGTATCTTTAACATGAATTCTTTGTAATTCTTATGTTAGTCACATTGGGTTACTTGCTAACACTGCAAACATGAATTGTATCTGAAACCTGGAGTTCATCAAGCTGCTCATATGATTTTTATAAACAAAATAGTTTGGGAATTTCTGACCTATTATAGCAACTGCTCAAATGTGTCCTCAGGCACCTACATCCTTTGCTGGTGATGGTATACACTGGCCCAGCCTTTCTTAGAAGTAACTTTACTACATATGTCAATATCCTTAAAATGTTTATCATCTTTGTTTTTAACAATTTGACTTCTGGAAACCTCTCCTAAGGAAATATTATGAAATATAGCAAAAATAAATCTCTAAGTACAGAGAATAGTCATTAATTTATATTACGAGGAGAAAAAATATTCTAAGACAATAAAATGAGAAGTTATGTAAATTTTGTTTTTCTACTTCAATGTAATGTTATTTAGATATTAAAATAGATGTTTGTGAAAAGTGAATTGTTACTTGACAAAATGCTGAAATTATCACGTTAAATCAGAAAAAAATAGCATGCAAGCATATTTTATAACTTTTAAAGTAGGTTTATACCAGAAAAGACCAGAAAAAAAAAAACATATTGAAATGATAATGGTAGTTCACTGGATTATGAACAGTTTTTTTCTTCTCTCTGCATTTCTTTGCTTTTAAAATGTTGCATAATAAGCAAATATTACTCTCATAATAAATATTTAAACAAAAAATAATATTTTACAACATTCAATAGAGTTTTTATCACCTAGAAAGAAATGTGGAAAAGAAAAAAGATACCCCATTTCCTGCCTGTCTTTGGGTCTATGAATGTAGAGAAACCACAACACCATTACCTGGCTCCCATGGTAAGCCCTTCCTTATCTTTCCCTGTGTTATCTGATGACTGGGTCCCTAGGTACCCCTGCCCTGGATAGCCTTCTCTGCTTTTCCTCCTCTTCCTCAAGGCTGCAGTCTTGCCTTAGCATCCCGAGAGAAAAAGCTGATAGTCCTGATATCTACTCCCCTACGTTACTGTATTTGTACCTCTGCTCACACAGTTCACAGTTCACAAACCTAGTGTTTCAGATTTGTTTAGAGTAATGTAGACATCCACGTAGTTCTTTCTAATGTATGTAACAACACATGGTGAATAAAAGAATAACTTGGAAGCTGTTTTTATAGGTATAATCGTTGAGGTTTTTGCCCTTCATTCTCCATCATCCTCTATATCACGTTTCCTGTGAAATATTGTAGGTCCTTTCTTTGCAGCCTCTGATCCTGTTAGTTTTCATAATATACCTCCCCATGTATTATGATTAATTTATGTATTTTTTAACCTCACATTGCATTAGGTTGAATCTGTCATACTCCTCAGATTATTGTTGATTCCATTGATAATACAATCTGGCTGTATTTATTTATTTATTACATTTTATCATTCTCCAGTATTTTTGTTTTTGTTTTGTTTTTTACTTTAAGTTCTGGGATACATGTGCAGAACACGCAGATTTGTTACATAGTTATACATGTGCCATGGTGGTTTGCTGCACCATCAACCCGTCATCTAGATTTTAAGTCCCGCATGCATTAGGTATTTGTCCTTATGCTCTCCCTCCCCTTGCCCCCCACACCCTAACAGGCCCCAGTGTGTGATGTTTCCCTCCCTGTGTCCCTGTGTTCTCATTGTTCAACTCCCACTTATGAGTGAGAACATGCAGTGTTTGGTTTTCTGTTTCTGTGTTAGTTTGCTGAGCGTCATTGTCCATTCTTATTCTTATCTCCTTCTTTTACGAAACCAACCATTCTAGTCCTATTTTACTTCTGTCCTTTCATGTGTATGGGTTCTTACAGACTATGGATATTGTTGTTGTTGTATATGTTTAATATTTAACTTACATTATATGATAGTGATCTATAGACCTTATTTTGTTCTTTTTTCCATTTTCTTTTCTTTTCTTTTCTTTTCTTTTTTTTTTTTTTTTTTTTAGACAGAGTCTCACTGTGTCGCCCAGGCTGAAGTGCAATGGCATGATTTCGGCTCACTGCAACCTCTGCCTCCCGGGTTCAAGCAATTCTCCTGCCTCAGTCTCCCGAGTAACTGCGACTATAGGCGTGTACCACCATGCCTGGCTAACTTCTGCATTTTTAGTAGAGATAGGGTCTCATCATGTTGGCCAGGCTGGTCTCAAACTCCTGACCCTAGGTGATCGTCCTGCCTCAGCCTTCCAAAGTGCTGGGATTACAGGCGTGAGCCACCGGGTCCGTCCCTTTTTGTCATTTTCTTACCGGGCACTAAGTTTTGAAAATGTAGTCGTGTTGCTATGAATACCTCCAGCATGTTGCTTCTGAGTGCTATACAGTATTCCAGAGTGCGTAGCATACATGGTTTATTTACTATTCCCCCAATCATCAGAACCTATGATCCTGCAACCCCAATAGTTATTTGTGGTGTTTGTTTGTTTTCAGACGGAGTTTCACTCTTTTCGTCCAAACTGGAGTGCAGTGGCGCGATCTCGGCTCACTGCAACCTCTGCCTCGCTGGTTCAAGCTATTCTCCTGCCTCAGCCTCCCGAGTAGCTGGGACTACAGTCGCCCATCATCACGCCCGCTAATTTTTATATTTTTAGTAGAGATGGGGTTTCACCATATTGGCCAGGCAGGTCCAAAACTCCTGACCTTGTGATCCACCTGCCTTGGCCTCCCAAAGTGCTAGGATTACAGGCATGAGGCACTGCGCCCAGCCAGTTATTTATTTTAAAAATGCTTGTGGTAAGATACGTATTCTGCAAGTTTTTTGTTTAACATTACTGGAAATAAAAGCTGAAAACGTATTAATTTAGATAATTATCTTCTATAATTACCTAAAAGTGGTAAGTACTATCTGTTCTCTGATTGGACATAAATTAAGTTGAACCTTGGATCAAACTATTTCTTTAAGGAAAATTGTTTTTAAAAATAGGCCTTTTAGTTATTAAAAAAAAAAAAAAAAAAAAAATTCCAGATTTTCACCTTTTGGGGAGGATAAGGCAGGGAAAATGAGACCAAAACTTAAAACTACAAAGTGTGTGCCTTTCCATCATATACATTGAATATACTTTTTGCAGAACTCAGACTTTGGAAACCAAGTTGCTTCTTTGCACCAAAGGCTTATTGTGTGTGTGTGTGTGTGTGTGTGTGTGTGTGTGTGTGTGTGTGATTTTAGATTAATCTAAGCTTGTAATTTCTCTTGTGCATTGTAGTAGTGTATTTGTTGTTTTTCTTTGAGAAGTTGTTTGCAGTCAATGTAGAGCTAAGATGTCAGTAAAGACCTGTAGGCGTGGATGTCATTCATAAATTCAACATAAATTTATTAAGAACTTACTATGTCCCATGCATTAACTTAAGGACTGGTTTTATGGCAAATAAAAAAAAAAGAAAACTCCTGCTTTCATTAAGCTTATAGTTTTTGTTACACCACGAAAGACTGAGGAAAAAAATAGCACCTTCTCTTCATGCTCCTCTAAATAGATGTGGCCATTGATTTTTCATGTCTAGTATTATCATTTATGAAGCCATTCATTTTGAATAGACTAAGTGCCTTGGTGGGAAGAAATGTGGCATTACATAAATACCTCAATAGAAATAAACATATTTGAGAGTCGTGTTATTTTAAAACAAAGGAATTATGTGTAAGAATGAGTGGTTGGGCTAATTAAACATGGTGAGTTAAAGACATCTGTGGCCACTTTCCTCCCTTGACACTCCTCAAAATAATTAAAAAAAAAAAAAAAAAAAAAAAAAAAAAAAAAAAAAGAATACTATCTCCTGTTTAATAGCACAAGACACTAACCACAACTACAGATCACAAACTATAAATGATACCTGAAGGAAAGCATGTTAAAATGGGGGACAATGAGAGACTTTTCAAACATATGGGTAGGAGTAGATTTCTCTGAAATAAATGCGATAGTGTGGAAAGACCCCTCCAATGATCTTTTAATTAGCATACAAGATAAAGATGTATAAGGAGGCTGAATGGATAGAAGAGACCACAGAGAAGCTTGGGAAATGAAGCAGAAAGAAGCCAGAAAACATGCCAACTTCATTAGCAATAGTATTGTTGAAGTAGCCACCTAGAGACAATCTGGAAGAGGGTAGAAAATCAGATAACAGAGAAAAACTGTTACTTCCAGAACTTCACTGTGAGCTCTAAAAACTTTTGAATGTTCAAACTGGGGAAACACATGCCCTCAGGGCAAAGGGCATTGTTTGAATAATGGCTGAGACCATTAATCAAAATGTAAGCTGTTGACTTTCTCAGCCCTTTGCCTTCTGCCAGCTTTCCCTCTTGCTGAGAGCAAATAACTGGCTCAGAAGGAACTGTTCTCTACACGTTTCAAACATGTAATAGAAAATAAGTGGCTAAGAGCATATATATCAGATATGAAATTAAAATATTCATAATGTTGATGAAAGGAATGTAAGCAAAATAAAACATCTGAAACTTCTCAGAATTACTCTAGAAAACAGCACAGTCACCAGAATCATTTGAAAACAATTTCATTAAAAAATATATCAAAGAATAAATCTTAGAGATTAAAGGAAAAAGAAACTGACAATGTAATAGGAGGTTAAAGAGCAAGTGAGAATAGATATTTAAAAATGAATGAGAAATATAAAACTGCTGCAAAAAATGACAGCCACATTTGAAGCAACAAGAGCAATACTAAAAAACGTTAAATAGCATGACTGAAAACATTTTTAGGAACAGGAAAACAGGTTTGAAGAAAAAGAAATCACATGCAGAAAATAAAAATAGTAATATAAAATAATTTTGCAAAGATGGGAATGGAATATGAACTACATGTAGAAGCATATTTCACATTGATAATTATGTTGAATTAAAGAATAATTCAGAACGATGTATTAAGTTTTGTTAGGATAGCATTGTTGGGGCCAAAGAACAAGATCCAAATGGATCCTTCATGAAGAAAATGGACACTTATCCTCTTCATCATTCTGGGAAGTTGTTTAGTCTGAGTTAAAGAATCAGAACTGGAGAAGATGACTAGAAGATACTATGAGAAAACAGAATTTTTTTTTTTCTCTGCAGCCTCATAGACTTACATATTAGTAACAACTAACTAGAAGACAAAAGATAAGAAGGTAATGGGCCGCAGGGAGGAAATGGAGTCAGTCTTTAGGGACCTCCTCAAGGTGGTCTGGGGATGTTAAACATAGCTACATGGTTTTAAGTCATTTTAAGTTTTTGTTGTTGTTTTTTGGGTTTTGTTTGTTTGTTTGTTTTTGAGACAGAGTCACTGCTCTGTCACTCAGGCTGGAGTGCAGTGGTGCAATCTCAGCTCACTGCAACCTCCACCTTCTGGATTCCAGCGATTCTCTTGCCTCAGCCTCCTGAGAAGCTGGAACTACAGATACCCGCCACCACACCCAGCTAATATTTTTGTATTTTTAGTAGAGGCAGGGTTTCGCCTTGTTGGCCAGGGTGGTCTCAAACTCCTGACCTCAGGTGATCCACCTGCCTCAGCCTCCCAAAGTGCTGGGATTACAGGTCTGAGCCACTGCGCCTGGTCCATTTGTAAGTTTTAAGTCATTTTCTATATTCCCTTTCTTTATCTATCATTTGCCATCTTAACTTTCAACGTAATCTTAACGTAAAGTCATCTCTAGAGTTTTGCAGTAGGAACTTATGGGCAAAGGCATATACTGTATCTGTTAAGAGCTGAATTGTGTCCTCACAAAATTGTTGTGTTAAAGCCCTAAATTCCATCACCTCAGCATGTTAGCATATTTGGAGATGGTGTCTTTAAAGAGGAAATTAAGTTAATATGAGGTCATTGGGGTGGGCCCTAACACCATATGACTAATGTTCTTATAAGAAGATGTAATTTGGGCACAGAGAAGGAAGACCCTGTAAAGACACAGGAAGGACAGGGTAGCCATCTACAAGCAGAGAAGCCTCAGAAGAAATCAACCCTACCAACATCCTGATCTCAGACCTTCCAGCCTCCAGAACTGTGAGAAAATGAACATGTGTTTTTTTAAGCTACCCCATCTGTGATACTTTGTTCTGCCAGCTCTAGTAAGCTAATACAAAAACCACAAAAGAAGTTATAGTAGTTAGAGTAGCAGTCATAGCAGAAAACGAGCATTTACTACATTCTGTGCAATGTCCTAAACACTTATATGTATTGATTCACTTAATCTTTAACACAACTCTAAGAAAAGGATTAAATGAGTTAATACTTGCAAATGCTTGGGAAAGTGCCTGCACAGAATGAGTGTTCAATAAATACTACCCATTGATATTTTCTGTAGTTTAGCATGGAGTTAGGCAAAGCCCCAGGAAGATGAAGTCACTTCTGTATATTTTTATGAGCAGATATATTAGAGCTCTCACCCTCTTCCTCAGGGCTGGGTAGAGAGAAAGCAGTGATCACCAGGGCAGAACAGCTGTGTTCAGCAGGATAGAGGTCCCACGATGGACATCAGCAGTAGATACTGTAGGGTGGTAAGATGATGCTGGACGCAACACTGAACATTGTGAGGGGTCATTCTTGAACACACATGAGGAGGCAAGTTGAGGGTGGATTCGGAGGACATTAAAAATATGTGTATTAAACCCATTCACTCAAAGAAAAATGTTTTCCATAGCTCACTTGCTTTCCTGAATGTCTTGATATACGAATGGGTCACTTGTTTCACATTTAACTCAGTAGCAGCATTAGCCCAGAATCCATGCCTCTTCATACTCTGCAGTGGTTATTCCTCCTACTATAAGAAGTTAGCTTTCCAGAGAGAGGAGAATTCCAAACTGTGGTTGTTATTGTGTTTTAAAGATATCAATAAAAAGTGTGGTCATCTGTTGTAGCCCAGGGAATCCCAGCCTTGCTTGCAGTAGATGGAACTACTTCCTTGGGCTTGCCTGCTGATCACTTCCCTGTTGAGTAGCTTCAGAAACGATCATATTACCCGATATGACTATATCGGGAATATGTGTTGCACAGAACATGCCTGCTCATCCCTCCTGTCTCACACTGGGGTAACAGGAGCAAATAAAAACAGAACAGAGAAAGATTAATTAACAGAGACAATGCATGACTAACATGTCAAGGTCAGCACCACACGCAGCTCATTCCTTTGTGGATTATGTGCAGCATCCTGATCTCTCACTCTGAATAGAAGATGGAAAGTAGAAGCCCAGGTATGTGTATGTGTGTTGGTTGTGGGGGTTTTCAGGGGCCTCTCCATGGCCACTGTGAGCCATCACCTGTTCCTAGAAGATGCTGCCATTATTAATCCATCAACGGTTGCCGATTTACTCTCCATACCCTCAGCACTCTTAGCAGGAAACAGTGTGGTTTCTTCTGTGACTTCTGTGACTATTTTTCTTGCTGCCTGATGCAAGTGCCATTTTGAATTTTCTCTAGAATCACCATCTTCTCTTTCTTCTCTCACTGTTTGGATAGTCAGTTATTTATATCTCAACAGCAGGGTGGGCTTCCTGAGTAGGGAAACAGGGTGGGGTGGGACAGTGTGGATGTTGGTGCAAAGATCCAGATTGCTCCTTCAAGCCATGGATTATCTATTTTATTTTCAGGAATAAATGTGTGTGTGTGTGTGTGTGTAGTGTGTGTAGTGTGTGTGTGTGCTCCTTCAAGCCATGGATTATCTATTTTATTTTCAGGAATAAATGTGTGTGTGTGTGTAGTGTGTGTAGTGTGTGTGTGTGCGTGTGCGTGTGAAGAAGCATTTCCTGCGGAAAGACATAGCAATGCAGAATGGTGCCTGCTCCACTATAGAAGCAGGACGTGCAGAAAGAATCTGAAGGGACCATTTCAACTTTTTGATGCTGAGACGAGCTGTGTTATCCCAGAGCCCAGCTAACAACAGATGATGCAACATGTAGAGGAGGGGCCTTCTTTATCAGGAGGGAGGACATACCACTCACCTCCTTGGTGCTTTCTCCTTTAATATTCAGATTAAGGGCTCAAAAATAAGTATTAGTTTATTGCACTAAAGACCAGGAGCTGTCTGTTCACCCACTTCCTTTCATTGACTTCACTCCTCTCCCCTGTTCTCTCTCATCTGGTTTCAGGGCTCTCAAAATCAGGCAAATAGAGTGCTATTCAACCTGATAACCAAACCAGATCAAACCCAAACATGCAGTGCTTATGGAAGGAAATACACAAAGCTGTTAACAGGATGCGATGGGTAGAGTGGAATAAAAGAAGGCTTTGGTTTACTTAACTTTTCTTTTTTTCTCTTTTTAACTTTTATTTTAAGATCAGGGATACATGTGCAGGTTTGTTACATAGATAAAGTTGTTTCACAGGGTTTGTCGTATAGATTATTTCATCACCCAGGTATTAAGCCTAGCACCCATTAGTTATTTTTCCTGATCCTCTCCCTCTTCCCAGCCTCCACCCTTCAATAGGCCCCAGTGTGGGTTGTTCCCCTCTATGTGTCCATATGTTCTCATCATTTAGCTCCCACTTATAAGTGAGAACATGTGGTATTTGGTTTTCTGTTCCTATGTTAGTTTGCTAAGGATAATGGCCTCCAGTTCCATCTATGACCCTGTAAAGGACATGATCTCATTCTTTCTTATGGTTGCCTAGCATTCTATGGTGTATATGTACCACATTTCCTTTATCCAGTCTATCCTTGATGGGCATTTAGGTTGATTCCATGTCTTTGCTATTGTGAATAGTGCTGCAATAAACTTTTTAAATGCAATATTACAAGGATGCATTGCTTTCATATTATGAAAAAATAATACATCTTTAAAAATCAAACGTATGCAATATAACCCTAAAATACATAAGTCAGACCAGAGGGAGCAGCTGCACCTACAACCCAGGACAATTCCCTCAGCACTTTTACTTCCCTCTTGTGGGCCTCTTCACACACGTAATGAACAACTATTTAGGGGGCTTCATAGTTTACAAAGTACTCTCTCAACCATTGCCTTATTAAGCATTCAATTCATAGCAGTTTAACATGATTATTTATTTCCATTTTGCAGATGAGAAACTGAGATTTGAGGGTTAAATAATTTCTGTTGACAGTCACAATCTGAAATTCTTAGGGCAAAACAGAGTCTCCGATGTGGCGAGGATGCACAGGAGTGGCATAGAGAGGGCAGCTTAGGACCCTTGGGCAGGGAGGGTGGAGGTATGAAACAAGGAGAGTAACGTGCCCCTCCTCTTGGATACAGCATGTGCCAGCTCTTTCCACAGATCATCCCATAGCCATACTGTGTAAGCACACTGCTGTCCCATTGTCAGATGAAGGATTAAAGCTCACTGAGGTGAAGTCCCTGTCTACACTGAGAAGCTAGTACGTGTTGAAATTGGAATTCAAACGTGGATATACCTAAACCTAAACCTTTTTCTCTAAACCATTTGACCTACTGCCTTCCTAAGAGACTGTTCATAGAGGAAGGCCATGGTGTCCTGCAACCTGATGTTGCATCCAATTTCTTCACTAGACTATGGGAGCCCCAGGAAAGTGGATTTAGTCTCATTACCTTCAGATGCTCAGTGCCCATTGAAGTGTCTGCCTCAGAGCAGTCATTTAACACTCACTTGTGGAAGAGCCAAAAGAAAAGGGATTTGTTTGCCTAGATAGGCTGGGCCCCTAGCTGAATCCTTTCATCTGTTCCCACAGCATGAAGAAAGACATTGGTTAGCATATGCATGCTTCACTTTTATGCATTTGTTGTACTGTGAGCTGCAGCATTGCCAGTTTTAATCAGACATTCGTTGTCCGATAGACACAGATGCAAAGCAACCAGTGCAACATTTGCAGAGGTTGGCAGGGCAGGATAAGAAGTCTGTTATAGGGACTGCCCCATCATAATTCCCATTTTTGTCTTTCCCTCAGCACTGCCAGCTTTGGGCAGGGTGCAGAGACTGAAGCCAGCTTTAGAGAAACCCAAAAGGTTAAAATCTGTGTTTCAGCAATGGGCTTTGTGCAAAGTGGCTGCTAGTCTGTGGCTTACGCTGTTCCCTGACCTTTTTGGGATGAAGCATTCTTCACAGCTGTCATTGCATCAGCGTAAGAGCCCAGAAATATCATTAGGAAAGACGTCTTGGCTGGGAGTGTGTGCCAAGCCTGGGGGAGGGGGACTGTACTGAGGAAGCATGACCAGAAATTTAATAATGGGAGTCTGAAGCCAGTTATGGACACTGCTGCAGAAACCAAGAGGTAACACCAGAGTTATACTAGAGATTATAAAGGAGATTTGCCTTTTCTGCGGCCCACACTACACTGTACTGCAATTGTCTATTTCTATGTCTGTCTTCCTTTCTAGTCTTCAAGGGCTTTAAGGGGAGAAGCCTGTCATATTCCAGCATCCTCCACTATAGTGGCTAGCACATGGTACAAGTTATGTAAATTTTTGCTAAAACAAAAGAAATCAAAGATGATAGAATATAAAGGGCTTAAAATCAACTCATATGTCTTAGTTAATGGCTTGGTTTATGTGATGACAGAGGCTGAGAATTCCAGATCTGCAGTCAGCAAGCTGGAGACATAGAAAAGCAAATGGTGTAGTTCCAGTCCAAGTCTAAAAGCCTGGGTAGTTACAGTCTGAGTTAGAGTCAGAAGGCAGGAGAATAACTATACCCCAGGTGAGTCAGGCAGAGAGAGGGAATTTTTTTCTTACTCAGCTTTTTATTCTTTTTAGGCATTCAATAGGTTAGACAAGTTTAGATAAGGTGTACTCACATGGGAGGACAGCAATTTGCTTTACTTGGTTTTCTAATTCAAATATTAATGTTATCCAGAAACAGGCTGTATACCAAGAATAAAATTCTAAGCCCCAGAACTGACTAAACAGAACCTCTCTTGGCCAAGGGGATCTCAATGAAACCTGAAAAACTAATTCAGGCCATGAAGAGAAGAGGAGGTCAGACACACCTCATTATGCCCTTCTCCCTTTGGAATTTAGACACAACTGACCAGCATTAACATTAAAACATGTTAAGACTGAAAAACAGACTGTAGTAATAAGACACCCATTTCCAAACTGACTCTGGTACAGCATTACATTACAGAGAGCAAGCTCTGAAGGAAATCAAAATGTTTAACCCCAAATATATTATTTTTACTTATTTTCTGATGCCACAGCAAAGCTGTTATGGTTTGGCTCCCCACCCAAATCTCATGCTGAACTGTAATCCCCAGTGTCGGGGAAGGAATCTGGTGGGAAGCGATTGGATCAAAGCCTTCGATTTCCCCCTTTCTGTTGTCATGATAGTGAGGAAGTTCTTATGAGATCTGGTTGTTTGAAGGTGTATAACACTTCCTCCTTTACTCTTTCTCTCCTGCTGCCATGTGAAGATGTGCTTGCTTCCCCTTCACCCCTCTGCCATGATGGTAAGTCTTCTGAGGCTTACCCAGCCATGCCTCCTGTACAGCTTGTGAAACTGTGAGCCAATTAAATCTCTCTCTCTCTCTCTTTTTTTTTTTTTTTTTTTTGGTAAATTACCTAGTCTTGGGTAGTTTTTTTTTTTTATGGCAGTGTGAGAAAGGACTAATACAGCTGTCTCTTGAGTGAGAAAATTGCATTATGTGGAGAATCTTCTCCTATTACGTCTTTTCTGGAGAGTCTGACACCTTTCAAGGTCCTGTAAGAACCATTAAGCATTTATTATCTCTGAAGTCTGCTACCTATGGGCTTCATGTACATAACGAGAACCTTGGCTTCTACAACCCCGCTTATCTTAACTCAAGCTGACTTCAACTCTTCAGGCAGAGTTTAACTCTTTCAACCAATTGCCAATTAGAAAATCTTTGAGCCCACCTATGGCTTGGAAGCCACCCCCCAACCCAACCCTCTCCTTTGAGATGTTCTATCTTTCTGAGCCAAGTCAATGTATACTAATGTATATCTTACATGTGTTGGTTTGTCTCTTTACCTGTAACTTCTGTCTCCCTAAAATGTAAAATATCAGTCTGTAACCCAGCCACCATGGGCACATGTTCTCAAGACTTACTGAGGCTGAGTCATGGGCCATGACCTTTAATCTTGATAAAATAAACCTCTGAATTGATTGAGACCTGTCTGAGATACTTTTTGGTTTACAATCCTCACAGACACAGTGAGAAATCATGCTTAACCAAACAGCTGGGCACCCCATTATCCAGTCATGTTAGAGTCATGTTAACTGTCACAGAGATCCCATGAAACAGAGATCGGGAGACAGTAATTGAGACAACAGAAAAGGAACAGTCAAGAAAGATTATGGTGTTAAGTTGGAAACTGAGGTAAGTAGCTGGGGTTCAACCCTACACATACTTACTAAAGAATCTTGTAGAGTGTGCTTCAGAATTGTCCCTCTGAAGCATAGGAAACTGGGCATTTATTCTTTCATTTCTGCCCACTATAGAAAAAGGCGATTATTACCCCCATATTCACAGGCTGCACCTAATCCTGGTCTAAGAAGTGCTACAGATATTAAAAGAAACCCTATGGCAATAAAAGGAGAGGCAAGTGTAGCAGACGAAATTACAATATACACCGTAGTTTTGCTTAATTCACATGGGCTAATGTAATGGGTTAGGGTCACAGAATGTGTTTACTATTCTTATAGGGTTACTCTTATATGGTCCTGAGCTTGTGGAATGTTACAGCTCCAATAGTGCTTCAGAGTTTGCAAAGCACTTACCCATTTGTCACCTCATTTGACCTCTATAACAACCCCACAAGTAGGTAAGAATGTTCTCTCTTCCTGACTTTTAGACAAGGGATGAACCACATGGGGCTCAGTGCCTCCTCAGGTGTTCAGATGGTTAAAGAGCTGGAGTCAGAACTGTAGTCCCTGGGCTATGCTTCCCCTTTTCCTTCTGCTTCAGCAGCATTGGAGTGTTTCTGTCTCCTCTCGTCAGCCTTAGGATTCTTGGAATGGGAAAAAACTAACCATTGAGGAAACAGAGTCATTCCAGGTTAGATTTCTGGGAAATCAGCTTGGATTTATATATATCATAGGTGACAGACAGGTAGACAAGAAAGAGCTCAGGTAGACAGCTGGGTTCTAATTTTAGTACTACCACTAACCAACCTTATGGTCTTTCTCCTTTCTGAGTTTTCCATTTTATTTCTGTCAAGTGAGAAAGTCTCACTAAATAAGTAGTGGTGTGTGTGTGTGTGTGTGTGTGTGTGTGTGTGTGTGTGTGTATGAGAATGAGAGAGAGAGAGAGAGAGAGAGAGAGAGAGAGAGAGAGAATCAACTGAGCAGCCTATGCAGCACTACAGCAGCACTAGTCTGTTGAAAGAATGTTGGTTTCAAACTCATAGACACCTGGTGCCATCTTGACTTGACTGGAGTGTGATTTTGAGCAAGTGTCCTGGAGTCTCAGAGGTTTGCTTTACCTTTATGTTAAGTAAGTTTAATAGTTACTTTGTAGCATGAATGAAAAATGTATGATAATATATGTGCAATTACTAGGTCATTGCCTTACACGTAGAAAACAAAAAAGGTTATTATGGCTGCTATTATTTCTATTGGTTGTATTATATTCAATAAGCTTATTTTTAACTTACCTAATTCCTTTGAAAAGTTTCTTCATGGACCAATGTACCCACTTGACATCTCTTTATATGATAAATGTAAAATTTATAACTGTATCATTTATTTTATAAGTATTGAGAAGGTACAAATATTGTCTATTTTCCATAGATAAATCCAGCAATCAATACTTAGCATTGTGTAACTAATAAAGTCATGAATACCAGCACCTCCTGTTTTGTACATAACAACAACAAAAAACGGATGATTGATAACGATCCTCTTCACATTAACATTTCTTCCAAATACCTGGATGTAAAGACATGACAAATAAGCCTAAAAATAGTTATTTGTGTTTTAAATATACTACCATATTAAAATACCAAATAAAAGAAACATACCAGCTGGACTAAAGGGCATTTAAGAGTCACATTAAACTCACTTAAGATTACAGGAATGGTTGTTAACACCTGCAGCTCTATTTACTGATACAGGATTTAACGTTTGAGAGCCAGAGCTATAAGTTAGAGAATAAAAGAAAGCAGAATTAGAGAGAATTGGATATATTTCTTTTTTTGCTCATGATTTAGAATCTTTATTTCTTCCTTTATGAGAAACAAATTCATGAGGGGAAAAACATGGTAATCTGTGCAAAAGTCCTTTGAGTCCTTCAAAAAAGTCTGTCCTTTCCAAAGGCTCATCAGGGCATTTAGAGGATTATCTTTTCATTTTGGGCCCTTATGCAAAGTAAATTCTTGGTTGGTCTTATGTTCTTTATGAGACATCAGCAATTCTGTTCTTTGAATAAAATAATGTGCTTTTAATCCATTTTCAATATACCTCCATGGAAGATGACTCAGACCCCAAATAGAATAATTTTCAAAGGCTCTGAGATCCTTCTATTTTCTGAAAGCCTCACAACCTACATCACCAAGAGCAGTGATTGCTGCAGAGGGCAAAGAAAAAGTAAGTGAACAAACGAAAGAAGAACAGGAAGTAGAGTGCAGACAGAAGTGGCAGAACTGTGAGGTTATCAAGTTGAAGACCTCATCTCAGGCATCTTAGTACTGCAGGACCAGCCCCTGTGGTTCTAAGAACTGCCAAGGCTCTGAAACACTTGAGCTTCTCCATCTATAAATGAATGTAGCAGAATTAGTACTGGCTTTTTAGTTGAACATTTGTGAACTTGAGGGTCATGTTACCACAGACGAATGGAATAAACTTGAGCCAATCTAGGCAGCTCTCTAGATCTCAGTTTCTCTATCTGTAAATGGTGAATTAACAGAGGGAAAAATGAAAATCTACACTGAATGGAATGTTACCTGCTACTCTATTGTTGTTGGAGGAACTGAGAGTCCTCACAGAGTCTAATTTATTCATCAGCCTCGGCTTTTTCTGGTACTTTCTTCCCCTGTATTGTGATGTCCCTGTGTTTTGTGAGTCACAGAGAAAGAACAGACCTCAATCATGTGCAATTGGTGAATAAAACTTTGACCCTTGGATCTAAAAAATTTGGGTTGTGTCTCATGTCCATGGGCAACTAATTCCATATCCTTGAATAAGTGCTGCAACCTCTCTAAGCCCCAGCCTGTCCACCCACAAAAAATCCATAATGACAATCCAAAGGGTTTTATGAGAATTCAGTGAGAAATTGCATTTTAAGCACTTAGCCCAAGGCTCTGTACATAGTAAGTGCTCAATGTAAATTGGATGTTATTAGCATGCATAATATTAGGCCAGCTAAATTAAACTTTAGAAAATTGCATATCTATGTTTATATGAAAGAATAAATATATGTAAGGATGAAATATCAGTGACTTAGTTCACATATCAAACATAGATAAAACTAAATAATATTAAATTTACCAAAGACTAGAGATGGAAAGGTGTTGAAAACAAATGATACTTATGGTAGTAACATAACTTTCCCATTAGGGAAAATAAAGGTTTGGCAAAGCTATTGCAATGGCCTGTTATTGGTTCTTCACAATTGCAATCCTGTACCCTTCATCCAGATTACACAGTGCACATAAAATAGTCATAGAAACCAAATATAGCCACAATACTCACCTACTTTAATCTGCCGGAGTATTCCCTTGCACCTAAGAAGCAGCCTGAGTTTTTCAACATGATTTATAAGCTATTTCCTACGTATCTACCTTAGCAGTTTTCCTCTTGCTACTCTTCCACTCCTATTCTACAGTCTTATAGTTACCCTTTCCCAGGACTTGGAGCAGAAAACATTTTCTTTCTTTTTTTTTTTTTTTTTTTTTTGAGAGGTAGTCTAGCTCTGTCGCCCAGGCTGGAGTGCAGTGGTGCAATCTCGGCTCACTGCAAGCTCCGCCTCCCGGGTTTACGCCATTCTCCTGCCTCAGCCTCCCGAGTAGCTGGGACTACAGGTGCCCACCATCTCCCCGGCTAGTTTTTTGTATTTTTTAGTAGAGACGGGGTTTCACCGTGTAGGCCAGGATGGTCTCGATCTCCTGACCTCGTGATCCACCCGTCTTGGCCTCCCAAAGTGCTGGGATTACAGGCTTGAGAACATTTTCTCTTGATTATGGTCTTAGCATCTGCTGTTTCTTGGCTCATCCTTGACTACCCCTGACTCTGAGCCCCTCCCTCTTTTGCCTTTTCTACTCCATTTATTTTTCAGGTCTTATTTCAAATAGTTTGATCCCATTCTTCATCGTTTGTGTTTCTCCATCTAAATAGCTCATTATCATTTTTGTTATTAAAAACACCCTTCATATTCCAAATATAATTGGTATCTAAAATTGTGTTGGATGGAATTTAGGGATAGTTTAAACCCACATTGTGTTTTCTTTAAATTGGGAGAAGAGTCCTTGCCTTCCCTTTCATGAAAGATGCTTTGGGTGCCCAGCCTATCATTTACTAATGCAGGTGCAGTATACATTGTACACATACAAATGTAGTTTGTATTGATACTGTACATATCAATACAAAGTACATTTTCCTCCCTTGCATACTGTAATAAAAACAAAAATAAAATCTGTTAAAGATACATGATAGTTAAAATAGTGCTTAGCAAAATACAATTCAATAAAAACATAATTAAAATTGTTATCTACCAATTGGAGAGCTGCCTGAGAAAGGTTTGGTGGTGAAAGATGGTAGAGAGAGCGTGTAGTCACTATGGGTGAAAGATGGTAGAGAGAGCATGTAGTCACTATGGCTATTATATTATGTTATAAAGGAGGGAGAAGCAGCTGGTGAAAGGATGGGTAAAATAGTAAATGTCTTTGGTTTGTCTATATGCAAATTTGTGGAGCCAGAAGAGTCTTCAGTTCTTGGAACTTTTGATTCAAGAGGTAGATGCCTATGCATCAACATCCAAAGGCATAAAGAAAACAATGAGAATAATGAGAACATACCTTTGTGCCTTTTGCTTAGTTATACAACTAATGATAACATGTTATGAAACTTACAATTGCATTTTTAAACATGGTATCTTTGCCTTTGTCATGATGATGCTCACTCACAACAACAGTCATTTTGTCTACATGATTTATAATTTTTTGTGAAGTACTGGCATTGTGTATTTTGTTGCTTTTCTTCCTCTTATGCCTTCTTGGACGATATTTTCACTTAATACTTTTGGGAAGACGGTAGCAATAACTTCATGGTATGTTTACAAAACATGAGCACTGAATGGGATCCTTTTAAGAGAACATTTAGAGATATTACTGCAGTACTATCGGCATTCTATTGACAGGATTTGCAAATAACTTGGATGTTTTCACTAGCACACAAATTCAGGGTTTGGCTTGTTGTTTCATGTTGAATAGCAACATTCACATAGAAATTCTGCAAATCTGTCATAACAACGATTTGAATAATAAGACTTTGAAAATTTAGTTAGGGATAACTATTTGTTTGTCTATCCAGGCCATTCTAAGTTGTTCTCTGTGAAGTCTAACATTTTGTTACTATTATGGTGCCATAGTGATGTCATATTTTCTGCTAACAATTCAGAACCACTTGTGACCTCTTTCTAGACTCTCTCGTCTCATTAGGGCTGAAACAGTAGAAACTATGTGCCCCAGGCTTTCTTGCCAGCATGTTTCTGGTTTTGGTGCTACTAATGGGAAGGCAAGGATATGTTATTAAAAGATAGGAGAGAGTCATAAGTTGTTTGAAGAAGAGCAGACACAGTGGACCAATGCAGTCTTGTGTGTGCAAGTTTTCTGCAGCAACAGTGGCAGCTGTTGCAGTAGCATCAGAAGACTGTCAGCACTGCAGGAGAGACACAACTATGTGGGTTCTTGAGTAGTAGCAGTAAATTAGATTCAGCATACTGAGGTCATGGTAGTAGCTTCCTGAAATTCTCCAGCTGTGGGTAAATGTAATCCTCACCTTAAAAAAAAAAAAAAAAAAATCCTCCAGCCCTTCCAACAAGTCTGCCAAATATCTCTTCATATTAAATGTATCTTGTTTGATACACCTATAGTCATTTCCATTTCCCTGGCCAAATATGACTCATGCAATCATTCAATGCTGTATCCCCAGGATCTTGGACATAAAATGGTGCTCAATGAGCATTTTAAAAATCAATACAAGAAAGAAATGTTTCACAACCAGTGAGTATTCTAGCCAAGACTTAAACTCAGGTCTTACACAAATCCCATATTTGCATTTATATAATTTCTTTCAAATATCTCACGCTGAGTTTCAAATAAGATGCATTAATGACACTGCCTGATCTCACAGAGTGTCTATTTTGGGCCTCAAGATGAATGACAGAGAGTTTGAAGGAGTCCAACAAGGAAGTGTCAGTCTCAGAAATGATGTTGATCATGCAAAGATTTAAAGTTACAAAATGAATTAAATCAGAGTTCTATCCATGATCTATTATCTATTTTATTGAAGTTGTATATTTGCTTTAATTCTTGTAACCACATAAATGTGGAAAATGATGATATATGTGTATTTCACAAATACTGAAAATACTACTTATCTTTCAGGTTCGGTACTATATTTTGGGTGGTCTGCAAAATAATATTACCCTAAGTAAATCAAGCAAAGAATAGTAGAGTATAGGGATGAAGATTTATTTAATTTAACTGATTCAAATTGTGACAGAAGATGAGATATAGATACATGCATATGTACATATATACAAAATAAATATAAATTACGTTTCATTTTATACCATTGAATTCAACATACAGTTATTAGAAAATTCATATTGATGATAATATACCAGGACTAGACTAGAAGGAAGAACCCTGTTTATGCCTAGAGAAAGATATATTTAGGTGGAAAGACAGAGAGGGAGAGACAGAAACAGTGTTCCCATAAGGACATTGATTGTCATTTTAAGGAAGGGGGAGTAGTTTCGTTAAGCTGGAATTCAGGTGCAAGAGTGACTGGAGGGATTTTGTACCCAAAGTGAAACTTGAATTAATTAAATCCAACAAATGCGCACATCAGTTGAGCCCAGTAACTGATACAGGCAAGACCTAGATTCCTCGACAATGCTTCAGGTAACTGCTGACTCACTACTCATTGACTCTGCGCACTCTTATTGGATTAATTTCACCCGCAGATTCTCCATTCTTGCTTTCATTAACATTCTTCATTTTAAGACTTTGGTCTTGAGATTGGCTTCTGGTCTTTTCACCTACTAACTTTTGTCTCCAACTTGGAATTGGTTTATATTGACTGTGTTTTAAGAACCATAGTAACAAGCACTGCAGTCTCGGATGCTGGCCCATTTCCATTTTGCCAGTCTCATGTTTCATTGTTGAGGGAGGAGTAAAATGGGGTTTTTAGACAGGTAGAGGAAAAGATAGAAACAAATGTTCAAAATTATGCAAGACCTGATGCATTAAATAGGCTAGTACACATAATAGTATAAAATTTATAAAATTGTTTATTCTTTCTGCTGTTCATTCTTTTAGCTCTGAGTATTTATAAAACACTTCACCATGAATATAGGAATGGTACATCATTTGCAGGGAAGGAGCAATGGTGTCCTGCCTTCCACTTGCCAACTACTCTTCACTATCCCCCATAAACCCAAGGCTGAACTCTGGCTCTCCTAGAAGATTAATAATACCCTTCCTTGAGATTGACAATTTCCAGCATGTGCAATTATTCTCAGTGGAAAAAGGCCTGAAGGCTTGTGCAGAAAGGCTTAAATTCTTAGCTCTACCATTTAAGTGGCCACAATTCTACTTCACGGTGCTTGTGAGCAGAGATAATGCAAGAAACTACCTCCAAAATATTCTAAGTTTAATTACTTTGACAAAAAGAACATTTCTTTTTTTTTTTTTTTGACACGGAGTCTTGCTCTGTCGCCCAGGCTGGAGTGCAGTGGCCGGATCTCAGCTCACTGCAAGCTCCGCCTCCCGGGTTTACGCCATTCTCCTGCCTCAGCCTCCTGAGTAGCTGGGACTACAGGTGCCCGCCACCACGCCCGGCTAGTTTTTTGTATTTTTTAGTAGAGACGGGGTTTCACCGTGTTAGCCAGGATGGTCTCGATCTCCTGACCTCATGATCCACCCGTCTCGGCCTCCCAAAGTGCTGGGATTACAGGCCATTTCTCTTTTCAATTCAGCTGCAGAATAATTTCAGAAATGCTAAATCTTACTAAATCACCTCTTAAATCATAGTTAACAGTTCAGATTCTGAACTCAAATTCAATTTAAAAAAATGGTGCCAAAGGGGAGGGGATGGGGGTTACAAGACAAATGGAAGTTTATGAGATGAAAGAAAAATCCAGAAGGTGAAATAAAAAAGTGCATATTCTGTTTGAGTCTACCACAAGCATTTATTAATGGGTGGTGAGCCAATAGTCTAAGATCAATGGTTTGAGCCAGACTGACTAGAATAAAACCTGTTAGAGGGGACATGCATCCATGCAATCAATCATCAAGCAGGTATCAAATGCTTAATACACAGCAGAGGCTCTGTTAGTGACAGACTATTACAGATATATGTAAATTATATCTGATATAACTTGCATATATATGTAAATTATATTATGTTATCCCCTCCCCATGGACTGCGTTAGAATAAAGTCTAAACCTCTTGTTCTGGCTTATAAGACCCTATAGGATCCAACCTATTCATCTTTTCAGTGTTATCTCCTACCTCCTCTCATTCGTTATGCTCCAGTTAGACTGATTTTCCGTGTTGACTCCAGCTCCTTAGAAAATAGAGTCAGAGGGAAAATCTTATACATCAATGCTTTATTTGAGTGTTTCATCCCACGAAAGCAAGAAGAAGAAAAACACAGGATATGCAGTGGGAAAGGAAGGAGACCAACTCAAGCTGCCCGCTGCCCACTGCCCACAGCACTACAACAAATGTTGCTCCCTACTCAGGCTCTTGGACATCTCATATGAAAACAAAGGCCTGTCTTAGAGTTTGTTTAAAAAAGAAAGGGTGAATGAGTAATTGGCTAGTTCCCTCTTGTCTTCTGTCTCTAATAGGTCAGAGTCTTCCTTGCAGAATATTGACTCCCATTAACTTCTGAATTGTGTAATTCAGATACCTTGAATAGCCAGTGAGGAAACTGAGTCTCTTTTGGCTTCACTGGTTTCAATGCAGGGACTGCAGCAGCTCTGTTTTGGCTGGCTCAAAGGAGACCCTGTTCAGGAGGCTCAACGTCTGCTGGTATAAAGAAAAGAGGCATGCTGGCACAGGTTCACTCCATAGGGCTTGGTGACTGAGGACCACAGAAACCATTTTAGGGGCTAAGATGCCAGGCAGGTAGCTGAGGCCAAGGACATGCAGGGCTGAATAGATCTGATTAACACACAACCTGGGCCTAGTACACTTGCTTTCTGTCCTTGGAATAAGTCTAGTTCATTCTCTTCTTAGATCCTCAATGCTGTGTCCTACACCTGGGATACTAGCTGTGTCCTCTTTTGGGAACACTTTCTCCCAGATCTTCTTAAATTCAGATCTTTGCTCAAACATCATGTCTGCAGGAAAGCCCTCCCTGACCACGCTGTCTGCAGTAAGTCCCTGTCTTGTACTCCTAACCCCTCTTATTCTTATCCCCCTGTTTTATTTGTTTTCATGCTATTTATCACTATGTGTAACACTTTATATTTGTTAAATTATCTACATTATTAGTGTCTTACTTCCTACCCAATAAATGAGAAGATCCATGAAGCAGGGAATTCATCTGTCTTGTTTATTGTCATATTCCCGGCCTATAGAAAAAGATTGGAATACAGTATATATTTCATATTTGTTTATTATATAGAAGATAGATAGAAGAGAAAGTGTATGAAACTGACCCAGTCTCCACCACAATGGAATTCTAGAAAAAGTGGGGGAGACAAGGAACTTCTCAATCTCAAAGTGGTGTGGCAAATGCTCTATTTGAAGTAAGTTTAGAGTGACAAGAATGACGACAGAGACACCATTTCAGATGGAGTGGAGGGGTCTGACACTGAATGACTGAGGCTTGAACAAGTCTCAGAGACCCAGCAGGAGTCAGTTGATCGAGTGTGGCAAAGAACTTTTTACTCATTTATGCAATCACAAGGTAAAGATTAAGAGGCTAAACTCTGCCTGAATTTGAATCCTGTTCTGTCATCAGTGGCTGTGTGACATCAGATTCAATACATAAACATCCTTTGCCTCTGTCTCCCTATCTATAAACAGATATCATATTAGCAGCCATTATCACCTTGGTGTAAGGAATAAACAAGAAAATGCATGTGCAGCACTCAGCTCAGGCCCTGACTCATAGTAATGTGCTCAATACATATTCATTATATCATCAGGACTGACAGTTATTAGTTTGTGGATTACCTAGCAAGTAGCAGGTGCTGAAATACCTTGGATGTAGGGTGGCAAACAAAACAGAACAAGTCCCTTCCTCTTAGAGCTGTCATAAGCAGGTGATAACCAAGTAAACAGATAATTTTTTTTTAACATGAGCTGCTGTGAAGGAAAGAAACAGGAATGTAGTATACCCAGAGGAACAGCTGCTGCCCCTCACTGCAGAGATGACATTTGAGCTGAGATCTGAAGATTGAGCAAGGGCCAGGCACACAAAGAGCCAGAGCAGAGCAATCCAGGCCCAAAGAACAGTGAGTACAAAGGCTGTGAGATTTGAAGGGAGAAGGAGAGAGTAGTGTCTGAGGCTCTGAGAGAACAATCGATGACTGAAGGGCAGAGGGTAGGGAGGTCTGAGATGAGGCTGGAGAGGTAAGCAGAGATAGAGCATGCTGGGCCTTGAAGGCCAATGTAAAGGATTTGGATTTACTTCAAAGCCTGGTGGAAATTCATCAGATGGCTTCAAGAAAAGGAATAGCAAGATCCAATCACCTTTTTAAAAGACCACTCTGGCTCCTGTGTGGAGGATGAATTGGAGTTGGCCAAGAGTGAGAATGAGGAGACCATTTAATGGGCAGTGAATAGCAACCCCAAGAGCTGGAGGTTGTCACAAGACATTAGTCATTCAGACTGTGTCTTTGCAACCACTGGAGCTTTGCATCTCCTTTCTGGTGGCTGCTTCCTGCAGTGCATGAGCAGCCCGTGATGGATGACTATGGTCCAGAACCCATGGGGAGGTCCATATTACAGAGCTGAGTGAGTCCTCTTTGGAACATTCACAGACACTGATTTTTACAGCCCTCCTGATTTTAATCATGAATTGCTAAGTCTTAATGCTTTGTAGTCATGGTGGTCAACTGCTTTGGTGGTCAAAGTGATTAATCTGTTTAATTATTAGGTGACAAATGTTAGATTTTATTACAACACTTAGTGACATTCTCTCCCATAAAACTTCACCTGGGTCCAATGACAGAGCGGGCCTGGTTAAAAATCATAAGCTATTCATTAAATTGCAATTTTCCACAGAGAGAAGCTAACATCTTAGAGTGTCAAGACTGTCAAACATCACTTGAAATACATTGAAAGCATATTATCTCCTGTGATCTTATAAATTGTAATAATATGCACATGTACACACACACACATACACACACAATCTTTGCCATTTGTGAAAATGTTTGAATTGTTAAAATATTATTATCCAAAGACTAAGTTAAAATAAAATTATCATCATCACATCACAGCAACAAAATCAATAATTAACATACACTGAGCTCCTCTCATCACATGCTCTGGATTGCACTAAGCACTCTGCTTATTCATCTCATTTAATCCTCAAAATAACACCGTCAAGCAGACCCTATTATCCCCAAATTTTAAGTGAAGAAACTAAGACTCAATGAGGTTATACAATGTCTGCAGTGTTGCCCAGAGAGAACGTGGAGTTGGTACTCACATTCACGCAATTATGATTCCAAAGGCCAGGCACTAACCACTATGCAGCTGATTTCACTGCATCCCATTAGGGGTGTAAAGGATAACATCATAATTATGTGTGTGGCTTGAGGGGAGAGAAGGAGACCTCATTTTGGTCAATATTCTCAAATAAAATTATCTGTCTTATCCTCTTTTTCCTTCATTGTATAGGAAGAATGTTGAAGGAGATCGCTAGTGTTCTGGTCCTAAAACTGTGTTGGACTGGAATTTTTTCATTTTCTCCTCTTTATCCCAGAAGCTTTCATCATCCATAACATTTTGGGGATAGGTGTTTGGCATATCATTTCTTTACCAGTTTTATGGAAGCTGACACAGCATCCATGGTTCTTTCTGAGTGAAACACAAGAATGGCAGGTGCATGCTTTCACCTAGTCATGTGCCTGGGAATGGCTGCAGGTCAGTTGCAAGTCTCTGGAGGTGGTCCTCACTGTGGCTCACTTGACAACATGGAATATAAGGAAAATTGCTCACTAGATCTTTATAACTCACAAGAGTTTGCACAGTATCAGGTCACTTTGTTGACATTAAATCAGAAACAGAAGACTTCTAAAATTAGTCTGTGTTTTCTCAAAAAAGAAAAGTTTATCTGAAGTTAATATGAGACATGATAGCAACAGCCTCACTTCTGACAGCATCATTGTGAAGCAGGGAGACCTACTTTGTCTCCTCTCTGTTCACCTTTGATGATTTAAGGCATTGACTAGAACTGGGGATTATCAGTGATGGCCTTTTCAGATCCATCTGTCATCAAACCTTGGATCTTAAACTTCTGCCACTGTTAAAATCTGTATTCAACTCATTTTCAACTCTGTAATAACTCTTCTAATTCCTCATGTTCTTCACTTTCCTGAGCCTCCTATCTCTCTGAAAGGCTTTCTCACTATCTGTTCCCAGGAATACACCCCCCCCCCTTTTTTTTTCTTACACATGCCTCAAAACTCAGGTTTCTCTGCTTAAAACTTTGTCTTGAAGACTCTCTTCTTGTTCTTCCAAATAGCTCCTCCTCTTTCTCTGTGCATTCATTTAACAGACATGTATCACACGTATTAGACCAGGCTTTGTGCTGGGTGAAAGGGATTCAGAAATATTATGCTGATAAACATCAGCACGCAGTGATGTACTTGTAAGTGTTTAATGACTGACACTCAAAAAAAAAAAAAAAAAAAAAAAAAAAGAAAAGAAAAGAAAAAGCCTTGATTGATTTGCAGAATTCAGAGGTGAAATACTCTCTTCATGGCCAATTTTGAGTAACCAGTTTGACTTCACCTAACTGGAAGTTGAGTAGAGAAGTGCACAATTGGCTCTTGCTGGCCAGAGTAAGCATAATGTAGCCTACTACAGCTAATGGACATTCTAGTAGTGCTAACATTCTACTTTAAAATATATACACTTAAGCCAATATTAATAATGTATAGATATAAATATAGTTCTCTTAACCCCACATACCTCAAATAACGTATCTCACATGTGTAATAATATGAGGCATGTGTGTGACTATAATAGAGAAGCCTGGTTAACTTCTAACCCTTTCTCACCTGGGCACTGGGGAAAGTTAGGGGACATTAGTGAGGCATCTTGAGGAGGAACTATCTTGTCTGAGACCATATCTTTTCTCCTCAGATGGTTTCTAGGGCATGCTGTAACTAGAGTCCTTGGTGTCCCTGTCTGCCACTTTTTTTTTTTTTTTTTTTTTTTTTTTTGAGATGGAGTCTCGCTCTGTCACCCAGGCTGGAGTGCAGTGGCCGGATCTCAGCTCACTGCAAGCTCCGCCTCCCGGGTTTACGCCATTCTCCTGCCTCAGCCTCCCGAGTAGCTGGGACTACAGGCGTCCGCCACCTCGCCCGGCTAGATTTTGTATTTTCAGTAGATACGGGGTTTCACCGTGTTAGCCAGGATGGTCTTGATCTCCTGACCTCGTGATCTGCCCGTCTCGGCCTCCCAAATCCTGTCTTCCACTTTACACATTTCTTTCTTGGAAGCACACAGCCTTATTAACTTTATTCCAAAACACAACTCAGAATCTACTATTTTATTTATATTAATCACTGTTATTTCATAAACTTGTGCAAGACAGAGAGATTTGGAAGACAGAGATCTCCATAGCTAAACCTCCTCCGAAAGTGTCCTATCCCAGATCATGAGTGTGAACCTAGAGTTCTTTCTTGTCATAGGCAGAGCCAAGTCATCATCCAGGCAGAATGCTGCGTTTAAAGTTTATACTTTATTATTTAGAAGGTAAAATACCTGCTTCTGGTTTCCTAGTAAAACACTTCTGTGGATCCAGCAGCTGAAGTTAAAAAATGTTTACCTGTTAGCTCAATGGGAATTGTCATGTCAGCCATTGTTTCTATAACTCTTAAATAACATGACCTCTTCTTCTCCTGTACTGTGCCCTTCCATCACGTGAAGTTATAGTGCATATGGAGTTGATCTTAAGAAAATTTGTCTAAGAATGTTCCAGAATTCTCTGGGAGGTAATTTTCCTCCACACGCTGACAAGATGTTTTTCATCTTCAGAATAATGAATAGTTTTAGTCAGACGCAAAAAAAAAAAAAAAAAAGGAAAAAAAAACTCTTCACAGATGCATTGAAAATCCGAGTTCACAATCCATCATTTCTCTTTTATGAATTTGTCAAGTACACACATCTAATTTTTAGCCTTGCAGGCTATTGTTCTAGGAAGCCAACTGCTTCCAGGAACACTTAACACTTAATGAAGACTTTCTCCTAGTTAAAATTACATACTGTCCATGTTTTCACACTTACTGTGTCTCATTTTGTCACCATTATGGAAAGGAAATAATTATGTCCATTGTATCCCCTAACTCAGTCTCAAACCCTCCTCTCCTTTCCACAGCCACTGTCCACACTTGAGATAAGTCTCTGTGATTCTTGTCTCAAGCTTTGTGTCCTTGATTCCAATAATATCCCTCTAGTTCATGACCCAACCAACTGTCAAAATGATTTCATAAAACTCAAATCCGAACAATTTCCTCCTTCAAATCCTATTTATAGAACCTCCTCAAGCCCTAGGGTAAAGTCCAGCATACATAGCTGCTGTTCTCAAATGTCTGTTTCCAATCATTTACACCTGCAATACAGCAATAACCGTCCACATCTCTCACTATTCTTGGTGAGTCTCAGACATGGAAGCAGGGTCAGGTCAGAGGAGAAGGAAATGCAGAAGAAACGAAAAAATTGGAGGAATCTAAATAAAGGGAAGGGGTTTGAAAAGAGGCATAGAGAGGCATGTGCAAATTTCCTTTTATATTTGATCAAGAGAAGAAATGAAAGAAGTTGTAGGTAATAGAGTGTTTGAGAATTAGTGCATGTTTGTGAAAACATTTGAGAGTGTGTTTATACAGGAGAAAGAATGAGCATTGCAGAGAGAGAAGGAGAATGTGTGTGTGCATGTGCACCCTTGGTGAAAAACTGCACAAAATTATTTCAGTTTAAATGCAGAAGAAGAAATGGAAAGGAGAATGGTGTTATGCAACTCTCTCTAGCTCTCTAACTGGAGGGCTCAGTTAGTCACATTAGTCTATTAACCCTGGCATGCTATTAACCTGGGACAGTTTAGCAGCTATATTTGTTTGTTTTCCTGAAGTGTTTGTGATGAAAGAACAGAAGCATAGTTGAAAGGTTGGAGCCCAAGGTTTTATGGCCAGGAGGGAGAGCAGTGTGACACTTGCAATTATCTATGAAGGCTCATGCATTTCAGTTCTAAACTGAGTGGGGAAGATAAATGTGATAGCAATTGCAGGCCTGTTTATAAAGACTGAAATTTACCTTTAACAAGTCCATTTCCTAGAAAATCTGAGTCATGGGAAAGGCAAGGAAATTAGCTGGTAGCAGAATGTTAGAGTATCAGGGGATAGGAGCTACAATTGCAGGAGGTACCAGGTATAAACTGCACAGGAAGGTTGCCTGGCTCAGCTCAAGTCATGGCAGGAGACAGAAAGTTCTTTCCTCACAACACAAAGAATCAACTAAGTCTTGAGGAACTTGAGGAACAAAACAAGTAGCTCTGTGAAAAAGGAAAGGGAAACTTCTGGAAAAAAAGAAGAGGGAGTACAAAATCATACAAAGGCAAGAGAGCCTCTTGAAGCTGATGCACCTATTGCTCCAGGGGAGGTGGAAAACCAAGATGAGAAAAAGGGAAAGTTATTCAGTCTTTTCCTTTTAAAAACAGGCTCTTGAAATGCATTCAAAAGCCAACACTGTGCAGGCAGAGGCTTTTGCTTGTTAGAGTCAGACTCTTTTGAGAAACTAGTTTTCTAAAATTCAAAAGCTTTCTTTTAAACTTCAAGGAACACAGGCCAGCTAATTAAGGTAAGAGCATCTTACTATGAACTTTAGGATAGGGAGGATGGAGGATATGACCTGAGGCAAGTTTCCTTTACACGAGATAGACAAAAGCCATTTCTGGGCTTGGGTGGAAATGTTTGGAGCGTCTTAGGGCACACAGTGGAGTGAAGTTGCTGCCTGACTCCCTCCAGTGGTTTGAATGTGCCCCTCAAATTCATGTATTGGAAATTTAATCCTCATGCTATAGTGTTGGAAGATGGGGTCTAATTAAGAGATGATTAGGTCATGAGGGTAGACCCACATGTATAAATTAATGTCATAATGATGGGAGTGGGTTAGTTATAAGAGCAGTTTGTTATAAAATTAAATATACCCCTTACTCACTCACTCTCTCTCTCTCTCTCTCTCTCTCTCTCTCTCTCTCTCTCTCTCGTGGGCTCACTTCTGCCTTCTGTCTTCTACCATGGGATGGTCCTTGCCAGATGCCAGCACCATGCTTTTGAACTTCCCAGCCTCCAGAACTGTGAGCTGAATAAACTTTTAGTCTATAAATTACCCAGTCTGTGGTATTCTGTTACAGCCATATAAGATGAACTAAGATACTCACTGAAATGGAACCAGCACAACTAAACTCAGCTTTTCCAGAGTTGGGGCAAGGCTTCATTATGCCTTACTTAAAGATACAGCCTACAAGAAGAGGGAGGATTCTTCCTTCTTTCCTTTTGGAATCCTTTGGGGAACACTTTTCAGGAGTTCTATACCCACATAGAGTGACCCCTGGAAAGTTGAAATAGTGCAATGACTTGTTTGGGCTGAAAGAGGGTTGAAGTTTCTTTCCTAGTTCCTCGTGGCTGTCAAATGTGTACACAAGACCCAAGACTCCCTATGTACCCCAATGAGTGGTTATGCATGTGACAATAGTCTTATGGTGCTAAAATCAAGACATCCATAAGACTGCACTTCTCCCTCTAAGAGCACATCTCTGTTCTTACCCTTTTCAGTATCCCTGCCACATTTCTTGGTTAGTGGTCTCCTTCTAACATCTTTAAAGCTGGCAACATGATATTACTCTTGCCATCCTTATATAACCATATCTTTCTTAGATTCTCCCTTCTGTCTTCTTCTTCCACTCTTAAGGATGCTTATGATTATATTAGGCCCACCTTGATATTCCATGATAATATTCCCATCTCAAGGTCAACTGATTAGCAGCCTTGATTCCATTTGCAACCTTAATTCCCCTTTGCCATGTAATGTAATGTAATCACAGTTTCTAGGGAGTAGACATGGACATCTTCAAGAGGCCATTGTTCTGTCTGCCACAGAGGACTTCAAGGCTAGAGGCCATTACTAGTATATGAAAGACCACTTATATCACCAGCAGAAACAGCAAGTACCCAGAGTCAGGCAGGGTTCAGATTAGAGATCTGCATCTGAAATGTCACATAAGCATCCCGCATAACACTCTGGAAGAAGAGAAAGGAGGAGGGAAGTTAAAAAAACAAGTTACAGATAGCCAGAATTAACCTGGAGAAAGTCTTTGACTTCAATTAGAAGAGACGGAAAATCTGATGAATGGCAAGATTAAATGTTTTTGCTGACATCAGTGGAACTGAAGAGAGGGCTTATTACCAAGTTATTTGAGTTCTAGAAAATACATAAAATTACATGCACGTATATGGGAATAGCAGTATATAAATTTCAATACGACTGTATTTCTAAATTTTTATGTCTTTTTCTGCTGCCATTCTTGTACTTGCCTTTTCTCCTTCATCTCTTCTCATATTTTCCCCTCTGCATCTCCCAAACTCCCTTGATTTCCTTTTTATTATTTGCCATCTTTTCTTCCCTTTTCTTCTCATTGTATAACTTCTTTTTCTCCTCATTTCATTCCTTCCTTTTGTTTTCTTACATCAAACCTGATTACAAAAAGAGAGATGGGAGGCGAGTCCATATCTTTTTAATATTTTTGTCACTAAGACTTAGCATGGGCCTGGAAGATAGCAGATGCTCAGTAACTGTTTATCGACTAAAGGAATAAATAAATTGAATCCTTTGTCATGCAGCAAGAAAAGGATCCTACAAAACAGCCAAGAACAGTGCTAGTGTTGTGAAAACACAGAGAAAAGGTAGGTTGAATTGGAAATAATGTTAATTATGTTTCCTTTTCATGATCCTAGTTTCTCCAGCTGTCAAGTGAAATTATCACCTTTTAAATATGACCATTTGGAAAAATGCTTTAAATTACAGCCAGAAGATGCAAAAGAGTCAGAGTAATTGGAATTAAATTTATTTGGAAGAGTTTCCATTTTTACTGTTGTTTAAATGGGCTCAGATAAATTGAAATAGCAAGAACCTTCCAAATGAATAAAGGCAACAAAATGTGATTACCTCAGCCAAAGCTAAAGGCTAGAGAGGAGCTGATCAGAAAAGAATTATCCTCAGAAACAGCAAGCCAGAGTGCTCTTAAATCTTCAGGTTATGCAGGTTTCTCCCTTTGAAAATTACCTGCTTTGATAATAGCACATCATTCCCTGACAGGCAAGAATAGCTCCAAATTCTATGACCATCCAAATTATGGACTGAATACCTCCTAGTGATTGTATTCCTGAAAATGTTTTCTCTTAAGAAAGGTATTCTGATTCCATGAAACATTTACAAGAAAACCACAATCAAAATGAACATCTAAACCTTGGAAAGGCAGCCATATAGGGCTAAAGAGGAAGAAGAACAACCACAAATTGGGCAGGCAAACAGAAAACGACAAGAGGAAGCCCTGCCTTGTAGCTGAAGATCAGTACCTTGTGTTAACTGACCACAGGTGAGAAAGCATTGAGAAAGTCAGATAAGAGGATGCTAGTGGGTGTTTTTCAGTGGATAGAGAGCGCAAAATATTGCATACATTGTTTTATGTCAACTTTTCTACAATTTTCAAACCTCATGTTATGCTAATTTTTCAGAAAACAAAATTAAAATAAGTTTTTTCACAATTTGTCTACATTTATACAACTTAATGGTGGACCTCGAATTTGAACTGTAATGTGCATTGCTCAGCCTGTATACTTAGTCACTATGCTATGTGAGAAAAACTGCCCTTCTTCTGTATGGTCATTTTTTGGTCCATTTGTTTGCTCTTACCTGTGTCTATACAGATTATATAATGTTCTGTGCAGAACTTAGATATGTCTGCTGGAGCTGTAAGTTTAAAGCAAAGATCACCCTGGCCATGGGTAGGTTTGTAAAGCAGGAGTCAGGAAGCCAGGATTAGAAAAACAATCACCACCATAACTCTCATCACAATTGCCTTCTTCCATCTAGAAAGTTGGTTATATGGGGCCTCAGACTGTGGAGTCTGACCACTGCTTCTTGTTGCAAATTCTCAGTGATAACTCCAAGGCAAGATACCTAAGCATGCAAAACAGCCTAGAGCAGCAGGAAAATCACCTCGTACTTACTTCTGCCTTCCGAATGTTAGGTATGTGCATGTAATTAGCAAAACTCTAATTTTCATTTAAAAATCAAGCTGTGAAGGAATTAGAAATGTAGTTTTTACTTTGTCAGTCTATGGATTTTTTAAAAGACCTGATAGAAGAAAATAAGAATAAATGCTGAGTGCCCGTTTTATATAGCCAACACATCTAGTAAATAGAAAATTTGGTTTTTCAGCCTCTACTGTAAAAAAGAGAAAAAAGAAGCAAATGATGAAAGGTGAAAGCAGAAGAATATGGGCTGATATGCCAAATAGAGTTCCTTTCATAGAACATGACATATGTCATCCAAAGAGAATTAATCCCAGGGTCTTCACAGGAACAACCTGAGAGAAGTTCCACTATTTCCCACTGGGGTTGAACTTGGAAGCACATAGCCCTGAGTGAGTCTGGCAGGCTTCTTGCAATCTCAAAAGGAAAGCCTGTCAACAAAGGAGACATGGAGCCAAGAAATGGAGAGGCTGTAACAAATCCAGAATTAAGTTCTTTGACTCCTTTTATCCAGCTCCATTTGAAGCCACATCTACTCTTTAAATATTTGACTACATACGTTGATATATCATTTTTAAAAATTAAGGCTTTCCAACTGTCCCCTTTATCCAAAGAAATCTTCTTAACCAGACATTTTTCATCTTATTAAAAGAGAAAGAGGCCTCAGGTCTTCAAATTTCCAATAGCGATACAGAGTAAAACATAATGTTAGAGCCAAGAATAGCACAACAATTCCAATAATTTCAAAATAAGCCATAGTAAACAGTAGCAGATCTAATTTGTAAGGAAGATAGCTAGATTGGTACATGGAGCAATTATGATTAGAAAGCTAGTAGGTAGGCTAATGTTTCCACCTAGAGCACTCAGACCCATTCAAGTCCTA
The DNA here is from genome assembly GCF_001698545.2 of Rhinopithecus bieti. Taxonomy (NCBI): domain Eukaryota; kingdom Metazoa; phylum Chordata; class Mammalia; order Primates; family Cercopithecidae; genus Rhinopithecus; species Rhinopithecus bieti. The sequence continues at coordinate 1,405,250 of NW_016810801.1, read as the reverse complement.
GTCTCAAATGAATGAATGGACTAGAACTCTAAAAAGACTGAGAACTGTTGTCTTACCCAGAAAAGACTGAGAACACTATCCTAGCCAAAGAATACACAGTAGTCCCTCCTTATCTGTGAGGCATATGTTCAAAGATCCCCAGTGAATCTTTGAAGCCAAGGATAGTACCAAATCCTGTATATACTATATGTGCCCCTGTAAGTAATTACTTATGATAATGTTTAATTTCTAAATTAGGCATGGTAGAATATTAATAACTAATAATAAAATATAACAAAACAATGTACTGTAATAAAAGTTATTTAAATGTGGTCTATCTCTCTGTCTCCTTCCTTCTGTTTCTGTCTCTCTCTCTCTTAATATATTTTATTATACTGTGCTCACCTATTTTTGGACCATGATTGACCATGAGTGACTGAAACTTCGGAAAGTGAAACAGTGGATAAGGAAGGGCTGCTGTATTCCTTGCTTTCTGGAAAGTAGCAGAAGAATTCTATTTTTGGTTATGTGTTGGATTTTAGGCAGTCAGGCATAACTAATATTCACCAGCTAATTAAGGTAGGAGCATCTTACTATGAATTTTAGGATAGGGAGGATGGAGGATATGACCTAAGGCAAATTTCCTTTACACGAGATAGACAAAAGCCATTTCTGGACTTGGGTGGAAATGTTTGGAGCGTCTTAGGGCACACAGTGGAGTGAAGTTTTTTCTTTTCCCTTTCCAAGCACATGAATGATGGTAATTCTCTGTTATCCTGCAGTTGGTTAAAACCTGAAACCAGTTTTAGTTGATAAAACATAATCATAAATGGTATGTGTCACTTTGAAGCAGTCACCTAGAAATGCACTTGGATCATCTCTTCTTTCTCTGAAAGAAAACCATGGATTGTGCATGGGGCTGTTAGAAGATGGTGCTTTTGTAACCGTCTGAATGAGACACATCAGCAACTCACGTGAGTCATGTAATGTGAGCAAAAAAAAAAAAAAAAAAAATCAACTTTGGTAGTGTTAAGACACTAAAATTTGGGGGTATATATTGATGATACTGCAGCATTACTTAGCCTACCATAACTAATATTGGGGTACTAATATAAAATAAAAATATCTAATCCTATTAGCTTTTGTTTGGTAGCCAGTGATTTCAAGGCAGAGCTAGATCAGGTATATTTACTTGCACTAACCCTGGAACAAGTTCCAGTGTTGATGAGACTAAATCAGGCAATAGTTGGTTTGTTTGTTTTGAGATGGAGTCCCACTCTGTCGCCCAGGCTGGAGTGCAATGGTGGGGTCTAGGCTCACTGCAACCTCTGCTTCCTGGGTTCAAGTGATTCTCCTGTCTTAACCTCCCAAGGAGCTGAGATTGCAGGTGTCCACTACCACACCCAGCTAATTTTTGTATTTTTAGTAGAGATGGGGTTTCCCCATTTTGGCCAGGCTGGTCTCAAACTCCTGACCTCAGGCATTCCGCCTGCCTCGGCCTCTCAAAGTTCTGGGATTATAGGCATGAGCCTGGCCCAGACGAATTTTTAATAGTATCTTAGAATCTCTGCAGTCAATGGGAAGAACCATGGTTGTATAAACACCAGACAGCCACTCAAGCCAGACTAAATTGGGTTTCAAATGCCAGTTTTGCTACTTATTAGCTGAGTGCTCTTCTTCAGAATTTTAAATATTTCTAAGCCCCAATACATTTATCTACAAGGCAGAAATAAAACTGTCATTCTTGTAAGAGTATTGTGAAAATTAAATTAGAACACATGAAAAATATGATAGGCATAAAATAAATGTTCTCTTGCAGTTAAAAACCAGTCTTCTCAAAAAGTGAAATTAATTACTTAATATCAAATAGTGATTTGCTTTAAAAGTCAGTACATAGAAAACAGATTCCAAACCCCAGAACACTTATCCTCTATTCCACTGACTGCTTCTTCATGTAACTGTCGATTCCACATAATTGCAGATGTGGACAAAGCATTCTTATTTATATATTATTAGTGCCCAACTCAGTCAATCAACATGTATTGAATAAATGACCAGCTATAAATATATGGCAATTGGTATCCTTACCTATCATAAACCTAACCAGGGTTAGTCTTTTTTTTTCTTCCCTTATTTAGTGTGGCCTTAAATTCTTCATTATACTGGGAAGAGAAAACACATAAAGTCTTTCCATTATGTCTACAAAAAGTACATGTATTTAATGTAGCTCATATGGGGTGAAATATACTCTTTAGACATAGAAATATGTATTCCCAGACTAATTGGATAAATAATCCTTCACCCATAGTTTATTAGTTCAAATTCTCCCTGATGAGGTCAATAGAGGGTCATTACTGTCTGCTGGCTGTTCAGCGACCTATGTAAAATGAGTTAGAGATCTTATTTCCTTGCATAGAGGACAATGTTTCAGAATAAATAAAAACCAACATTGACATCAGCATCAAAACAAAGCTTGGTGCCATATGATAACCTGCAATAAAATGATAAGAAGTGTTTATAGTCTATTTGGAAAAGAGCAATAGATGGACCAAACATTGCTTTCCATCCATCACGGCTGTTATCCCAGAGAGAGAGGAAGCTGACACTGAAATTATGTGTCTTTTTAGCCTAGGAAGAAATTCTGTTCCTAATTCTTTAAAAACTATATTTATTGGATATATGGTAGTACGCTTTTTTTTAAAGATACTATTACCCAGTATAGGGGATTAATACATAAATCACCCTCAACAAATAACATTTTTTGGTATTCACAATCTTGTGCAACCCCCTTCCACACTGAATCAGTGGTCAGCCATATGACTTGCTTTGGCCCATGGAGAAGGTTATCAAATGTGATGCAAATAGAGGCTTGGTAAGTGCTTGCACACCCTTTTAAAGCTCACTTGCCATGTAAATTCTATTATGATGGAGAGGTCATGTGGAAGCCTTTCAGTTGATAGCCCCAGCCCTGTGAATAGGGTATCCAAGAGTAGCCAGCTTTCAGAGAATCTGCCATCTGATGATAAATGCAGAAATAATCCCATCAAATACCACATAACACTGCCATAAGCTGTTCCAGCTGAGTCATGCTGTCTCAGTCCATTTGTGATGCTAAAACAAAATGCCTGAGACTGGGTCATTTATAAAGAACAACAGATTATTTCCTCACAGTTCTGGAGGCTGGGAAATCCAAGGTCAAGGCACCAGGAAGTCTGGTGTCTGGTGAAGGACTTGGCTCTGTGCTTCCAAGATAGTGACTCCAATTCCATGTTCTCACATGGAGGAAGAGCAGAAGATTGCTAACCTACTCCCTCAAGGCCTTTTATAGAAACTCTAATCCTATCCACGAGGGCTTTGTCCTCATGACTTAATTACCTCCTCAAAGGCCTCACCTATTAATACTATCTCACTGGCCATTAAGTTTCAAGACACTTTGGGGAATGCATTCAGACCATAGCATTTGCCTAATTTGCCATATTGCAGAATCATGAGCAAATAACTGGTTGCTGCTTTAAGCCACCAAATTTTGTGGTGGTTATGCAGCAATGCTAACTGATACATAAATTAATATCCTGACTCCACTTAAGATTAAACTTTATACAGGAGTCCCTTCACATCATAATTTACTCATTTGTTCATTCATTCAGCAGTTGTTTACTGAGCATCTTCCATGTTCTGCTCACTTTGTTAATTGCAATGATGCAGCAGTGAATAAAGCAGGTGAGATGCTTCTCCACATGAAGATTCCAACAGGGGTCACCAATCAATGTCCCATGGTGCAAGTCTGGCCTAAAACCATGTCATATTTGGCCAATGGGGTTTATTTTAAAATATTTCTTCAAAAATTAAAAGGTTTTACTTTAGAATTGGGAAATACAGCTTCTTTTCACACCAAAAGAAACAAAATCTCTGGTCTTCAACCCCACAAGATATAATTAGCTGAGTTAACTAGCAGCAGCCCATCCCTCAGATTGGGCACAGTCTCTCTAGGCCCATCATTTCCAACATTTTCTGTATTCTTCAGTTCTTCATTCATCTAAGGACTGGTGTTGAATAAGGACTAGCGTCTAAGCAAGTTTGGTGACCTCCAAATAGACATTTTTTGCCTAAGAGATATATATATATAATTGTGATGGTTAATACTGAGTGTCAACTTGATTGGATTGAAGGATGCAAAGTATTGATCCTGGGTGTGTCTGTGAGGGTGTTACCAAAGGAGGTTACCATTTGAGTCAGTGGGCTGAAAAAGGCAGACCCACCCTTAATCTGGGTGGGCACCATCTAATCAGCTGCCAGTGTGGCTAGAATATAAAGCAGGCAGGGAAACGTGAAAAGGCGAGACTGGCTTAGCCTCCCAGTCTACATCTTTCTCCAGTGCTGGATGCTTCCTGGGCTCAAACATCAAACTCCAAGTTCTTCAGCTTTGGGACTTGGACTGGCTTCTTTGCTCCTCAGTTTTCAGAAGGCCTATTGTGGGACCTTCTGATCGTATGAGTTTAATACACCTTAATAAACTCATATATATTTGTGTGTGTGTGTGTATATAGGATATATATATAGGATATACATATAGGATATATATAGATATGTATTTATCTCCTATTAGTTCTGTCCCTCTAGAGAACCCTAATACAATAATATAAATATAAACATATATAATATATATATATAAACACATATATTTGCCTGTATGGTATCTGAAAGCATCTAAAATCTAAGACTTCCTGTGTGCAGTATCCACGCAGGATAGTGATTCACACATGGTGTGTAGATATGGCCATCCAGACAAATGAAAAAGATGAAAAAATATCATTAGAGTATGACAATAAATAAATAGAGATAGATAATCCAGCCTTTCCAAAATTCAACACTCTATTCTTTTAATTTTTCATCAAAGAGGTTTAGGGTACTCAATATATCATTCTAAGAATTGGGTATACTATTTATATATTTAAGAAATAATATCAGTTTCTTTCTGCATCCATATCACAAAATACTTGTTACTTTGCAGATGTCCTCAGAAAATCATCGGCCTTCATTGAGGCTTGTTCAAACCTGAACCTCCAGGACCTAGCCAGGCAACATGAAAGGGTAAATGAAATATCAAAATCCTCAAGTCATCAAGCTTCAGGGAGAGACTCAAATGGAAAAGATTTCACATTGACCTTGTGCTGTTGGTATATCCAATCTTTCTCCAGGCCCAGAATCTGAACCTATTTCAAAATTAGAACCTGAAGAAAATAAATGTATATTTCATTAAAATTGATTTATAGAATGTTGAGCTCCCATTTCATAAAAAATAACCTTTGGACATACCCTCACAATCTGGGGCTCTCGGTTGCTCCGAAGGCATTTTCAGCTTTCCATGGTTGCTGGCAACACTCCTACAATCATGTCACTTTCAGATAATACTTTGGCTCTATCTTCAGCTCTTATGGAAGATAAATTAGAAACAGAAATACTGGCGAAATTGTAGATATAAAATAAGGTCATCATTATTCTATTATTTATAGTGCTGCTCAGCACAAAATATCTGTTATTAACAATGCCTCTCATGATGTGCTTATAACTGTTTAGATTTTGTTATAAAAGTTGTGTTTTAAAATAGTGATTGGCTTCAGTTGGCCCTGGGAAAGTTTTGTTGTTATTGCTGTGTTTTCTCCACAGGGTTTTGTCATTGTTGTTGTTATTACAAATAGAAAAGTGTATCTCTTGGCATTTGAGTGAAAGTTACTATATTGCAGATTATTTCAGGGATCAGCAACTTAAAGGCCGTGGGCCAAATCCAGCCCACCACCTGTTTTTATATAGAGAGTTTCACTGAAATACAACCACATTTGTTCTTCCAAGTATTATCTATGGCTGCTACAAGTACAGAATTGAGGAGTTGTAACCAAGGCCTCATCACACACAAAGCCTAATATATTTAATCTCTATCTGGACCTTTACGAAACAAGTTTGGTGACCTCTGGATAGATGGTTTTGTGCCAAGGAGAGAAAAAAGGAAGACTGTCCACATAAGATCAAATTCAAGATATAGATAAAAGTGAAAAGTTTCATAATTCTTTAAACAATTTAAAATAGACAATTTTGAAGCAATAAAATAATATCAGATAATTTGGTACAATCTTCGTAAACACATTATTGTATGTAGAGGAGGAAACTAACTATGATAACTTGTCTCCAAAGAGAACTCTCCAGTAATTCATGCCTTCCAATAGTTGAACTCTTCTGTAGTCCTCTCCTCTCGTATCTGGCTGGCCCTGTGACTAGTTTGTGAGCAACAGAATGCCATGAACAAGTGAATGTGGTCTTTGTTGTTTCCAGGGCTGAGTCATAGAAAGCCTTGCAGTTTTTGCCAGTAACACCCATCTTTTGCCCCCCTCCCCCCGACTCCACACACACCTTCCCTTTAACTTTGAGCCACTATCTTCCTTCAAGCAACCATTCATTCAGTTGCTCATTTGGGCAACAGTCATATTATTGAGCACCTTTTTTACGCAGAAACTTGAGAGGCTCAGGAAGTACAACCAAGTACCAGAAGCTCTGTCTGGTATGGGAATCAGAATTGCAAACAATTATGACACAAGATGGTGTGTGTGGAACACAGCATGGACACCAGCAGGAGTCCTTCTGGAAAGTCAGGGAAGGCTTCTCAGAAGAGGTGACCATGAAATTAAGTCTTTCTTTTCTTTTCTTAAATAGAAATGGAATCTTACTCTGTTGCCCAGGCTATAGTGCAGTGGCACAATCATAGTTCCTTGTAGACCCCAACTCCTGGGCTCAGGTGATTCTCCCACCTCAGCCTCCCAAGTAGCTGGGACTACAGGCATGCACCCCCATGCCCAGCTAATTTTTTTTTTTTGTAGAGATGAGGGTCTTGGTATGTTGCCCAGGCTTATCTTGAACTCCTGGGCTCTAGCAAACCTCCCTTTTTGGCCTCCCAAAATGCTGGGATTACAGATATGAGCCACTGCACCAGCCTAAATTGAGTCTTAAAGGACAAGTGACAGTTTTACAGACAGACTGATGAGATACAGCTAGTTTGAGAAAAGAAGGTGACCATGAAAAGCTTTCAAGACAAACAGAAGAAAGTTATGGGGAAATGAGAAAGGTTTTTTGTTTGTTTGTTTGTTTGCTTGCTTTTTCATGAAGTCAGTTTAATTTTTTTCTAGCTTCTACTCATTAATCTGGCATCCATTAGTTGAGATTAACAAGATAAAATCTAAATTCTTCATTGCCTTTGGAGGACCTAAAACAAAGTGTCTCTTTTTTCTGCTCTATATTGATATATATAAGAATATTATGTATAACATTATGTGTGTATACATACACACACATATATTTCACCAATTGTAGACTTTTTTCATGTGAAAGGTCTTGTTAAAACATTTCTTGAGGAAATCTTGACCAAAATAAATTCTTTCCCAAAAGATAGCACTTTGGACACTTAAAGGTCATTACCATATTCTGTCTCAATCATCTTTTCCCAAAGATAATTTTCTTGACATGTTTTATTATTCCCACATGGAAAAACTTTAAGTGTCTTTAATTCACTGACTTTTACGTTTGACTACCTACTATGTGTTGGACAATATGATAAACACAAGGTGAACAACATTGAACCAAACAGAAAAAGGCTCCATGCTCAAATCTTTTGGATAGCCCAAGTGATTTTCTCTGAGTAGAAACTAGTTGGCTTAAGTCCTACCTAAAGGAGTTGTACAACCTAAGGCTGGACCCCAGACCTGGTCTAAATCACTTTTTTTGATTCAACAGATACCTCAGCATTTGCAAGATAAACTACTTTTCAGTTCAGGGATTTGAAGATTGATGTTGTCCCTTATTTTCATTTATCCTAAACTCAGGCATATTATGTCCCAGGTTCATACAAATTTATTATAAGAAATATCCTTATACTCTTAATGACATTAATGAGTGCATTTAATTACTACACTTAATGAAAGAAATTGTCTAAATTAGATATTTTTAAACCATTAATGAGACCTCATTAATAAGGAGGTTGGATTGTGAAGGTACAATAAGAGTAGCTTTCTATGAAAACTTAACCCTTTTCTTTGAGATAGAGAGGATGTGGTTATTATTTAATTAAAGAGCTGTCTCTTATATTCCCCCTTTAATCTTATGGGTATAAGGAAAGTGAGTATTGATTGGTTGTGCTTGGAGAGAATTGTATTGAAAAAAACTAGGAGTATTTAGCCTAGAAAAAAGAAGATGGTAGAAGATACAATAGTTGCTCTTTAAAGATCTGATGGAGTGTCACATGGAAAGACACTTCTTTTGAGGAAACCAAAGAAGCAAAATTAGGAACAATGTGTTTAAATGACAAAGAAAAAGCTTCAATTAATTATAAGAAGTAATGAATGGTCAGAGCTACATAGGATTTGTTGCAAGGGAAGAAGTCCTATACCTCTCCCAGCATGAGACATTTAAGAGAGAATTCAGGTATGACTCAAATGATATTGGACTAGATGACCCAACCATACCATGCCAACCTGCTTATTTTGCATTTGAAAAAGAGCCATTTGCTCCAGTACTTGCTTTAAATATCTGATGTAAATCCCATTAATAAAGTATTTCAGTGTGAGAGTGCTCACTGTTCATTTTGTTGGGAAGTCAGCAGTTGCCTCAGAAAGGATTTTGAAAAAGTGAAAATAGATTCAAGGCGATACTTGCTATCTGGACAAAGAAATGCACACTCTATCCAAAGATGCATCATAGGAGATGAGGCCCCCAAGCCCAGAACAGCAGATAAAGCAGAGTTAAAGACCCAGTTAGAGGCCAAGATTTAATACAGGTGGAGACTATTTTGAGTTACAAAACATTTTTCTAATTTTAATAACAAGAACTGTTGGCATCCATACAGAAGAGAACATTATCTTATTTTAATATTGTAGAGTCAGGTAGGAGAGAGATATTCAGAATGCCAACCTTATTTGATATGGAGATTATTACAGAATCAACTGGGAGGTCAGGACTTTCTTTGCAGATTTTCACAGAAACATGATTAAATAAAGTAATAAGGCCATTGGGTAGATGTCCTCTTCCTCAGCAGAGAACACTGACATCAAATTTTCTAGTTAGAACATTTTCCTAATGACTAATTGTTCATGGGGAAAAGGCATGGAGAAAACATTGGCCTTAAAAGCAAAAAATATTTAATTGTCAACTACATCTTGAATATATTCAAGCTTACAATGTGATGATTAGATATATGTATACATAGTTTAATGGTTACTGCAATCAAATTAACACATCTATCACTCCATGCTGTCCATTAGATCTCCAGAACTTGCTCATCTTATAACTGAAAGTTTGTGCCCTGTGTTAGTCCATTCTCATGCTTCCGTGAAGAAATACCCACGACTGGGTAATTTATAAGAAAAGGAAGTTTAATTGACTTGCAGTTCCACATGGCTGAGGAGGCCACAGGAAACTTACAATCATGGTGGAAGGCACCTTGTCTCACAGTAGCAGGAGAGAGAAGTGAGTGCAAGCAGGAGAAACGCCTACTCACTCATTATCATGAGAACAGCATGGGAGACACTGTCCCCACGATTCAATTACCTCCACCTGGTCCCACTCTTGACATGTGGGGATTATGGAGATTACAATTCAAGGTGAAATTTTGGTGGGGACACAGAGCCAAACCATGTCCAACCTTTAACCAACATTTTCCCAGGTGGTGCCCCATGGCAACCATCTTTCTTCATTTGGCTTCTATGAGCTGGACGTTTTTACATTTCACATATGAGTGAGGTCATTCATACTGCTTAGGATGGCTATTATCAAAAAGACAAGTGACAACAATTGTCTGTCAGGGTGGAAAGAAACTGGAACCATTTTACACAGTTAGCAGCAATGTGAATTGGTATAGCCATTATGGAAAATAATGTGGCAGCTCCTCAAAAAAACAAAATTAGACCTACTTCATGATACAGCAATTGCACTGCTAGGTATATATCCAAAGGAAATGAAATGAGCATCTCAAAATGATATCTGTTCTTCCGTTTTCATTACAGCATTATTCACAATAGCAAAGATAGGAAAACACGATGTGTGTGTTTGTGTGTGTTTGAATATATATGTATACAAAGAGGAATATTACTTAGCCAGAAAAAGGAAATTCTAGCACTTGTAAAAACATGAATAAAACTGAAAGACATTATGCTAAGTGAAATTAACCAGACACTGAAAAACAAATACTGTATCATCTCACTTGTATATAGAACCACTGGGTTTTGAATGAAGCAGATCTATACCACTTACTCACCAAACATAGAAGTATTTAGCCTCACTGATTTTACCTGTCTTCTTTCAGTAATGATTTCAGAAATGATCCACACAGTTTGCCTCAAGAGTACTTAATCTTATTCACCATGCTAGGGGCATGCTCATTCTTTTGCCTAGAAAATAACCTTTTCTTTCTTTTCTTTTCTCTTCTACTTAACAGTTATATCACAACTCAAATGCCATGTTTTCAGAGAAACCTTTCCTAGCCCCTTGGCCTAGGACAGGGCCCATTTTCTACTCTCAGAACATCTTATACCTTTCCTCTTGCCTCTTCTATGTTTTATAATTCTTCTCCTACCTTTTGTTATTTTATCATTATTTGACGTCTCTAATATCCTGTAAGCTTTGTGAAGGCAGGGCTTCCATGGGTCTTTGCTGAGCATCACATGCTCGGTATTCTACACAGTGCCTGGGTGAGAGTGTGCTCTCAGCAAATGTGTTTTGAATACATAAATACATTTACACATTTGAAATACAAAACAGTGATTTGATTCAAATTGTAATTTAGAGGCCATTTCTTTATGGCCTCTTTTAAGTACCTTTCTTTCTCTTTATTTCTGCCTGGGCCCGTAAGTATAACTGATTCCAATCTGTGCTCCTGGGTTGATGTTCTAAAATGAAATCACCGTCAGCTTCCACCGTGCCCACTCTTAGAGCCACCACATGGGCAGAGATAATTAGCTTGGCCAGTGTGAGGGCACTTCAGCTATAGGCAGTGTTTAAGTGCTGAGCTGAATTAATCATTGCAATTTCAATTATAAGGGGGCCTGAAATTACCTCCTTATTGAGGTTTTTTCCCTATTTTCCATTTTCTTTCTTTTCCACACTAGAGCTGAAAAGTAGAACCTGTACTCTAGCCCTGAATTCCTACTATGGAAAAGACCCAAACATTATAGACCTTAAATGAATATCTTCATGGCTCCAGGAGTTAATTTATAACTCAGTTACAGCTTATGAGTCTGCATAATTCAGTTCACAACAGTGGATGTTGCGAGAAATCAATCATGACTGTTAGTTTTTACTGCACTTCTCCAAATGCAAGAAGAGCTGTATTTTCTTCTTTTCCTCTGATAGAGAATAGGCACCCTGCTATCTAATCTGTCTGAAAACTCAAAAGAGAAAATAATCCATTGTCCTAAAACTTGCATGGAGTGAGCCAAAACAACAGTGAGATAAGAGAGAGTTTATTCTTCTTTGCTTTCTACTTTTCTTTCTAACTGCATGACCTGAGGACTAGAACATGTTTTTTTGTTGTTTTTTGTTTTGTTTTGTTTTGTTTGTACTTTGTTTAAAGCCAACGTGATTACTTAGAGGCACAAATTTATATTTTCATAGTAAAAGGAGGATTTAGTGGAAGAGCAAAGACTAAGGACAGGGTGAATGTGGCATTTGTCTTGGGCACAAAATTAAAGGGAATATATATATGTGTGTGTGTGTGATCAGGGTAAATAATATTTCAATGCAATATTTGAAAGAAATAAAAACTGAGACCAATCATCCATGATGAGCAAAACATCAACATTTTAAACAAAAAGTGAGATGAGTATTGTTGATTTTCTTTTGCCTCAGGCTATCGTGTTGCTTACTAGGTCGAGCTTTTATTTAAATTTTCAGTATTTTGATCATCATGGAAATATTTTGCATTACTTTTTACTTCAAATATGTTTTATATAATATGATTTTTCCTGATTATTGAGGTTTTTTTGTTTGTTTTTGAGATCTCTTAAATTTTTCGTCTGAGATGAATGACACATTAACTTCTTCTTAGCCATGTCCTGGTCCTTCCTGGTGGAAAGGAAATTAGAAGATAGAAATGTTCCCAGATTCAACTCATATGAGGCAGGGGGACTTAGGGACATCATGAAACCTCTGAGTTGCCTAAACTTTTATCTCTGCAGTATTTGTAGAGAGGTCTATCACATAGAGACTCAGCCCCACCAATGTCTGAGCCAATCCTCATAAAACATGGGGAGCCCTAGACTCACTGGTAGATGAGATCTAAAATGACGATCGTATCTGGTATTTATTTACTACATTCATATGCCAGATGCCTTTACATAAGTAATGATATTTTAAAAATATCAAAACCAGTGCTTTTAATTCTCTTGTTTTCTGCAGTCCTAAAGTCTTACTTTCCCCAGACAGGAGATGACCAAGATTTGATCTTCTCAGAGAGACAATAAGCTTGAAAGCCAGACTTGGAAGCCCAGATTAAATATTTCCACACTAAGAAAGTAATAATACTTATAATTACCCATTTCATGTACGAAGCACTATTCCAAACACTTTTCATGTATAATCCATGGACCCTTTTAACAAACTGATGAGATAAAGAATCCAACATTTTGATTTTCAATGGGAAAATTGAAGTACAGACGAGGTTAGTGACTTACCCAAGGGCATGTGGTTGCTTAAGGCTCTACCTGTTCAATCCATATACCATAGAGCCTCTTGTATACATGTAAAAATATCAAGAGGGAGGAAGCAAGCCTGTTCTGGCTCTGGGGAAAGTGAAAAGAGAAAGAGGGAAGTAACCAGCATGCATCATAATCTAGGATGGTAACAACCTCAAATGTCTCCATCTAATTCCTAGACTACAGAGTCTCCTAATGTCTGGTGGTTTTTCAGGCCACTGTCCTTTCTCAAGAAGTTTCATGAACCAGGATGTTTCTATCTCATGGTTTTATCATTCCCATAAGTTCTCCATGATCATCCATCCAGGAGGAGAGAGAAATTGAAGAATCCTACATGGGTGTTTCCCCTGTACAGCCCAAAGGTGACCTCAATCACTTCTGTTCCCATTCTGCTGTTCAAAAACAGTCACAAGACCCATTCTACATCAAAAAGAAAAGGATTAATAATCTCTCATATGCCTAGAAAGGAAGATAAGACTAGACATAGGGGGCACTAAGAGAAAGGTAAGAGATGCCAGCTGCTTTGATTTTTCCACTCCCAGGTGCCAAAGTCATGAAAATGAAGTAGGTGCACTGCACTACTTTAGGTGAATAAGTTGGGAAAAAAATGTACTTTCCTCCTTCCTCCACTGAATGGGGGAAGATTTTTGGTAGGCTGTCCCCTCTGCCTTCACTCCAATTGATATGGGAGGGGAGCAGAGAAGCGCTGGGTAGAGAAGGGCAGGGTCCCTGGTGAAGACTACATCCTCAGGCCTGTGCCTATGGACCTAAGTGAGGACAGGCACTCCTGTTGCATTTTTCAAGACCACTCTGACCTGCCACATGCTCATCCTGTGCATATAAAAATCTGAAGACCCTAGTGGGCAGACACAAGTGGCTGAACATTGAGAAGAACACACCAGCAGAAGAACCCACCAGCAGAAGAACACACCGACAGACGCTGAGAGATACTGGCAGGCCATCAATGACAGAATGACTCAGACACCAAGGGGAAATCTGCCAAAAACGGTCCAAAGAGAGCCTGGCCACTGAGCAGCCTGACTCCAGGGCAAGACCAGTTTCCCACTCCATCCCCCTTCTGACTCTCCATCCATCTGCTGAGAGCTACCTACACTCATTAGAACTTTGCACTCATTCCCCAAGCCCATGTGTGATCTGGTTTTTCTGGTACACTAAGGCAAAAACCCCAGGATACTGAAAACCCTCTGTCCTTGCCATAAGGAAGAGGGTCTAATTGAGCTGATTAACACAAGTTGCCTGCGGTCTGCTATGCGAAAAGAGCACACTGTAACACATGTCCATGGAGGCTTTGGGAGTTGTAAACACTCAACCCTAGATGCTGTCATGGGGTTGGAGCCCCATGATCTGCCTGTCTGCATGCTTTACCTAGGGGTTTGAGCATCAGGGTACCTAAGAAGTGGGCCACACCCCCATCACATGCCCTGTGAGGGGGATAAGGGAACTTTTCCCATTTCACAATCTCCAGGAGAGAAAGGGGCAGTTACACAGGATGCACATGTTTGAGACAGGTAGATGGGCCCAGGATAAGGCCTGAGTTTCGCTCCCCAGAATCCCTTTGACCCCTCTGTAGTGTGGAAAGGATCAGGAAGTGCCTAAGGGACACAGAAAAGAGAGGATGATAGTGGCTGAGGGTTCTGGCTGCTGAACTTGCCAGAGGGACCCATGGTAGGAACAAAGTAAGGTCAAATAAGGCCTGTAGGAAAGGATCCCCTGGGCCAGGGACTCACTAGGAGCCATTACAACCTAGGTTTCCTAATTTCAAAGACATCAAGGGGAGTATCAATCAATCACAGATCATAAATAAACTCTAACAAGAAGAGAGAGAGAAAATCATATATATGTTCCTCCTCACCCCTCAGCCCTCAACCCTCTATTTCTGCCTTGTATATACATTGCGGTGCTTTTGCCAAAGAGAAGCAGGAAGTAGATTGGTTAAAAGGTATCTGAGAACAGTTACTTTTTTTCCAAATAAACCCAGGCATTACGTGGAGAAATTGTGTGTTATCCAGAATCATGGCCTCCCAAATATGTCCACAACCTAATCCCTGGAACCTGTGAATGTATTACCTCACATGGCAAGAGGAACTTTACAGATCCAATTAACAGGACAGACTTTGAGACTGGGAGATTATCCCAGATTCATCTGGCTGGGCCCACTCTAATCACATGAGTCCTTACAAGGAAATACCCTTTCCAGACTGTGGTCAGAGATAGAGAGTTGACAATGGAAGAAGGATCAGAGAAGTGTGGTATGGCATAGATTTAATCAACTAATGGCAGCTTTGAAAATGAAGAAAAAAAGCCATGACCAAAGGAATGAGCCTTGACCAGTGGCCTTTAAATACTAGACATGTCCCTCAACTGACAGCCAGCCAGAGAAGAGGAATGTCAGTTTTCCAATTGCAAAAAACTAAATTCTGTCAACAACCTGAGTGAACTGGAAACAGATTTGCCCCTACAGCCTCCAGAAATGAACACAGCCATATCAAATCCTTCACTTCTGTCCAGTGAGAACTGTATGGACGCCTGCCTCCTTGACTGTTAGATAACAAGTGTGTGTTGTTGTAAGCTACTAAGTTTGTGATAATTTGTTATGATGGCAATAAAAAACTAATACAAACTCTTTAAATAAGAGTTAACTAAAATAAAGTCTTTTGTTGTTGTTTCTTTTACCAGGTGTTTGAGAGCTCATGAGAAACACCAGATAAAACTTCTTTAAATTTTTTGTTTTCTCTGCATATCTATGTTGTGAACCTGCTACATATGCCTTTTATTAATTCTCTCAATATCCCTCCAAGGGATACATTATTGTATTTCCTATTGAAGATATGAAATTGACATTTAGTGAAGTTAAGTAGGCCATAGAAGTTCATCTCACTAACAAGAGGCCAAACTAGGTTTCAAGCTGAGTCCATCTGATGACAGAGCCCAGGCTCTCAACAATGAGATCATGCTGTTTCCACTTCTCTGGTCCTTCTGCTTAGAGGCTTGTCTTCCTCACACACTTCCTTCCCAGCTACTATTTCTAAAATGCAAATATGATGATTTCCCTTTGCTGTGTGAAGGTATAACCTGTTGATTTTGTCTCCACATAGCTCTCCGTCATCATCTCCTAGTCCGTTTCCATCACTGCCCAGCTGTACTGATCACTTAGAGTTACCACACATGGTGAGCTGGGCCTCAGATCCTGTGTTCAAGCTGCTGCTTCTGGAGCTCATCTTGGTTTTCCAAACTGTGTCTTCAAAGTGGCTTGGCTGAGCGTTTGTGCCCATCAGACCACAGCCATTTCTCCTTGAGACCCATTTCTCTGCCATTCCTCACCTCCAAAATTTCTCTTTGGCTTTCCATCTGTGGCCCAGCTGAGTTCCATCTTGAACCCAATGCACAATTGCCATTTCCTTGATTCAATGCATAATTTTGACCAAGATTCTCTCAATATCCTCAGTGACGAACTGTGTCCTGAACCAGACTCAACACGCCATCTAGATTCCTTACATCAGTAGTGATCTCCTTCAAGCCTTGTCGATTTCAAGGACATTACTGATTGCATATTTCACCCACCACAACCACTCCATTCATGGACTTTTTGGTGTTAGAATCATCAATGGGACTATATCAGAAGAGGCAAGTATCACTAGATATCAGCTTTATCATCAACATAATCATCAACAGAAATCAACAGATTATCAACAAAATACCCATCGTGAAAATCCAATGACTAGCATTCCGCCTTGTGGAATGGATGACAATGAACTGCACTAGATCCTAACTAAGTCACAGAGGTGAACTGTGAAAATTTTTGCAATCTACTCATCTGACAAAGGGCTAATATCCAGAATCTACAAAGAACGCAAACAAACTTACAAGAAAAAAACAAATAACCCCATCAAAAAGTGGACAAAGGATATGAACAGACACTTCTCAAAAGAAGACATTTATGCAGCCAACAGACACATGACAAAATGCTCATCTCATCACTGGCCATCAGAGAAATGCAAATCAAAACCACAATGAGATACCATCTCACACCAGTTAGAATGGCGATCATTAAAAAGTCAGGAAACAACAGGTGCTGGAGAGGATATGGAGAAATAGGAACACTTTTACACTATTGGTGGGACTGTAAACTAGTTCAACCATTGTGGAAGATAGTGTGGTGATTCCTCAAGGATCTAGAACTAGAAATACCATTTGACCCAGCCATCCCATTACTGGGTATATACCCAAAGAATATAAATCATGCTGCTATAAAGACACATGCACGTGTATGTTTATTGTGGCACTATTCACAATAGCAAAGACTTGGAA
>NW_016810801.1:1354059-1387652 GCF_001698545.2 Rhinopithecus bieti | reverse complement strand
GGGTGGGGGGAGGGGGGAGGGATAGCATTAGGAGATATACCTAAATGACGAGTTAATGGGTGTAGCATACCAACATGGCACATGTATACATATGTAAGAAAGCTGCACGTTTTGCACATGTACCCTAGAAATTAAAGTATAATAAAAAACAAACAACAACAAAAAACACTCATATCCACAGAAATTACCCAGAACCCCCTGCCTCAAGCTCAGTCTTCATTTTTTTCAATTATTTCCCTCTACTCAAAACACTTGAGTTGGAATTTGTATACATTCTGTTCCTAACATTGTTTTAAAAGTATATTTCAAAGAATAGTTGATGCATAAATTTCCCTGGGGTGCTGCTTACTATAGCCCTTTCTTGGAGATTTGAAATGGTTATTAGGATATTAAAGGCTCTGACAAGGACTGCAGTAGAGAAAGTGTTAACTGTTGGGCCCAAATTGATTTGCTCATAGAGGTTTCTTTTTCTCATAAAACCAGTTTGTATACTTTTTTGCTAATATTTCACCCTTTGGGAGCCACTACCTTAGTTTTGATCATTCTTATACCACTGTGTACTCTCTTGGGAGTTAATCCCACACAGACTTCTTTGTGGAGTCCAATAACAGCACCAACCTGGTGAGATGCCCGCCCACTTCTGCCAGCTCTGTAGTACTCTCACACTTACTTCGGGAATAACTTTTCCATATCAGCTGCCATCATCAGCGAGCCCTCTATCACAAGCTGTTAAATCTTTTGGTGGAAACATTCTGTCCTTCACTGGGGACATTCTAAAACCTTTTTTTGGAGAGTCCCACAGCACTTCCTGCCTGCCTGATATCATTTTAAATCCCCCCATCACTTCACCACCTTTTATCATTTGATTATGGCTCTTCCTTAAGCACTTGAGATTTAAGAGTAAACTATCACAGTAGTGATTCTTGTATTTAGGCTGGTCCTAGAGTCCCCTGGAGGACTTGGAAAAAAAAAAAAAAAAAAAAAAAAACAGTTGTTGGGGCCCACCCTAGAATTTTTGATTCAATAATTGTGGGGTAGAGATCAATAAATTGCATTTCTAACAAATTCCCAGTTGATGCTAATTCCAGGGACCATATTTTGAGAACCACTGACACACAGAAATGGTTACAAGTACAGAATACCCTTGCCTTCAAAAAGGTTGCAGACAAAGCTATTCCTTGCCTTCAAAAATGTTGCTCAAGGTTGGTAAGACCAGTATATAGAAGAAAATGGGAAAAAAGTAATGGTAACCCAGACAATTATTCAAATGTCTAGTGTTCTGTAGGGGGAGAGGAAAAAAAATCCTGTTTTATTGTTTTATTTTTAATATGAAAGGTAAGAAAAAATTTAAGCTGTGTGACTATTACTGATATGGTTAACCAAGCATCCTGGAGGCTGGAGGGGGTCACTGGGACTTATACAACACAGGGGGACTGACAGGTATCCACACGAATGTATTAACTTTTTTTTTTTTTTTTTTTTTGTGGCGGAGTCTCACTCTGTCACCAGACTGCAGTGCAGTGCCATGATCTTAGCTCACTGAAACCTCTACCTCCTGAGTTCAAGCGATTCTCCTGCCTCAGCCTCCTGAGTAGCTGGGACTACAGGCTCGCACCACCATGTCCAGCTAATTTTTGTATTTTTAGGAGAGACAGGGTTTCGCCATATTGGCCAGGATGGTCTCTATCTCTTGACCTCATGATCCACCCTCCTCGGCCTCCCAAAGTGCTGGGATTACAGACGTGAACCACTGCACCCCAGCCTAAAATATTAACTTTTAGCATATTGTATTAGCTGGGATGTTCACTTTGTTGCTATAACAAAAACAAAAATGTCAATGAGTAATGAAAGGTTTATTTTCAAGTGCCCTAACAGCATGGGTGTGAGCAGCCCAGGGTTCAAATAATAACTCTGTGGTGTGGAACACTCACAAACTTACAATAGTGTTGTTCAGCCATTCTGAGCATAAGGATTCCCTATTGTGAAAAAAAGATGAAGCTTCAGAGCTTTTGCAAAAAAAAAAAAAAAAAAAAAAAGGGAAGCACATCTTTTCCTATTTAGGTCTCACTCATCAATTTGTTCACATGTCACTATCCAGAACCTAGTCAAATGATTGAATTAGCAGCAAAGGAGACCAGGGTAGCAACCAGCTAAAACTTCTGGTTGTTTTTTTTGTTTTGTTTTGTTTTATGTTGGAGAGCACAGATATTCAAGGGGAAGCCAGGGACCTCCATTGCTTATATTTTAATGTGCTGCAGTTTATGTGTTCCCAGTTTAATTATATTTATGGGTTGCATGATCTTATGTCAACTATGCTAACGCAGAGTGTAAACAAGTGGTTTAACGGTGTTTATAGAATGAGATGACTGATTGAAGGCAATGAGAATAGCACAAGAATATGTGAATAAGAAAATGGTAGAATTGATAGTTTTTCTAAGACTCAAGTCATCCCTAGCCGCCACATTAATGAATTAAAATAATGTTCCAAAGAGTTCCAGCATACAGTAAGATGAAAACAGACAAAACCTCTGAAATTATCTGGAAGAACATTTAAAATGTTGATCCATATCACTATCATCAGCATCAGCTAAATATCTTGCAACATAAGGCACAGTTAAGGTAAAATGCAAGGTGAATACTAACAAGGTGCACACATTAGCATACATATATTACTGTGTATGTTGTATTATCATACCTATAAAATTCTATATGTTTATTGGCTACACATATCCAATAAAATATGTACATATCCTATAAAATGAATACATATAGTTACTACACATTATAATCCCACTTTAGTAATGAGGAACAGAAAAATTATGCAAGAAGTCCAAGTTTTATATGATTGCTATAATGCCATCACAAATAGCAAGACATTTCAACATATTCTTATGTCACCTTTATCACCTCCTTTTAATGTCCTTTTTTACGCCATACATAATATATTAGTCTTTTAGCACAAATATACAATTCAAAATTTTTAAAAGCATGCATATATTGGGGACTCATGCTCAAAATATTTAACAACTTGGATTTGCAATTTTGTAAATGCTAATGGAATTGATTATTCTGGTTAACATGCTTGTAAAAGGAAAGAAGTCTTTAAAAGGGAACAGAGTGGGTGCTTTTATTTGACCAGCCAGAGAAGCCCTTCAATTGCCATGGCATCTGATACCTTCTCTCCATCACTAAGCTTCCTCCATCACTACAAAAGACTACATTCTCTGACATTTGGAGTTTGACATGATAGATCTTTCAATGTCTCCCACAAAAATCAAAATTATGGAGAACTGACAGCTAATACTGCTGAATCTAGCTGTAAGAAGACATTGAACAGTTTTGAGAAAACGCATCCCTATTGCAGTGGGGATGCAGGTCAAGAGTTGGGTACAACGAGGAGAGAGACCCTGCTAAAGGATGTGAAAAGACAGCAAAGAAGACAACTCAGGCAGTGTAAATGTGGCCATGGCACTAAAATGCTGAGCCTTGAGGGATTTTGATTCATTAACACTTGATATGGCATCTAGCTCTGAGACTTAGGACTCTTGTCACTCTGCAAAGTTCCTCATCTTTTCTGTGTTCAATGTCGCTGGTTTCTGTTTTGTAAGGGAAAGTCAATGCTTCCTTCATCTATCTCACACTGTAGGTATGAACCATGCCCTCATACACACAAAAATTACTTTGCAAACTACAAATACCTGTATGTCCAGTCATATTGAAGGATGGTAAAACCTAAATAGTAGGAGATCATAGATAAAGGTATTTCCCGTGGAATCAAAGAACAGTTATGTTTATAGGAAGAGAACATGTTATTTTACACCATGATCCATCAGATACTTTCCATTCAGCATCTCACGCAATCCTCACCACAACTTTGCCGGTAGTGTTATTTATTCCTATTTTACAGGTGAAGAAACTGAAGCTCATGATTTCCTAATCTTGCCATAGGTAAGACTTGGTAAGACTGTGGCAGAGTTTACAGTCAAACCAAGGCCTAACTGCTGAAATCTTGCAGATAGCACAGCTTCAGTGAAGCTACAGACCTGTCTTGCTCAGTGTGTTCATACCAGAAAACACATCTGAACTCAATGAAAGAATGAGATAATTAGTCCAAAATGTTAAGATAAAGAACTTTCACCTGATGCTTGAGAAATCAACATTTTATGTAGCATTCCTAGCAGGACACATGTCTGTGTTAGAAATATAATACACTGGAGGTATGTTTTACAGCCTGGAGAGGGACAGATTTGGATTAGACAGGCAGAGTATAGTTTGAAGTTTTTGTCAAGTGACCAAGCAAGTTGGTAAAAACTTGCCTTGAATGCTGGTGTCTGATTGAGGCACAGTCAGATAATTTGGCTCTGAGCACAGACAGAACGATTCAGAGCATCCATCTAAAGTAGCTACAGGTAAATTTCTGAAGGACAGAGGTGCTGTAGTTATAGATGCACACTCAGTATAAATTGTCTTAAGTACTGAGCTCAATACTGTGTACTCTGGACTGAGGTTGATATATTTGTGGAGTACCATCTCTACAGATGGTGCTATTAAAGATTCTGAAGACTAATAATAATAATAACAGACATCTCCAGCCTTCAAATGGCTAGTGGAGGAGATCAATAAGTAAAATGATCGTTCTAATGCACGATGACATGCTACTAATGCTTGGCAGAAAGACCAAGAACATTACTGAAACTAACCAGAACATATCTTTTCCTTTCTTAGAATTAATGCACAAGAGAGTTTGGATCATTGCTTGGACTTTTTCAACCCCCCAGCACACTGTGTGAAGACAGATTGCCACTGTTCCCACACATGTCTTAGAATGGGATGAATCCCACACTATGGCTATGGTGTGCATGTACTGACATGCACAGAGTAATTGTCCTGTATAATTGAAAATGTGGGCACTGACAGTTTTATATCCCTGACAGTCAACCAATATCAGCGGGATTTTATGGTGAATTTATGGTAGCAGGCTCTGGGTCCTAGGTTAATAGGCCTTCTGCCTCTGTAATAAGGGTCCATTAAAAAAAGGAGGAGGGAGGATCTCCTAAACCCAGCCTGATGCTCAAGCTCTGCTACTGTGAGCTGTGGAGTATTAAATGGCTTCCTGGCTCTGGAGTTACATTATAGCTGACGTTTCCTTGAAGACAAGCCCTGATTTTACCTTCCTGAGTCATTCAGCCCAACACTTGCACCCATGAATCATTATATCCAGAGGAGACCACTTCCCTCTCATCACAGACCTTCGGGGAAAACTCCTACCTCGGTAATGCTTGATGTTTGACACAACCTCAGAAAATCACTGGCAGTTCCAAACCTACTGTTCAAGAAGTTCAAACATTAAGGCTGTCAAATTTCCAGCCACTGTGAGCAACTTAATGAGCAAGAGATGCAAATTGGCTTCATGGGCAACGGTCATGATTGCCACAGCCAGCTTATGACAGCAAGGCTTCCTAGCACACATAATAGCAACACGTGCATTTAATTAAAGTGATGTCTACTACTGAAGGTAGTTAAAGTGCCAGGCACCATGTTAAGACTCTATTTGATCCTTATGAGAGATATATCACTCCTCGCATTTAAAAGCTAGAGAAACAAATTTAGAGATGCTAAATACTCACACCCAAGGACATGGAGCAGGGCAAGATTTTGAACCCAAATCTGTCTAGGCTGTTTACATGCTGTTCTATGCCCTTTTCAAACATCCTGTTAAATGTCGCAGTCAAATAAAGTTTTAAGAAATATAAAGAAATACCCATTCACACTTAACATGGCAGCATGGCTGGGAAAGCGAGGGAAATGGCGTATCCGTGAATGAAATAGTTTTCCACAATCTCTTATCTGAAACTTGAGGAGCCAAAGGTGCACTGGGGCTTTCTGGATTTTATGGTATCCAATATTATACAGCTCTGCTAGAAGAGCTTAGGGCAACACCACATAAGCAAACACATTGTCTATACTGAAACTCATGAGAATTTACACTGTACTCAATACCTAAAGGTTATAAACCTACTCCCTTTAGGTTCAGGTCAAATTTTACTACAAAATGAATATAGGTCAGGTCAGAGGTCCCATCTAATGAGTTAAGTTTTTTTTTTTTTTTTTTTTTTTCCCCAAAGACTTTATTCCTTTGCCCAAGACATCATCTTACTTAATTCTCAAAATCATTCTCTGGTGGAGAAAAAATCTTTCTTTCTAGAGACTACTTGATGTCTTTCTGGCATCAGGAGACAACGACTCCTGCCCAATATATCACAGTTCTAATTTGAGTTAGGATTAGGCCGTGAATCCCAATGTTGAGAGCTCCCATTCTGGAAAGCATTTCTGTGTAGCAGTGGACAGAACAAAACATTGGAGTCACACAGATCTGGGTTCCAATGCAATCTTGTCTTAAGTCTAGTTGGATTACTATTACTGCAGACAGGGTGTCTTAATAGACATTTATTTCTCAAAGTTTTGGAGTCTGGACAGAGCAGTTCAGTTCAGGCTCTGGTGGTGAGTCTCTTTTGGGCTGTAGATGACTGGGTTTCATTGTGTGCTCAACGACCTTATGTGCATGATAGACAAAGAGATAGAGTGTGTGAGCAAATGTGCATTCTAGCATCTTTTAAGAACACTAATCCCATTATGAGGGCCCCACTCTCATTCCACATCTAAACCCAATTACCTTCCAAAGTCCATACCTCCTCATTTCATCACAATGGGGATTAGGACTTCAACTTATAAATTTTGAGGGGTGCGGCATAGCATTCAGTCCATAACAAGAAGGCCTTTTTTCTTTCTTTCCTATTCAAACTGGAGCAGCCAGTTCCAGTCTCCACATCTCAGGAGGAGTGCAGTCATCACATATGCTTCACAGTGGTTGAGAGAGGGCAGTGCAGCTCGATTCTGTGGCACTCTCCTCTGAGCATCCTTACTTCCACTTCACCGTTCTCTTCACCTCATTCTGCCTCCATTGCCTGTGATCTCTTGGACTTTAAAATGTGGTATCCAGTTACTTACTCCTGTCTAACCAATTACTCCAAACTAAGCAACTCAAATCAGCCATTTAAAATGTTCTACAATTCCACTGATCAGGAATATGAGCAGGGAATAGCCCGCATGACTGGTGGCCGGGGTTGGAATCACCTGGAGGAGTTTTTAACGCAGCATAAGTCTGGGGTTAGCTGAGACCTTGGTGGGGTTGAAGACAGGAGCACCTTTGTTCAGGCTTTCCATGTGTCCTGGGTTTCTTCACAGCATGGCAGTTTCAGAGTTGTGAGACTCCTTACATGGTGGCTTTGGGCCCCAAAGCAAGTGTTTCCATGAACCAAAGAGAAGCTGCATTACTTTTATGACCTAGTCTTGGAAGTCATGCAGTGCCACTTCTATTGCATTGTTGATGACATGTGAGTCACTAAACTTGCCCCTGATAACAGGAACGAACACATAGACCTTCTCCTCAATAGGAAGAGAATCAACAGCATGCTTAAAACTGCCACAGGAGCATCATTCCTGGTATCACAGGCAACTATTCACTGAACCAATGAAATCAGTGATCTTCTCTCTGGCAAAGGTTCAGTTAGTTTACAAACAAGTTTGCAAGGTAAACAACTTTGTTTTAGTTCACCTGCCTCCCTTATTCTACCCAGGTCAGAGTCCTTACAGAGTTGTTGTTAATAAATGTTTTCTGATTTACAGTGAACAAAACAGTCTTTTATTTTTTGTCATTGTATTTCAAATTTTTATGATTATAATACCAATTGCACAAACCATATTAAACCGATTTATTTTGCTGGATTCTATATTTTATTTTGTTCTTGTCCCCTAAAATGATCTATTTTAATTTTATAACTTGGGAAATTTTTTCTGATATAAAATATATTTTGCAACATTAATAATAGCAATAAACCTTGGTCAAACCACATGTTATTTGTTCTTAGGAAAGCAAACAGTTTATCATAATTTACTGACAGATTTTCTCAGGAGAAATGAAACAAAAAAAAAACCCTAGGCCACTAATTATTATATCAATGCTTACATTTATTGAGTACCTGCTGTATGCTATGCATCGGCTAAGTATTTTGCACATGTAGCTCAGACACTATGTCATAAAAGTATATGGTATCTGGAGGAAGATGGAAATGCTTTGGCATTGGACTCTATCCCTTATTAATTGTACCATTGTGGGTGATTACTTCATCTCTTTCAGTGACTACATTAAAATAAAAAAATGGTTATGAACATGAATAAATATACATATAGCACTTAGCAGAGTGCCAGACATCCAGCAAGCATCCAGTAGATGAGAGATCTTTCTGCTTCATACAACAATCTCTTTGTACATGGGTTGCATTTACTGAGAGCTTACTAGGTGCTAGTTGCTGTTACAGGGTGTAGTATTTATTAACTCTTCATTTTCATCACAACCTAAGTGGTGAGAACTGTTATTGACGTGGTTTAGACATTTGTCCCCTTCAAATCTCATGTTGAAATTTTATTTTCAGTGTTGGAGGTGGGATCTGATAGGAAGTGTTTCTGTCACGGGGGCGACTCCCTCACGAATGGCTTAGCGCCATCCCCTTGTTGATGAGAGTTGTTGTTTCTGAGTTCCTGTGAGATCTGGTAGTTTAACAGAGTGTGACACTTCCCCCTCTCCTTGCTCTCTCTTGTCCCCACTGTCATCATGTGATGTACTGGTTCCCCCACATTTTCCACAGTGATTAGAAGCTTCCTGATGCCCTCACCAGAGGCAGATACTGGCAGCACAGGCTACAGAACCGTGAGCCAACTAAACCTCTTTTCCTTATAAATTACCACGCCTCAGGCATTTCTTTATAGTGATCCAAAAACACCCTAATACACGTATCATCACAATTTTACAAATGTGGGGATTGAGCCCTGGAGAAACTAGACAGCTTAAGGTCACAACTTACAGCACAACAAGTGGCTAGGTGGCAGGACAAGTTCCAAACCTGCCTCTCTGGTTCCAAAATGTGTTTCTTTGTGCCCAACATGTTTTCAAGACTATGGAATTGTCCAAATGCATTACCATAGCAGCATGCTGATCCTAGAAATCTATTAATATGTAACATTCTGCCTTCGACTGGACCAACACACCATAATAGTCAGGGTTTTCCAGAGAAAGAGAACCAAGGAGATGTATATATAGAAAGTAAGATATTCATATTAAGAATTGACTGACAGAATTATGGAAGCTGACAAGTCCAAAATCTGCAAAGTGGGCCGGTAGTCTGGAGACCCAGGAAGAGCTGAGGTTGCAGTTCAAGTTGAAAGAATGTTTGCTGGGAGAATTTCTTCTTGCTCAGGGGAAACCAGTATTTTTGTCCTATTTAGGACATCAAGTAATTGGATAACACCCACCCACATTATGGAGGGTAATATGCTATACTTAAAAGTCCCCCAATTTAAATGTTAATCTCATTAAAAAATACTTTCCCAGAAAGTCATCAAAAAAAAAACAAACAAACAAACAAACAAACAAACAAAAACAAAAACTCTCAAATCCAGAGTTCTTTCTGAACAAATAAAATACCTGGGTATTATGGTCCAGCCAAGTTGACATGTAAAATTAACCATTACAACTACTCTCAAGATAACTGATGACAAACATCCATCACAAAATATAAATAGAAAAAAACCCATAGCATTTTAGAAGAAAAATGCAGAAATGGTGAAATGGATGTTGAATACATGTCCTACTTCTTTGTCTACCACTGCATTGAACACTAGAAAATGTCTAAGAAAACATTCAACAGAAAATAACAGCAAAGAAAATAATTTTCTGGTGCAAATATAAAACCATTTATAACCTTAACAGACATAGTGGTCTCTGTTAACAGAGGTCGTGGCAGGTAGGGGTGAGAAATGACCCAGGAGTTTCTTCTCTCTTATTGTTGTGGAGGCAGAGACACTGCAGAGACAATGGGGCAGTGTCTGAGCCCAGCAGTCTCAGAACAGGGAAGGGACAAGGGCTCCATTCCATTTATACCACAGGTGGACCCTGGCATACAGAATGCAGTCTCCAGACTCTGCAGCTTGGCTAGGGATCACTGCACTATTGAAGAGTTCAAGGTTCGCCTCGACCATAGTCACAACAGCTTCCTTATGGTTTATATGGAAATCCAATACTGGCCACAAAGCCACCCACTATATGCTCTTGGGCTTAAATATTCATGAGTAGAGTTGGTACTTATTTACCTTGACAGGTTACTTGGGAATCATTCAACCAACAAAAGCACAAATAGCAGAACCCAGGTGGTAGAAAGAGGGGGCCACAAGGTATTAACAGAGCTAGAGGGCTTTAGCTTGCTTCGGAACAGGGAACTGAGCTGTCCCCTTAGAGCTCTTTAAAGACGGAAAGTTTTTTTTTTTTTAATCTCCTATAATCTGATAAATATTGGAAAGTGTGTAGCATGATGAAATCCCAGGTGGAACTATGCTTTGTGGGTCGCTAAGTGCAGCAGAATACCTTGTCAAGGTTCAATGAAGTATTAGTTCTAGTGATTGGGAAAAAACCTGGCTCACCTCTCTGTGAGGTGGGGAAGGCTGCAAAGAGTTAAAATGACTTAGTATAACTGCTTAAATGCAGAAGAATACATATACAGAGAATATTCTCGGCAAGGTGCAGTGGCTTACGGCTGTAATCCCAGCACTTTGGGAAGCCAAGGCGGGTGGACCACCTGAGGTCAGGAGTTTGAGACCAGCCTAACCAACATGGTGAAACCCTGTCTATAATAAATACAAAAAAATTAGCCTGGAGTGGTGGCATGCACCTGTAATACCAGCTACTTGGGAGGCCGAAGCAGAAGAATTGCTCGAACCTGGGAGGCAGATGTTGCAGTGAGCCGAGATTGCATCATTGCGCTCCAGCTGGGCAACAAGAGCAAAACTCCATCTCAAAAAGAGATATTATTCTCAATACAACCAAACAAACTATAGAGACATTGCACTACAGACTTTCCTGAAGCTTAGGGACAGTCCACTCTGTACATGCCTGCTGGACAGTCACAATTCCCTATACATATCCTGTATGTCACAGAAATAGTCAAAGGAAGTACTCTAAAATTTCAATATTTTGGCATCTGAATCACAGTTTTTATACTCTGTCCCGCAACTGGAGAAAAAGGAATTATTAGAAGTACTCTGTATACATAACTTCATTTAATCTTTCCAATAGTCTGAGACATGAGTTATCATTCCCATATTGTATAGATACATAAGCCAGTTTTAGATGGTCCACGTAGAGTGCAATAAGTTTTATCAATGAAAGAGGTAGCATTTCTATTCAGAAATATTCCTCAATGGATGGATGGATGAGTGAGTGGGCTGATGAGCCCTCAGTTATTTACTTTCATTTTGGTGTCCATTTCCTGCAGAAGGAATAACACCTTTGACTCTACCTGAACAGGAAAAAATAAATAAATAAATAAGAAAAAAGAAATGCTGAAGTTGTTTTCAAAACAAATCTTGGAAACCCATATAATCTTTAGAAATGTATTGACTGTCAAATTTATAGCTAAACTGGCCAGCTATATGATGAAGAGAGTGTGGCAATGTAGACATTGAAATGAAACTATTTATTTCTGTAAGTTGAAGTGACCATATAACTCACTGGTATTGCTGAAGCCTGTAAATTTCTGAGGATTCATGTTGCATTGTATCATGGGGAATGGCACATAATTCATTTACTGGGCTTCCTTTGGTATTCCTAGGCTGAATATTTCGGCATAAAATTTCTTTTCTCTTTGCAGAAATGGAAATGCAACTGTGATTTTCTGGCAGCAGATTTATTTGCCTCGAGAATAACAGTGTTTTAAGAAGTGTTTGTATACTTGGCTCTGTTTGACAGATGCTGATGACAGGCAGGCCATAGGGTGCCTACACTGACGTCGCTAGACCACTCCCACCATGTTCCTGGTCTCCTTCATAGTTCAGTGATCCTTCAATAATATATTGCAACTATATAATTATGATGCTAAAAATAACATATGCTTATACTTTTAAAAATGCAGTAGTAAATAATTATTAGGAAGACTAAATAATACGGAGTAACCAAAAAAAAAAAAAAAAATTCTTTCAAGGCTGTCTACATAAAATAATTATGTTTAATAAGTTCACAAATATATTTTTATAACTATATATTAGGGGCTCTGTAAACTCTGTTCTAGCTTAACATACACATGTTTATTTAGTTCAAGGCCCTCCCAGTTGGCCCAGATGCTCAAAGATGATGCTGGGAGCTTGCTCTTGCTGAATATGCCGATGTCATGGTACAGTGAGGCAAACAGCATACCCGGAACAGTCAAATCAGCACTGGGCATGATCCATTGATAGGACTGGTCCTTGCTCCTGGAGGGCCATGAGCCAAGGCAATGCTATGGACTAATGTTTGTGTCCACCCAAAATTTATATGTCAAAACCTTTGTGAAAAGAAAATAAATATTGGGCTCCCCAAATCACTAAGCCAACGGGAAAGTCAAGCTGGGAACTGCTTAGGGCAAACCTGCCTTTCATTTTATTCCAAATAAGAGAACTAAAAAGGTAAGAAGCTACATACCTTCCTGCAATTTGCCCACAAGAAAATTCCTTGTGGACAAAGGACAGACAGAACTCACCTAAGGTAAATGTATATCTGATTTCTTCCTCTTCTCTATTGTTTGTGTAAAAAATGCAGAATCACTGAGCCAGACTAAATAGTGTATTCCGTGGAAGACTGATCAAGGACTCAAAAGAAGGCAACCATTTGTCTCTTACTACTTCTAACCTGGAAACCCCTACTTTGAATTTTCCTACCTTACTGGACTGCACCAATGTTCATCTTACACATATTGATGTCTCATGTCTCCCCAAAATGTATAAAAGTAATCTGTATCCCGACCACCTTAGGCACATGTCCTCAGGACCTCCTGAGAGGCTGTGTCATGAATGTGTCATTAACCTTGGCAAAGTAAACCTCCCACATTGACTGAGACATATGTCAGATACTTGGGGCTCACACCTTAATCTCCAATGCAATGGCATTTGGAGACGGGGATTCTAAAAGGTAATTAAATTTAGGTAATGTAATGGAGGTTAGGCCACCATGATGGGATCAGTGTCCTTACAAAAAAAGAAAGAGGCAACATATCTTTCTTTCTCTCTTCCTGTAGAAACTAAGGAGAAGCTGTATGAGGACCTGATTAGGGAGAAGGTCTTCACTATGAACCTGACCATGCTGGCACTCTAATTTTGGACTTCCAGCTTCCAGAACTATGAGAAATAAATATCTTAAGCCACCTAGGCTATGGCATTCTGTTATAAAAGCCTGATCTAACTAAGACTTGGAGAAGACCATGATAAGGCCTCTCCTGTATTTTTAATGGAACTTTTCTTATAAATATGCTATAATTTATTTTAATAATACAATTTTTTGTTCATTTAACCCAGGCTTTTGGTTTGTTTTAATCAGCATGTTTCAAATATATATGATCCTAGCATCAGTGACCTGACCTCTTAGGATTTAAAAAATTACTGGCCTCAAACTTCATTATATGACTTATGCAAAGTCCAATGCCCCTCCCTTCCAACAAGACACTTGCGAATTCTTAGAGTGCTAAACTTCTCAAGTTGATATACACCTTTGGATTTGTGCTCTTCCTGAAGGCTTTTACTAGTGTGTTTCCTCATCATCTTGCATGTGCTTTTCCTATATTAATTTTTCTAAGTGGAGAATGCAAATGTGCTTCTGGATTTCAGTACCAACAAAAGCAACTTAAGTGACTCTCACAAGGCCTTTGAGTGTGTAGCTAGCTTTACTGAAAATTTGTCCAGAGAGGGATATTCATAAGCCAGCTTCACAGTCGATGTTGAGTTTTAGGACTAATTCTTCTTAGATGTTCTTTCTGGGTCTCCACAATCAATGAATTGCCATAGCTGAGGTGTGCCTCTCAATACTGCAACCCATCCCTATAAGTCTTTCTGACTCTTTCTGCAACCCTTTTTTTCTGGGAATCCAACAATATTTCAAATCTTATTCATTTTTTATGCATAACAATTTTGCTCTCCTTTGTTCCCTGAAGTCTCTTTCCAGATTCCACACTTGAGTATGCATATTCACATCTAAATGGTTGACCATCAACTCATTTTCTAAATAAAAATATTCCCTTTCAAGAAGACCTACCTTATGTGACATTGGTATAGTGGTGAGCATAGCTACCTTCAAGAGGAACTCCGATATCACTTATGAGGATAATCTATTCTTATACATTTGGTTATCCATATTGACTTACAGAAAAACTGGCAGGATAGAATAGATAATCAATCAGGAAATCATATATTCTCCTTCCTTAAGTCTCAGGGCCACCATCTCAGGACCATATCATCCTTTTTCCTGTGATACAATTTCCAAAGTGTACCTTGTTCTTCTTGGCGTTTTGAGGTTGTCACCACCCATTTCATCCACGTGGTTTATTTCCCCCCCCAACCTTGTTGGCTGATGAAATAAGGTTGTAAACACCCAAAATTTCTCATTGCTCCTTAAAACAAGACCATGGACCATTTTCACTTTCTTATATTTTTAGTTATGTAAGTAAGCACATAGACTTTAGTTTTATGAGAGGAATGGAAGCTCAGAAAACTTCAAAGTGCTTTTCGTCATGCATTTCTTTCTGATGTTCCTGACTTGTTTAGAAGATGATCTGTGACAACAACATGGACTCCTGATATTTCATTCCTCTGAGAATAGAGTTCATTTTCCTGCCCCCCCCTTTTTTTCAAAACTGCATAACCTCCCTTAAAAGGCTTCTCTCTCTAAAACATGGGCCCCAAATGACCAGAATAGAACAGTAGGCATCCTGATTTCAAGGAAAGTCCTAATCTCATGCACAGGTTAGCAGTGAAAAAAAATGGATTAAAATCATGGTCAAAATATGGCATATAGTAAAACTGCTTAATTACACATAACATACTTTTTCCTCATCAGTAAATGAAACTAGTCCTATGGTACGATAAGGATCAAATAAGTAAAATAACCTACAAAATGTTTGATATTTAGGTGTCCCTAAAATACCTTAGCATGGTACAAAAACAATAGCTTACTTCTTTATAGCTTTGCTTTTAGTTATGTAACCTTGAACAAATAATATAAGTTCTCTTATGTCAACTTCATCACCTGTCAAATGCAAATGCTAACA
Source organism: Rhinopithecus bieti (assembly GCF_001698545.2). Lineage (NCBI taxonomy): Eukaryota > Metazoa > Chordata > Mammalia > Primates > Cercopithecidae > Rhinopithecus > Rhinopithecus bieti. Next base: position 1,372,473 of record NW_016810801.1, on the reverse strand, counting down.
CCTGCTGGGGGATTCATGTATATGCTTTGGTATCAACTGGACTGTCCAGCCTTTAATATGCCAAGGAAATCAGCCTTTACTCTATTGCATGCACAATGAGACAACTACCTGTACACAATTCAGCCATTCTGAAACTTTTGCTGGACGCATTGAGGGTAGGGATGTAAGTGCTCACTGGATACCTTTGTTCTTGAAGCAGCATTGAATGAGTTGTCAACCCATGATCTTATCATCTCTTGATGTTGACACATTCCCCCATGCCTAATCTTCAATTCCTTTCCTTTGGATCCTACCTCCAAATTGTTACTTATCAAGACTTGTGGGCATGCCACCAGTTTTACCGAACTTTTGTAACAGCACCAGGAGAATTACACAGAACCTTGGATTTTTGCCTACTGTCTGCTGAAATCTCTAGGCCTCCCATTGTCAGGCACTGACCCTTTTAGCACCTAGTGCTTCCTGAAAGCCTAATTCCTCTTGGTTTTGTCTTGGGATTTGGGGCTTTGTTGGTGGTGGCTGTGGTGTGTATTTTTTTTATTATTTTTATTTTTAAATAAGCCAACATAGCTCTCCATTCCACTTGCTTATATGGAGATTCCTTAATGCTCTGGTATACAATACACATCTCATCATGTGCTTTCTGCTTAGAGACACAGTAGAACTGTCTGACTTTTCACATTTTCTTCCCTTCTTTCTGCTCCTCTGTCTACCAAGGAATGGGGAGCTAAAGTTATGTTCCTACTATGATGCCACCTGCCTGCAGGGCAGAAGCAGCTATTGCCAGTTTGGGTTTGAAATATTCTTTCTAGCCCTCTTTTCCTGCAAGTAAAACATTTAGCACATTTATACTTAATAGGTTCTTAATGAGTATTGGTGGAGAGGAACTGGGGAAAGATGGGTGATGTGGATAGAGAGTATAGTAAGATCAGAAGGAAAATGAGTAACGTAAAAAGGAACTAATGTGACAAAATGTAGGTTTCCAGGGATCCTACTTTTACACACTTAATACCAAATTTCTAAATTTCCTTAATGCTGTACATATCATGAGCAAAAAATCTCTGTTTCAAAGCCTGAGTAACTGCCCGTCTGCCTTTCATTACCTATGCATAGTTCCTCCTCTTTCTCCTCTGACATATCTCAGCACCTGTTGTGAGTTAGGAGAACATCTCTCTCTCCTAGGTAGAAGCACAGATGTAGGAAGGCAATGATTTCAGAAGGTTTATTTTAGAAACAGAAAACGGTTTCCTAATGACAGGCAGGTTGGAGGGGAGTTGCATCTCACTGGTGATGCTGGCAGATCACCCTCTGCTGATCTGCTTTGTCATTTTGTTTTCTGTTGAGGAGACAACAAAATGCTGGTGAGTAGCTGGTGGTGGAGTTATGTTTTATGAGGGAAATGTGAGAGAAACTTCTGCCCCCCCTCCCCATGCTATAATTGCCTGATTGGGTGGGGGTGGGAAAATGAGCTATGCTTTTAACTGAATTAAATGTGCTTTCTCTCCCCCAGGTTCAGCATCCTTAACTATGATTGGAGTCAACGTGCAACACCTTTTGAACATTTCAAATGGGATTTTTTTAAAAAAGAGAGAGAAAAAAAAAACCTGCTGTGAGCTTCCTGGAATGTCAGCGTCCAGCAGGACTGTGGGGATGTGATATCTTGGTTTATCTGCAAGGAGTTAGGGCTTCCCAGAGAAGTGGACCCTGACAGTAGATATTTTAACAGAGGAACACGCACATGCAACAGTGGGGAGAAGACCTATCAACAGGGCTTGGAAGGAGAAACAGTTAGGCAGGCAAAACTCAGTCGAGTAGAAACTTTTAAGGTTCTGATATATTTTGTAAAAAGTATTATTAATATCCACGGCACAATAACTGCTCAGCGAATTTAGACAATTGACTCATGCACCATATTATTTTTCTACAAGGTATGCTTCTTAAAAGTTATAAGTGTTTGTTTTCTAAACTGTTATGACAGTTTTTACTTCTTGTGTTGTTACAGAATAAAATATTATCTCAAATAGTGGTATAAGAATGTAAAAGAAAGTTGTTATGTATTTGAAAATTCAGTTGAAACTATTGTTAAAGATGACTAAAAACATCCCTGTTTAATGTGGTAAGAGCACATTAACTTAAAGTTTGGAAGATAATCATGAGAATAAAGATGATCTACCTTCAGATTCATTTGCAATCATGTAAAAGATATTACTCCATTTGAAAGTAATAAAAATTAAAAATTAAGCATGAAAAATTGTGTGATTTTATTCAAGATAAAATTAACAGAATGCCAACCACAATATCTATGCTCAAAGGAACGAACTTTACCTTCTAAAAGATTGACAAATGTATAATTAAAATGCTAACTGCACACATGCATGCGTGTGTATACCATGTTTTATGACTTCCCTCCTTAGCCATTATTTTGAATAGCTCACCAGGGTCAGATCTGGATTAAAAGGAATCAGAAGTCTTTAACTTTGCTGAGTGTGCAAAATCATTCTGGATAGATGAGTGGATGATGTCAGGTGGGATTGAAAGGAGATAACATGAGACAGGAGGGTGCAAGGAGGTGGAACCCGTGTGGACAGACTGTAGCAGGGAGAGGCAGCATGTCACCAGGCAGCACAATCACAGTCACTGAAGTAGGTCTGGGGGTAGGACTCCAGCACATGTGCAAAGGGAATCTGGACAAAGTAAGTCATGGCATAACCCTAACGATGTAGGAAGATGGGATGGCTAACGATAGAGAGATTTAGAGACAAAGGAGAAAATAAGCACCTGTACAAATAGAGAGGAGGGTAGGCAGGCAGAAACACTGGGGACTTCATCATCTAGTATAGCTGCAACACCGGCATGCCAATTATTCTTTCTGACCCTCATTTTCCCCATCTGTAAACTGGCTAATTGGAAGGGTAATTGGATGAACTAAATTTATAATATATTTATACCACCTGTTATACACATAATAGTTAAACAGATTAAACATCTCCACCATGCAAGAAATTATTTTAGGTGTAGAGAATAACATAGAAAATAAAAAGAGGCAGAAAACTCTTATGAAGCTCACTCTCCAGTGGGGAGACTGACACTAAATAGTTAAAATATAATGAAATGGCAACAAAATGTACTCTGAAACAAAGGAGGTCAAGGAAGTGGAAAATCTTCATGATCATATAAGGGTAGGTGGGAGTCAGGTGGGCTATTAATCTACATACTCTATTTTTATTCTAACTGGAAATAAAAGGAGAATACAGCACTGTAGCTATTGTTATAATTAGTGACAATTTCTCAGCTGCCTTCAGCACAAAACAGAAGTGACTCATGTCCAGTGCATTAGGCTGTTCTCAACGTATTAGTTTGGTACTGCTATAAATAACCACCCAAGATTGGGTAATTTATAAAGGAAAGAAGTTTAATTGACTCACAGTTCTGCATGGCTTGGGAGGCCTCAGGAAACTTGCAATCATAGAGGAAGAGGAAGCAGGCACCTTCTTCCCAGAGCGGGAGAAGAGAGTGTGTGAAAGAAGAACTGTCAAACACTTATAAGACCATCAGATCTCACGAGAACTCAGTATCACGAGAACAGCATGGGGGAAACCACCCCCGTAATCCAATCACCTCCTTCCCTTAACACGTGGGGATTATAGGCCCTCCCTGGACAGGTGGGGATTATAATTCAAGATGAGATTTGGGTGGGGACACAGAGCCAAACCATATCAGCCAATAAGCTTCAGAGGGCCCTTAAAAAAAAATTGATGATATAGCTTTATGGCTTTTGTTCTTATTCTAAGTGTTATATAAACTTATGGAAAACTCAAAACAATACAGTAAATTATTAAAAAATGAAAAAAGAAGGAAAATATAAAAATCACTCCAAACCCCATCATTCAAACATAGCAACTGTTAACAATTTTTTACTTTTATTTTCCTCATTTTGGTAAATGTTTTTAAAGATAGCTCTCAATGCACAGTAATACCCTTGTTAATAAGACAAATATGGGCACTTACCAGAACTTTCAAATATATGTAAATATATGCATACACACATTCACATGTATGTATATAAAATATATATATATACACACATATGTGTATATAGATATGCAGCATAAGAAGACGCATTTCAGCCAGTTGTGAGGGTTAGATGAGCGAGTGTGTGAGGCTCATGACAGATGCTCAGTAAATACCAGTTGAATCTCAGTGGCAAAGGCTAGTAGAGAGGAAATCAGTTATACCACAAATACCTTGCAGTAACTTTTTGGGGCAACATAGGAAAAACAATAATTGGTGCTTTCTAATTATCTTCAAACTTCACATTTTTTTTCAGACTGAATTTAAAGTTTCTCTATGCTCTCTCTATTGCCAAAGGAGGCCCTCCAAGATTATAATTGGAAAGGCAGTTTCCATTAAAAGTCATCCAATAGTTATTCCCCCACCACTATTCCCCTCACCCTCTATGCCACAACCACCATGGCCTCCTGGCTCAAAACTTGAAGATGACTCCTGCTTCTGACCTCCTCACTTCCTTCTCCCACACTTGTCATGTACTTCATGTATTTCTAATTGGTCTGCCCACACTGGTTCCCTCTCAACATTCAGGTCTCAATTCAGAAAACACCTCCTGGGTGAGGAGTTCCTTGACCTCCTGATTTAGTGCTGCTTCCTACCATTTATATCAGTCACTTTCAATCACAAAGCCCTGTTTTACATATTTATATTTCTTAACAATGTTGAAAATTTGCTTATTCACTTATTTACTTATTTACTGTCTGTATCCCACCCTCTGCTAGTTTGTGTAAGTTCCATGAGAACATGGACTTTGCTGTGTTGGAAGTTTGGCTGGTGCATTGCATTCAGTAATATTTGTTGAATAAATGGAATTACTGGATCCTAGAGACTGTGTTGGGTAGGCACAAATTTGAGTAAAATAAGGTAGGAAGGAATGAGCACTAATTAAAGGCAATGACAGTTTTCTATCAGCTAAAGGTGTAATCAATTCTTACTCGATTGGAGGCAGCAGAGAACTCTTCCTAGAGGTAAGATTATTCAACCTCAACTGTGGAGAATGAGTAAGATTTTGAATGGTGAGTTGTAATGGCAGTGAAAGCTAGAAGATAAAATAGATTCCTTGTCAACTGAAGGGTAGGATGAACACTGCAACTGTGAAAATACAGGGTCTATTTGAGCAACAGTGACTATTTTAGTTAATATTTGTAGAGGAGGGATAAAGGGAGAGAGAGAGAGAGAGAGAGTCCTTAATAGTGTTAAGGACACTTTTTAAAAAATTATTTTTATTTTTTTGAGACAGAGTCTCACTCTATCACCTAGACTGGAGTGCAGTCGTGTGATCTGGGCTCACTGCAACCTCCTCTTCCTGGGTTCAGGTGATTTTCAGGCCTCAGCCTCCCAAGTAGCTGGGACTACAGGTGCACACCACGATGCCTGGCTAATTTTTGTATTTTTAGTAGAGATGTGTTTTCGCCATGTTGGCCAGGTTGGTTTTGAACTCCTGACCTCAAGTGATCCACACACCTCAGCTTCTCAAAATGTGCTGGGATTGCAGGCATAAGCCACTGTGCCTGGCCAGGGAAAATTATTGATAGGAATAGTATGTTAGTGAGAGACAAAATGGTATAATGGACTGAAACAAAGGGTTTTCTGTTCTTTAGTAAACCCCATTTTTTGGTACAGTCTTTCTTCTAAGTAAAAAGCTGAGCTAGAAAGTGTGAGCTGTGTTTACTCCTCTCTGTCATCCTTTCCTTGTTGCTTCCTTTCTCAGTCTCAGTGCTAGTCTTTCAGATGAGGACACACTCATTGCATTTTGCAGCACATCACCCTGTGGGGACCTCCAACACGTGAGAGTGCTTTGGGAAACTTGGTTCTCTTATTTGGGCAATCTTGTGGTCTTCACTGACTCTCTTCCACTTTGGGGGCATTTTGAACAATGGAGATGAAGAACAGGATGTGATGAAAGAGAAACTCTTAACCCAGGTTTCCTAGGAAAAGGACCCTGAGGCATGGTTAACATACTGATGTTTCATTTAAGAGGCGTATTCATAGAGTATCTGAAGCAACGGGAAAATAGAAAGTGAGGCAGAGAAGGATGGGGCACAAATACTAGCTGCTCTACTCCAAGAAGAAAGAACCATGCTCTGGCACTGGTCTCCAGTCAGGAGACCCGTGCCTCAGACATTTGCAGGAAGCAGGAATAGGAATTAATCTTCCTGCCCCACACAGGGTCAGGGCTGCTTTCAGCCCCGATTCCCATTAGTGCTTCTAGGTTGCATCTTCTGGGAAGTCAGATTCTCTGTCCTGCATGTACTCCACTCCAGGGCAGGTGCAGTGGAGGAGCCAGAGAGTCCTGGCTATGCCTCCAGTCTGGGACCTGTTTAGGAGCCCTCCCAGAATTAGTCCCAAGATGGCTCTTGGGATGGATGGATCTCCAAGGCCCAGGAGACTGGAGTGGTCCAGATAATTGGAGGTGGCACATAAAAGATGACCAATGCAAGAAGATACACAGTATTTGCAGAGTATTTTACAGTTGGTAAAATGTCTCCCATGTGTCCTCTCCTTTTATTCTTACAACTTCCAATGGAGTAATCCAGAGGGGCTACTCAGATGCCTTCTTCAAACCATTTTAAACACCCATGGTTGAGTTTACATGTCTTCAAAAGTGAATATGAAGGCACCAATGCCTACTGAGTCTGGAGAGGGAGGACTGGGCTGGACACCATCGCTGGAAATAAATCAGTGAAGGAGAGACACCCACCTCGGGAGGTTTAGCAGGAACAACACGGGCTTGTGGGGTGCCTTCAGCTCTGTCAGTAACACGTCATTTTTAAAAGAATACCTAAAGTAAATACGGCCACATTGATACTTGTCAGTCAAATATGAACTCCACAAGGGAAGGGGCATTTGGTTCCCAGACAGACATGTCCCCAGTCCTCAGAACGGCGAATGTCTTGTCCCCAGTCCATATTTGTTGCATGAGTTAAAATGTTAAATCTGGGAGTTGGGAACAGAGAGGACTTGTTGCAGTTTCCTTTTATTTTCTGTATGTTTAAAATATTTTCTTATTAGTTTTTTGTTGTTCTAAGATAAAATCTACTATCAGAAAGGAAATGGTTAACATGCAGGCTTAGGAAAATGGAGAAGTTGAAATTTGACAGATTCATCAAGCACTTTAAAAGGAAGATAAACATCATCCTCTTACTATCTGAATTTGCAGATAATTAAATTGATTCAACAAGGTGCAGACATTTGCAACGGTCACACAGTGAAGATTGTGGGTCTGGGACACACACCCAGCATCTGTAGGTGGTGAGAGCTTAAACTTTGGAGCCAAATGGACGTACGGTTGAATTTTGACCCCACAAACTTCCATGTGTGCAGATGTGAAAGGTTTAAAAGGGGTCAAAGTGCTTAATAATATTAATTCGGCATAAACAGTTGAGTGCCTATGGCAGATACTGCTTTTTATTACCATGTGCCAGATGCTATTTTCAATGTTAGCCTTTTAATCCTCATATAAATCATCTGAGATTCGTGGATTAAAAAATGGTACCTCAGAGATGTTTTGTAACTAGGCCAAGATCACACAGCAAATAAATCACCAGTCATTCCAAGTGTGGTGATTCTGTGAAGGTCCAGCTCATGGGGCCAAGTGTCCAGTCTACCCCCAAAGTCAAACCTTGAGAAAGAGCTAGTGTTTTGAATATAAACTACATCTCTCTCCCTCCAAAGCCATTTCATGTGTGTTCATTCTCTCTCCCTCTCTCTGGATATATTTGTCTCTGGCTCTCTCTTCTCTGTATCTGTCTCTCTTCTCTGTCTCTGTTTCTGTCTCTCTCCCCCTCTGTCTTCTCCTCTGACTCTCTTTTTCTAGGATCTGGATGGTATATCTGAAGTTTTTATCTTGCTCCCCTCCCCTGTATCAGCAAAGAGATTGACTTGAGCACTCTTTTTATCTTGGAATTCACACAAAGAAGAGATTTCTGAATATACACTAAAGCATACTTTCTGTCATACCCTAAAAGCCACACACTGCTCTTCAGCTGTTTGATAGGTCAAATTAAGAAAGTCCTAAGAACTCCAAATATAGTTTAACTTGTGTTATGTTGTACAAATAATCATGTTTTGGACATCAAACAACCCTTTGCCAACCTTGCTTCCTTTGCCTGTGTTTTATTACAGCATAAAGCCCAGCCAACTATGTATTTGTCAATTGTTAAATACTTGTAGAAAAAATAATGGTTATAAGTACAAGGATAACCGCATTGGATTTACAGAGGAGTGATTTTTGGCTCAGAAATCTTTCACCTCCTAAAGCCAACGGAAGAATAGCCTGAGAAAAGAGCTGAAGCCGTCATTCAATGTTTAATTTCCATCTTCAAACACAGATGTCAGCAGAGGTTGGGGTGGTCCCACACATAAATATGTCAACCAAGTAAGTTTCAATGCTGGCCTCCTTTTCTGTCTTACATGTCATGGAACTCCTATTTCTATGTATCCTCCAAATCTGAATCTCCCTATAGGAACTAAAACCCCATTATTCTTAAGTGGTCTGGTTTGATGTCACCATAGAAGTAAAGTAATTACAATTCTCCATTGCAATATTCTTTCTGGATTAATAATGCTCCATTAATACCTTTCAAAGCCAGAAGAAAATTTGATTTAGGAAAAAGAACAGTGTTAGCCAAAAGTGAAAAGCAGAATAAAATATGTCCCACTGGCTTTATATAATCCTTTGCTGACACATGATTTCTCATTGAGACAGACCTGGACGCCTTATTCACTGCTGGCGAGGAAGGAGGATTCCATCAAACTGGGGAAAAGGCTTGTTTCCTTTTGTGGACTCCGTCTGTCAGCAAATACACAGAAATGATCCTGAGAGCTTTCTACTCTATAAAGAACTTAGAGATGATGAAGAAAAGGGGCAAAATTAAATGCAGTTTCAACAAATTGGGAGTTCACTATGATTATACAATATAATATTAAATATCACAAAAATCATGGCTTCTTAAAATTGTGAAGCATTTGTGTTTAATAACATAATAGTATAATGATTATATAAGATACAATTAATAATAATTTAAGACATATGTATATAAGTGTATCCTTGCACCTTCTTATAAGTGACACTAATTCTAAATTGTTTATGTGTTTATATTTACATATATATTATACAAATTGCACTATGTAAATGTATGTGTGTCCACATATGCAAATGCATATATACACATGGACTAAATCTTTTCTTGCATTTTCACAAATTTTTACCATATCTTGCTCTTGCTTTATTTCTGCTATGCTTTTTCTTTAGCAGCTGTTGCTGTGTTGGTCAGAAGGCTGGAACGGGAACAAAAAGAGAGAAGATTAATTTGTACTGCTAGGGGCTGAAGGAGAATGTATCTTGGAAAGTAGGAACACATGGTTAGAGACAGAAGTGCTCCGACTACCTGAATTCTTAAAAAGAAGATTTCAGGAGATTCTGTCCTGTTCTAAATGCTTTAGATGTGAATGCAAGCCCACAGCAGTTAAGATTTAATATCACATTTTAATTATTTCTGGATATTGGATTGGTGTATATGTCTTCTGATTGTTGCATCCTGCAGAGAGGAATTATTAAATGGCATTCCAGCTTTATGGGAGTACACATGTATTAATAAATATATGCATAAGTATACCAATCCAGGTTACAGACCCAGTTTCAGAATGCTACCTATTAATGGTAGCAAATTAGTCATCTCTGTGCTAATGGCAGTATTTTTCTCAACAGAATTTATTTAAATCAGTAATATATTCATTGCCTTTGGAAATAATGCAGTAAACAAAAATGTTGTTATATATTATGAAATATTCTCATAAGTTAATAATTTCAAGTGAGAACTGCAGCTTTGAGCTCAAAGAATAAATGCTTGTAACTGTCATTACTTTGTCATATAATATTGTGGGTAAGACTATAGGCTTTAGAAACGGATTGCCTGCCTTCAAATATTATTTTATCACTAGTTATATGACCTTGGATAGTGACTTAGTCTCTCTGCACCTCAGTTTCCTCATCTGTAAAATGAGCTAATATCCTCTACAGGACGGTGTAATAATTGAAGAGAACATATTTTTAAAGTTTTTAGTACAGTGCCTGCCATAAAATGAATACTCAATCTGCAAAGTTGCTTTTCTGTTGCTTGTTAACATGTTATCTAGACTAACAGAGTGTGTAACAACTAAATGCCTCAAATTTATGCAACACTTTATAAGTTATACTGATATTAACACTTGTTACCTTATTTTATTATTTTAATGTATTAGCAGATGTACACTATTGCCTCTATTTTAAAGTTGAGACTCAACATGTGTAAGTGACTTCCCTAAGATTATGTAACTACAGATGAGAAACAGAAGGGAGGTAAGTTTTCTGAGCATCCACTTATAGCAATGACTGCACTTGGCATCTAATCTTCATGATGTTATTTAATCTTCCAATGATTAATTTGGGATTTAGTCAATCCCTTAACCAAGTTAGGGATTATCTGTGATGGTTAATGCTGAGTGTCAACATGATTGGACTGAAAGATACAAAGTGTTGATTTGGGGTGTGTCTGCGAGGGTGCTGCCAAAGGAGATTAACATTTGAGTCAGTGGGCTGGGAAAGGCAGACCCACCATTAATCTGGTGGGCACGATCTAATCAGCTGCCAGTGAATATAAAGCAGGCAAAAAACGTGAAAGTTGAGACTGGCCTAGCCTCCCAGCCTACATCTTTCTCCCGTGCTGGATGCTTCCTGCCCTCAAATATCAGACTCCAAGTTCTTCAGTTTTTAGACTCAGACTGGCTCTCCTTGCTCCTGAAGCTTGCAGACAGACTATTCTGCGACCTTGTGATCATGTAAGTTAATAGTTAATAAACTTCTATATATACGTATATGTGTGTGTGTGTGTGTGTATTATATATATGTATAGCCTATTAGCTCTGTCCCTCTAGAGAACCCTGACTGATTCATTATCCATTGGGATACACACTACCCACAGCTACAGAATTGCCAGAATCAGCCTTTGCACCTAAGTCTGTCTGTGGACTTGGTGTGTTAATTCTTTCTGTTAAATCACATACAGTATTGCGTTCATATGGGTATTTTGTTTTTATGATTTTTTTACCTTAAAAATTAAGAATAGGATATGTTAGCTTCATACCCCATGTATATAAAATGAAAACTACATCTGTAGGGTTTGAATTAACACATCTGCGCAGCTCCCATTTCCTTCTCCTGCCCTAAATTCATCAGAGTTTTACTAAGAAAATTAAAATTTTTTTAAAAAGCAGGCAAGAAAAGAAAAGGCAGCAGCTATGAAGGCTGCCAGGGGTGTATACACACAGCAGGCCCGTCTCTGGTCTCTGGAGTCCCGATCGGCAATGCCGGTCCTTTTATCTCTCAGTGCTTTAAGCTACTGTGATCTGTTCAGCCTTCTGTGGCTACATATGTCTCCAAGCAGAGTGATTGCTTCTAACAGCATGAACTCTGCATTTTCGTCCCCCCTGCCTTTTGAATCACTCTAAATTAAGCAGTGGCTATGTGCACGGGCAGGAGGAACAAGACTGCTGGGGTCCAATAGAACTAGCTGACGTTTACGATGGTTTAAACCCTCCCACCCCCAACATAAAAGAAAAGAGAAAATTGACCTTCCTTTGTTTAAAAAAATAACATAAATAGTTCTGCTTTTTGCACAGAGGCTCCTGTGCCAGGAGATTAGAGCTTGTAAGAAATAAGTAAAATTGTTTGTTCAAATGCCACCCTGTTGGATTCATTGCCGATGAATGAAAGGATGTGAAATTCTCAATGAGAAAAGAGACTCAGCTTGGCTATTGTTCTTAAGATCCAAAAGTAGGGGATAATGTAGGGAATGAGATTTAGGAGAGAAAGAAGAAAAAGCAAAGGAATGAGATGAAATTATCTAGAGTTATTGCTAAGTTGTCCCCAGGGAAAGGTGAGCCTCATTGGGCACCAGTTTTCATGACATATGCTGGCACCTATCGCTGTCCAAAGGGAACTCTGTGACATTGTGGGAGCTCTTCTCACCTGTGAGTAGTGGTCATGGTCATGTACCAGGTAGGTAGCAGAGGCTTGTTTGGAATCCCTGTGTCCTGATCTGTGCATTAGCTCAGATAGACAGCTTCCCAGGATAGTTGGAGGATGTCTCTGATCTCTGAGTCAGGCGATGGTGCTGAGTTCTGCTGCTGGTGAGCTGGCTCATTTTGTATCAGTCACTTTCCTCACTCCCCTACCAAAAAGAGTATACGATTTAACTGATTATTCTTCAGTAACTCCTCCAGACAAAAGCATTCTCCTGGGCATGCCAAGAGAGGTGAGGGACAATGTGACCATAACATGGAGTCCTTTTCAAGCAGCTTATGGAGCTTGCGAGTAGAACTTGCTCAAATAGTATTAAGGGACAAAGGAGAGTAATGCACAAAGTTGCTGAGTGGTAGGAGGTCTACATTGCTCTTACAAATAGGTACAATTGTAGTCAGGATACCATTTCTTAGATTCCAATGCAGGTGCATGGTAAAGGATCTTAATGGGGTCTGAGATTGGCCTTCGCTTTTTTCTTCCTGCCTCCAATTCCTTGCAGTATCAGCACGCCTGACCCCTGCACTCCCACTAACTCATACAATCCTTACCCCAGACAGCTCTGTTAACATTATCTTAATACAAATCTATATTTCCTTCCCTGTTGAAAACCCTTCAGTCATTCCAATCATTTGGCTTTAAAATAGCCTGCAAATGTTTTTAACAGGATATGTAAGAACTTTCATGGTTAGATTCAATCTTCTCTTCCACTTTACCTTTCCCTACCAGCTTCTCCTCTATAAAGCTAATTGAAGTTCCCCAGATAGACTGTACATTCTCTCCATTCCAGACCTTTGCACATGCAGAAGGTCCTCTTCCTCTTTTTCTTTGCCTGGTACATACTATTCTTCTGTTAGGTCTCAGTCAAAATGCTATACTTTCTAAAAGAGTCTTGCTGTACTCTGGCTGCATACTGGCATCCTAAATTTGTATCACCTTAGAGGCAATTAAGAAAATACCACGGCTGCTCTAACCACCGGTCCACTGAATTAGAATATCTTGGGATAAAAAGGGATAGAATCTAAGCATCAGTGTTTTTAAAGAGCTCCTTGGGTGATTTTACTCTACGGCTAGGTTTGAGAGCTCTTGTGTAGATAGCCTTACTGTCCCTCTTCTCAATTCTTCAAAAAGCACTCTGTCTTCTACAGTAGGAGCTGTAAATTCTGTAAAGAGCATGTGGGTCATTCCCCATCACAACTACTCAACTCTGTCATTGCAGCTTGAAAGCAACCATAGACAATATGTAAACAAATGAGCATTGCTGTGTTCCAGTGAAATTTTATTTACAAAAACAGGCTGCATGGCAGATTTAGTTTTCAGGTAAAAGCTTGCCAACCTCTGCTTTAAAGAATACCCTGTAGTCCATAACACACTACATTGCAATTGTTTGTATACACATCCATCATGAATACATGAATATTCACTCAACAAGCATTCATGAATACATGAATATAAGGGTGGAAGATTGCACAATACTTAAATCCTGTTGCAAGGCTGGATTCTTACGAGAAAGGCATCTGAGTCCTGGTTGTGAGGCTGGGTAAAGGGTAAAGAAGTCATTTAAAAACCCTATTCTACAGTATAATGGAGGTTGATTTTCTAAAGTCTTTCTCAGTTCTGATAGTCTGTGGTATGTGAATCATCCCCTAGGAAAATACTAATGGGAAATATTTCTTTAGACAAAGAAAATAATTCCCTCCCAGTGTCCTTTCCTTCATTCTCTTAAGACTCACCCAGAGCAATGCTTGAAGGCAGCCAAAAAATCATGCAAAGGATCCTAACCCTGTTCAAGGCTTTCAAAAAGCATTTTATTATTCACATATACCACCCCCACCCTCCTGTGCCATGGATCTTACATTCAGACAACTGATTAATCTCTCTTAAACTGTGCCTTAGATCTCACGTCCCAAAATTCTTCCACACATAGCTGTTTACTCAGGCTAAAGTCTAAAAGCATTATATTAGCCTTAGAGATCTTCCATACTCTCTTGATTCCTTCCTTTATTTTGAGATTCTCAAAATGCTGCCTCCACTTCAAGTCAAACAGAATCTAAGGTGAATGTTGGATTCACAGTAGTGAACACAACTTGCCTTAGCAATGATGGAAAGATAGCTTTCTCTCTCTTTCTTCCTCTCTCTCTCTCTCTCACACACACATACAAACACCCATCTACCTTAGAGCTAACAAAATTTTTCCCGTGGGCTTATCCATGTGATCTTGAACACATTATTTAACCTCTCTGGATTTTAGGTTGCAAAGCCTCAACATTACCTGAGTCATAAATTTGTCATAGAGAGTAAGAGATGAGCATGTTAACCATTTAACACTTTATCTGACATATAGAGAGTAGCTATTACCATTAATGTATTATTATTTATATATTCTATGACCCTCTCCCAAACCCTGTGAGACGATGAAAGCAGAGGCAATTATCCCTTCCTTGTAGGTGAGAAAACCAAAGCCCGAAGAAGTTAGGATATTTGCCCAAGATCGCACAGCATTAAGCCATAATTAGACCTAAGCATTCTCATTCCTAGGGGTTTTCCCATCATATGTTGCTCCTTTTGAGACTTTACCTATTTGGGAAATATTATCATAGACAAAATTGCACTCTTACTAACAGGGGACTAGATTTTTTTTTCATGTAACTACAAGATACAGGGGCTGAAAATCAAGGAGCCACCAGATCTGCCATTAGCAAGATGCTTGCATTGGGTCCTAAGTTTCCTCATCTATAAGCAGAGGAGATTGGAAAACTGTATTTAAGGTGCCATCTGGCTCCAGCATTTTGTAAGTTCACCAGTTTTCCAGGCTCTGGCTTCTTAATTATTCATGCTAATGGAGAGAAGAAGTGGGAGGGTAATTGAAATTCACAGATAATCCCTCAAATGGTCTCTGAATCCTTGCCCACCAGGCCTTCATCCTTTCATTTCAGTTACTGACAAGTAGATGTAATTGACTGATTTGAGCTTGATCTTCCTTCTGATCTTACTCATTCTCTGGAGGAAATGACTAATGAGCAGAAAAATTGCCAAATTGGGGAGGGAGGCATCAAGGCAAAGGCATCAATGATCTGTAAGTTGGTTATTTGTTTCCTGAGTTACTGAAGATGTCTCTGCAGTTGTGCCTCATGCTCTGGAAAGATGTGTTCCTGAAGGACTCTCTGCAAGCCAAATATGTATAGAAACTGTATATTTCCATGCAGTGGTGAGTTGACTTAATACAAAACAAAACCAACCAACAAAATGTCTTATGTTGAAACTTTACCTCTTCCCTCCATTCTTTCTGTTGTTTTATGGAATCACAAGAGCACCATTTTCGTCTTCTGTCAAATGGAAGTGATGCTGTTAGGTGTCCTCTCAGAGAAAAGTGGCAGAGGGAAATTAAGTGTATGCAGCCAGGAGCACTCATAATGGTTCAAAGTCCCATGCCTTCGACTTGGATGGTGCAGATTGCAATTTATATATTTTGGGGAAAGATATATTTTAAAATGTGGATTTATAAAAAAGGAAAACCTTCTCTGAGTGTGAATGTTGGGTATATTTTAGAGAAAGAATAAAATATTAATTAGTAGACAGAGAGAAGATAATAAAGCATGTCCCTAAGTAGAAAGAACACAAAATATTTCCAGATTGTAGTTTCCACAATATACAATGAGTGCAGAGTTATGTCAGTCAGGAAGCTACAGTTTGCTGGCTATTATTAGTTAGAACCTGTTTGCTAAGCTAGTTTTAAAATTATTGCTGTAAGCGCAACAAGTGAAGTGACATAGGATATAATTTAAGGTACTAGAACTACCTCCAAATCCAAACTTTAGCCTTTGGTAGCTGTGTGAGCTTGGGAAAGTTACTTCACGTCCCTATATCACAGTTTCCTTATTTATAAAATAGAGATAATAAAATTAACTACTTCACAGGCTATTTTGTGAGGAATTAAACTAGTTAATAGACATAAAGCCCTTAGAATGAGGTCTCCATGTAGCATGTATTACATATTATTATTCATGAGATTATTTATATTTAAATGTGTATCACATATGCTTATCTTATTTCTATACATTGATATCTCTTAAACTTCAAATATTGCTTTGAAGTAGAAATCATTATTATTTCCTGTTTTGAGAGCAGGAGTGGGTCTCCAATTCAGGTTTTTCTGATGGTAAGTATTCATGCTTATTTTAGAATGTATCTGTGTCTTCACACAGGCCAAGTTTGAAGCTCTCTGCTTGTGAGTCTAACCTCAGCTTCTGTCTGAGTCCTGGCAACCACAGACTTAATAAATGTTGATATGATTATTGCCAGGCTTAAGAAGTGTTTGAAACCCAGTTCCCCATACTTATTTGAAACTTATACGCTTGATTGCTTTTTAAAGAAATAAACAAATATTTAGACAACTGACTATGGCTGATATATTATTCAACAGGAAAGAAAACTCATCTGATATGGCAGGAGTTATTAATTCATTTTCTTCCACTTTTATTATTTGTTCAGGGGGTACACGTGCAGGTTTGTTACAAAGGTAGATTGCACGATGCTGCGGCTTAGGGTGCAAATGAATCTGTCTTCAAGTTAGTAAGCATGGTATACTAAAATAGTTTTTCAGGCCTTGTCCCCCTCCTTCCTTCTTTCCTCTTGTATTTCCCAGAGTCTATTGTTCTCATCTTTATTTTTTCTTTTGAGAAAAGGTCTCGCTCTGTTGCCCAGGCTGAAGTGCAGTGGCACAAACATGGCTCACTGCAGCCTCAATCTCCTGGGTTCAAAGGATCCTCCTGCTTCAGCCTCCTGAGTAGCTGGGACTACAGACATGCGCTACTATGCCTGACTAATTTTTTAATTTTTTTATAGAGATGGCATCTCACTATGTCACCCAGGCTAGTCTCAAACTTATGGGCTCAAATGATCTTCCTAACTTGGCCTCCCAAAGTGTTGGAATTACAAGCATAAGCCATTGCATCCAGCCTATTTTCACCTTTATGGCCATGTATACTCGATGTTTAGCTCCCACTTATAAGTGATAACAGGCGGTATTTGGTTTTCTGTTTCTGCATTAGTTCATTTAGGATAATGTCTTCCAGCTGCATCCATGTTGGTGCCAAGGACACGATTTTGTTCTTTTTTATGGCTGTGTGGTATTCCATGGCGTATATGTACCGCATTTGCTTTATTTGATCCACTATTGATGGGCGCCTTGGTTGATTCCATGTCTTTGCTATTTTGAATAGTACTGCAGTGAACATATGAGTGTATGTGCCTTTTTGGTATAATTACTTACTTTCTTTGGATATATACCCAGTAATGGGATTGCTGGCTTCAACTCTTAGTTCTTTTGCAATGTCTCCAAACTGCTCCTCACATTGGCTAGACTAATTTACATTCCCACCCACAGTGGCTAAGCATTCCTTTTTCTCTGCAACCTCACTGGTATCTGCTGTTTTTAGACTTTTTAACAAAGGCCATTATGACTGGTGTGAGATGGTATCTTATTGTTGTTTTGATTTGCTTTTCTCTGATGATCAGTGATGATGAGCATTTTTTCACGTTTACTGGGCACTTGTAGGTCTTCTTTGGAAACTGTGTGTTCATGTCTTTTGCCCATTTTTTAATGGCATTGTTTTTTGATTTGTTAAAGTTTCTTATACATGCTGGATATTAGGCCTTTGTCGAATGCATAGTTTACAAATATATTATTTCATTCTGTAGATTGTCTGTATACTCCTTTAATAGTTTCTCTTGCTGTGCACAGACTATTTAGTTAAATTCTGTTCCACTTATCAGTTTTTATTTTTGCTGCAATTGCTTTTGAAGACTTAGCCATAAATTATTTTAAAAAGGAACCTCCCTTCAGATTCACAGGAAGCTTCTACTCTTCTGATATAACCAATTCAGAGTCTAGCCAGTAATGTTTAGGATGGCTTGTTTCTTTACATTTTCACCAATTCTGGCTTACAACATTAGCAATGGCAATAGCCATGGGCTAAATAGTTTCTCTTTGTGACTAAAAGAGAGGTTGACTAGATCTTTCATATGCTTGTTGTGACTAATCACTTTTCATCTTCTCAAAACTGCCTTTTAAAAAATTGTGCCCATATTTCTATTAAGCTATGTATGTACTTACCATTAGTCTCATGTTGCTATTCACAGTTTAAGAATATCAACCCTTTGTCTTTCATATATGTATTCTTTTGAGCCTATTATGGTAGCTTTAGTCTTTTTAAAAGCCTAAATTCATTATAGTCAAATTTGTTTTGGAGTAACTCTAAATTTCTTTTTTTTTTTTTTTTTTTTTTTTT
>NW_016810801.1:1348595-1353946 GCF_001698545.2 Rhinopithecus bieti | reverse complement strand
TCTCGATCTCCTGACCTCGTGATCCGCCCGTCTCGGCCTCCCAAAGTGCTGGGATTACAGGCTTGAGCCACCGCGCCCGGCCCTAAATTTCTTTTATTGATTAAAATGTTTTCTCTCACTTGGAGATTTATTAATATTTTCTAAACACCTCTTCTAATATTTCAGATTTTTGATATTTAAACATTAGCCCATTTGGAATATTTTTTATATATTCTTTATTTTGTTTCTTTACACGATGCTTGCACTATTTATAAATAAAATAGCCTCTTTCTATGGAATTGAAATGCTATTTTTACCACATATAAAACATGAAGTTGCATTGATTTCTGTATCTTATATTTCCTTCCTTTGATTGATCTTGTTATTCATAGATAATATCAACATAATTTTGGTTACCTGGCTTTATTGAAACTTCTAATATATCAGAAAAGGTAAAGTATGCCCCCTTCACTAACCTACTTTGCTCTTGTAATTTTTAAAATTTGTTTGTTATTCAAGAATATTCATTGGTATACTAATTTTAAAATTGCTGTATTCAAGTTAAAATAGCATTCTAACTAAAACTGTATAGGCTCATTTTTTTCGAAATATTGACATCTTTATGATACTCATTATTCCTATGCAGGAAAATTGTTTCTATTCTTTAGTTCTGGCATTATTTTATGTCCAACAAAAATATTTTGATTATTTTTATATAGGTTTTGTTTTTCTGTTTTTAAATTGATTATTAGCTGTTTATAGGATGTGTTTATGATTTTTAAGAAAATATTTTCTAACTAGATACTGTTAGTACAAGAAAAATAGACATTTATTTTGTATACTTACGTTGCATTTAGGAACCTTATCAACTTACTATAGTAATTCTAGTACTTAATTTTGTTTTCCTAGAGCTTTTCTTTCTTTCTTCCCTCCTTCATTTCTTCTTCATTTTCTTTTAAAGTCTTCAATCATCCATTTCTTGAATAAAGATTATTTTATAATCTTTATACTTAAAGATTATACTTTATACTTTAAGTATACTTAAAGATTATACTTAATACTTTATACTTAAAGATTATAAAAAATGATAAAGATTATTTATACTCTTTATACTTATATCCCTTATCTACTCTTTTGAATTAGCAAAAGCCTCCAAAACAATGTAATATCTAACATTTCCACTTTATGCTTAATTTCAATAAAAGTAAGTTTCAATAAAAGTAAGTTTGGGCATATCCACATTTAATTTGGTGTTGGTTATTGGAAAGTAGCCATTTTTGTGTTGAATGATTTTCTTCAATTTTTATTTTATGTGGAGATTTAGTACAAATGAGCCTGCCATACTGACAGTCAGGTCATTTGTTTTATTAAACTTGTTTTCTCATAATAATTTTTTTCCAATTCCTATCAAAATGCCACCATCATTCTTCACAGAACTAGAAAAATATCCTAAAATTCATATGGAACTAAAAAAAGAGCCTGGATGGCCAAAGTAAAATTAAGCAAAAAGAACGAATCTGGAGGAATCATGTTACCCAACTTCAAACTATTCTATAAGACTATAGTCACTAAAACAGCATGGTACTGATCTAAAAATAGGCACATAGACCAATGGAACAGCATAGAGAACCCATAAATAAAACTGAATACTTACAGCCACTGATCTTTGATAAAGCAAACAAAAACAAAGTGGGGAAAGGACACCTTATTCAACAAATGGTGCTGGGGTAATTGGCTACCCACATGTAGAAGAGTGAAACGGGATCCTCTTCTCTCACCTTACACAAAAATCACCTCAAGATGGATAAAAGACTTAAATCTAAGACCTGAAATTTAAAACTTCTAGAAGATTCCATTAGAAAATCATTCTAGACATCGGGTTAGACAAAGACTTCATGACTAAGAACTCAAAAGCAATAGCAACAAAAACAAAGATAAATAGATGGGACTTAATTAAACTAAAAAGCTTCTGCACAGAAAAAAAAATCATCAGAGTAAACAGACAACCAACAGAGTGAAAGAAAATCTTTGCAAACTATGCATCTGACAAAGGACTAATATCCAGAACACAGTAGAAACTCAAATCAGCAAGAAAAAAAAATTCCATTAAAAAGTGGGCCTAAGAACATGAAAAGACAATTCTCAAAAGAAGACATACAAATGGCCAACAAACCTGAAAAAATGCTCAACATCACTAATAATCAGGGAAATGAAAATCAAAACCACAGTACGATACCACCTTACTCCTGCAACAATGGCCATAATCAAAAAATCGAAAAATAATAGACGTTGGCATGGATGCGGTAAAAAGGGAACACTTTTATACTGTTAGTGGGAACATAAACTAGGACAACTACTATGGAAAACAGTATGGGTATTCCTTAAAAACTAAAAGTAGATCAACCATTTGATCCAGCAATCTCACTCCTGGGTATCTACCCAGAGGAAAAGAAATCATTGTGTGAAAAAGATATTTGCATACATACATTTATAGCAGCACAATTTGCAATTGCAAAAGCACAGAACTAGTCCAAATGCCTATCAATCAACAAGTGGACAAAGAAAATGTGGCATACATACACACATGCACACATACACATACACACTGAAATACTACTTAACCATAAAAATGAAATAATGCCATTCACAGCCATTATTTGCAGCTATCTGGATGGAATTGGAGACTATGATTCTAAATTAAGTAACTCAGGAATGGAAAACTGAAAAACCAAACATATCATTTCTTACTTATAAGTGTGAGCTAAGGTATGAGGACACAAAGCCATAAGAATGATACAATGTACTTTGGGGACTTGGGGTGGTGGTGGAAGCATGAGAGGGAGGTGAGGTATAAAATACTACACATTGGGTACAGTGTACACTACTTGGATGACAGGTACACCAAAATCTCAGAAAGCACCACTAAAGAACTTATTCATGTAACCAAACACCACCTGTTCCCTAAAAATCTATTGAAATATTTTTTAAAAGTATGTGTAAAAACAACAAAGATATTCTATCTGGGTCACTAGTAACACTACTTCAATAACATTCACTTCTCATATCAGCAGCAGGTGCTTTCTAGAAAAAAAACAATAAATCTATTTTTAAACTAAAAATATTATTAGAATCTGTTTCATGATGCTGAACTCTTAGGGAATTTTGGTAATGGTGTATCATACTTTTGATGCATTTTAGAGATTCCATTTGAAATTTTTAACAATTTTAACATCTGTATTTATCTCTATAATCAATATGTGTTTATATATTTTGTATTATGTTTATAAAGTTTTGATATCAAGTGTATATTTTCTTCCTAAAACGAGTCAGAAAACTACTTTATACCATTGAGAACATTTGAAAAAAAAACTGGGAATATCTGCTATTTAAGGATTAGACAGAAAAATAACAAGGGGCTGGCACCCAAGATGGCCGAATAGGAACAGCTCCAGCCTCCAGCTCCAAGCGTGAGCAACACAGAAGATGAGTGATTTCTGCATTTTCAACTGAGGTACCAGGTTCATCTCACTGGGGCATGTCAGACAGTTGGCGCTGGTCTGTGGGTGCAGCCCAACCAGTGAGAGCTGAAGCAGGGTGAGGCATCTCCTCACCTGGGAAGCACAAGGGGGAAGGGAATTCCTTTTCCTAGCCAAAGGAAATTGAGACACATAGCACCTGGAAAATCGGGTAACTCCCACCCTAATAATGAGCTTTACCAAGGGTCTTAGGAAACGGCACACCAGGAGATTATATCCCACACCTGGCCCAGAGGGTCCCATGCCCATAGAGCCTCCCTCATTGCTAGCACAGCAGTCTGAGATCTAACTGCAAGGCGGCAGCGAGGCTGGGGGAGGGACGCCTACCATTGCTGAGGCTTAAAAGTAGGTAAACAAAGCCACTGGGAAGCTCGAATTGGGTGGAGCCCACTACAGCTCAAGGCCTGCCTCTGTAGACTCCTCCTCTAGGAACAGGGCATGGCTAAACAAAAAGCAGCAGAAACCTCAGCAGAAGTAATTGCCCCTGTCTGACAGCTTTGAAGAGAGCAGTGGATCTCCCAGCATGGAGGTTGAGATCTGAGAACGGACAGACTGCCTGCTCAAGTGAGTCCCTGACCCCTGAGTAACCTAACTGGGAGACATCCACCACTAGGTGCAGAATGACACCTCACACCTCACACCTCACACGGCAGGGTACACCCCAGAGATGAAGCTTCCAGAGCAAGAATCAGACAGCAACACTCACTGTTCAGCAATATTCTATCTTCTGCAGCCTCCACTGCTGATACCCAGGCAAACAGGGTCTGGAGTGGACCTCAAGCAAACTCCAACAGACCTACAGATAAGGGTCCTTACAGAAGGAAAACTAACAAACAGAAAGGACACCCACACCAAAACCCCATCAGTATGTCACCATCACCAAAGACCAAAGGCAGATAAAACCACAAAGATGGGGAAAAAGCAGTGCAGAAAAGCTGGAAATACAAAAAATCAGAGTGCGTCTCCCCCTCCAAAGGAATGCAGCTCATCACCAGCAATGGAACAAAGCTGGATGGAGAATGACTTTGACGAGTTGAGAGAAGAAGGTTTCAGTCGATCAAACTTCTCAGAGCTAAAGGAGGAACTACGTAACCAGCGCAAAGAAACTAAAAACATTGAAAAAAGAATGGATGAATGGATAACTAGTATAATTAATGCAGAGAAGACCTTAGAAGAACGGATAGAGATGAAAACCATAACACGAGAACTACGTGACAAATGCACAAGCTTCAGCAATCGACTCGATCAACTGGAAGAAAGAGTATCAGCGATTGAAGATCAAATGAATGAAATGAAGCAAGACGAGAAGTGTAGAGAAAAAAGAGTAAAAAGAAATGAACAAAGCCTCCAAGAAATATGAGATTATGTGAAAAGACCAAATCTGCATCTGATTGGTGTGCCTGAACATTACAGGGAAAATGGAACCAAGTTGGAAAACACTCTGCAGGATATCATCCAGGAGAACTTCCCCAACCTAGTAAGGCAGGCCAACATTCAAATTCAGGAAATACAGAGAATGCCACAAAGATACTCCTCCAGAAGAGCAACTCCAAGACACATAATTGTCAGATTCACCAAAATTGAAATGAAGGAAAAAATGTTAAGGGCAGCCAGAGAGAAAGGTAGGGTTACACACAAAGGGAAGCCCATCAGACTAACAGCAGATCTCTTGGCAGAAACTCTCTAAGACAGAAGAGAGTGGGGGCCAATATTCAACATTCTTAAAGAAAAGAATTTTCAACCCAGAATTTCATATCCAGCCAAACTAAGTTTCATAAGTGAAGGAGAAATAAAATCCTTTACAGACAAGCAAATGCTTAGAGATTTTGTCACCAC
>NW_016810801.1:1334744-1345477 GCF_001698545.2 Rhinopithecus bieti | reverse complement strand
TGAGAAACCATCTCACACCAGTTGGAATGACAATCATTAAAAAATCAGGAAAAAACAGGTGCTGGAGAGGACGTGGAGAAATAGGAACACTTTTACACTGTTGGTGGGACTGTAAACTAGTTCAACCATTGTGGAAAACAGTGTGGCTATTCCTCAATGATCTAGAACTAGAAATAGCGTTTGACCCAGCCATCCCATTACTGGGGATATGCCCAAAGGATTATAAGTCATGCTGCTACAAAGTCACATGCACACATATGTTTATTGCGGCACTATTCACAATAGCAAAGACTTGGAATCAACCCAAATGTCCATCAGTGACAGACTGGATTAAGAAAATGTGGCACATATACACCATGGAATGCTATGCAGCCTTAAAAAAGATGAGTTTGTGTCCTTTGTAGGGATATGGATGCAGCTGGAAACCATCATTCTCAGCAAACTATCGCAAGAACAGAAAATCAAATACCGCATGAAAATCAAATACCGCATGAAAACAGAAAATCAAATACCACCTATGAACATTCACTCATAGGTGGGAATTGAACAATGAGATCACTTTGACACAGGAAGGGGAACATCATACACCGGGTCCTATTGTGGTGGGGGGAGGGAGAGCATTAAGAGATATACCTAATGTAAATGACGAGTTAATGGGTGTAGCACACCAACATGGCACACATATACATACGTAACAAACCTGCACGTTGTGCACATGTACCCTAAAACTTAAAGTATAATAATAAAAAAAGATAACAAGGGATTAGAGCATGTTTTATTTTTATTGAATACTTCTATTCAAGCTCTTCATATTTGTTATCTTTTTAAAATACTTATTGGTAGCTTACATTTTGCTAGAAAACATTCAACTTACTCTGCAAAGTTAGATACATTCGTGGAATTGCAAATCCATTCATATATACTATCTCATTTCTAATAGTCAGTTTTTAAAAAAATTCTTAATTGTACTTCTTCATGACACTAGTGATTTATATGCTTTATCAGCTTTATCTCTCTCTCTCCCCTTCTTCTGGGTACTTTGTGATTCTTTTCCTAATTTCTTTTAAAATGAAGTTTACTCCCCTCCATATCTTATTAAAATGTATTATATAAAATGATCTATTCATAAAATAATTAGAGAATTGTATGAAACTGAAATAAACATCACAATATATTTTAGATATAGCTAATTGGAAAAGTAAGAGATCAACGGGAGCAGGAATATGTGAGGAAGTCAGTCATGAGTGATTTGGATTAACAGTTGAAAAAGAGAAAGAGAAGAAGTACCATTCCCAAAAGTATGTGAGCTAACAGGTACTTATAAGGAGAGAGTCTCCAGTTAGTTCATCACGGCATCAGCATTTACATTAAAGGGAACTGAGCTCTTACCTGAAATAGGGAAAGTCTTCTTGGGAACTAATTAAAACGAAAGGGTTGTTTTTGTGTTCTGACCCTGACCCTCATTAAACCTTCACTTAGTTTGCTGGATCCAAGCAAATCCAGGCTCAAAAACAATGAAAACACAAAAAGTGCCTGCTAGGTGCAAGGTCATAAACGCAGCTCACTGCTTGGACAATAACTCTAGCATTAAACCCACAAAGATGGTGGCAACATGCTGCAGCTCTGCTTCAGGCGGACAAAGACCGTATGCCAAATTGGTAGGCCAAAAATTCAATGCAATGAACGTTTTCAGAGTAAATGTTTCTATTTGAGATAAAAGAAGGGAAAAGGAGGGAGCAATTTCCTTCAGTTGTTCCTTTTAAAAAAGAATAGCATGTGAAGAGAATGTAAAAGTAAGGACACTTAGTGTTTTCAAGATATGGGTTTGTTTTATACAAGGAGTCAGTGGACTTTGAATGTTCAGAAAATAGCAAAACAACTACCTCTGACTTCAGTCTTCATTTGTAAGACATGTTGCCTCAAATTATAGGATAAATGGTTTTCATTCAGGGGAGAGAACCCAAAGGAAGCATTTCTGTCTTTAAAAGCTTTTTTGCCTTCATTCAGAGAGAAAAATAAAATGCAAAATGAAAGGACCCTTATATGACACGTCAGCAGATATGTGATATTTCCAATTTTCTTTTCATGACCTAGCAGAAAAACGTAGTCTCAAAAGTGCTGTTCAGTTGGAAAAAGAAATTGCCCAACAATTATAGATTAATTCAATATAAGGTGTGTGGTTTCTGGAAAATGCAGCAACAACAACAAAATATTCCACACTTTGCTACCATTTTAGTGAGTCATAAAAAATTTCTTGAAGGCCTGGTGCTTTGTAATAAAAAGTAATTTTTGCTAATATATTCCCTAGATATAACACATTACGTTATATTGGATTGCATACATTAGACCCAACTGCTCTCCTGTTGAAACTTTTATAATTCCAGATACTTCCTGCAAGTTTTATGTATGTGAAAGCATTTGCTCATTACAAATTACGGGTCACTACAAACAAGTTTTTTGTTGTTGTTTTCTTCAGGAAGAGATGTGTAAAAGAACTGCTCCTGGAATGCAGAAGGAAAAACACAAAGAAAAGAGCAGTTGAAATTTTAACTTTTTTATTCATAAGATACTTAAATGAGAAAATCAAGAAGATTGAATTTTTCTGCCACAGCAATTTTTATTAATGTTCACAGTAATTTATTGAGGTGTAATTTATTTGCAATAAAATGCACAGTCATAATTGTTCACCTTAACACTGCTTGCCAAATGCTTACACCAGCATATCCACCACTTTGTCAACATACAAAACATTGTACTTGCATTGTACTCCAGAAATTTCTTGCCTTCTTTTTTCAACCTTACTCTCCTAAAAGAGAATCACTGTTCTAACTTCCATTCTCATTGATTAGCTTTGCTTATTCTCGCATTTTGTGTAAATGGCATGATACAATAGGTATTTTTTTTTCTGCATCTGTCTTCTTTCACTCAGCATGTTTTTAAGATTCATCCGTGGTATTGCATGTATTGGTAGTTTGTTCTCTGTTATTGGTATTATATTATACTATTATAGTATAGTGGAACAGCATGCTTTGCATAATTTTATACAAACAATTTTGTGTATATATTTAATTATTTCTCTTGGCTAGAGCCAAGAGGGTCAGAAATAAACTTGCTGGGTCATATGACTTGAGGTTTTTTAAAATTTTGATTATTATTTTTTTGAGACAAAGTCTCACTCAGTCTGTCACCCAGGCTGGAGTGAAGTGGAGCAATCTCAGCTCACTGCAACCTCCGCCTCCCAGGTTCAAGCAATTCTCCTGCCTAAGCCTCCTGAGTAGCTGGGATTACAGGTGTGCACCACCATGCCCAGCTAATTTTTTGTATTTTTAGTAGAGACGAGATCTCACCATGTTGGCCAGCCTGGTCTCGAACTCCTGACCTCATGTGATCTGCCTATCTTGACCCCCAAAGTGCTGGGATTACAAGTGTGAACCTCTGTTCCTGGCAGACTAACTTTTTAAAAATACTTTTTGGTAGAGATGGAGTTTCATCATGTTGCTCAGGCTGTTCTCAAACTTGAGCCATCTGCCTGCCTCAGCCCCCCAAACCAGAACATCTTTCTTAATATAGTCTTATTAATATCTCTAGAGATACACTTTGAGAAATTGTGAAAGATCATATATCACAACTTAAACAAAAGCGCTAGCCTTTTGGAAAAGAAAACAAGTAAACTGTGTATCAGTTTTGGACACAAATCATCACATGTTACAAAATGATCTCAGATAAGCTACTTGACTTCTCTGAGATTAATTTTTTTATGTGTATATAACCTTAGGAACTCGAACTGTATTTCATCATTTCCCATAGGAATGTTTAAATGTAGACTTTTTTTCATAAATGGGAACAACTTCCTACTTGTTTTACAGAAAAATTGAGTTATCGTTACGTGCTTCAATCCAGGCTCATATCCGAGTTTACAGAGAAAAATATTACATAGATAGTACTCAAAATGAGCCTCAAGTCTAATGAGAAACCAAAGTCTACAATAAAAGGTGTTATCTATAATATGATTGAACTCAATAAGGATTGCACAGAGACAGGGAAAGGAGACAGTGGGACAAAAAACATGATGAAAATGCTTTTTTTTTCCTCCTGTCATCATTATGCTGTGCATATCACTGGGTTGGCTGGGTTTGTATAACTTTCAGGCAGCTCTGAATATTTTATACTTCCAGGTGAATTATCAGGGCCATTTTAAACAGTATACCCATCTTAGTTTGCTCAGGCTGCTATGACAAAATACCATAGATTGTGTGGCTTAAACAACAGACATTTATTTCTCATAATTCTAAATGTTGGCAAGTCCAAGATCAGGATTCCCATGTAGTCAGGTTTTAGGGAACGGACTCTTCCTTGTCTACAGACTGCCATCTTCTCACTGTAGCTTCACATATTGAAGAAAAATACAGAGAATGCTAATTTCTTCTTCTTATAAAGGCACTAATCTGCATCATGGCAGCATCACCCTCATGACCCCATCTAACTTTAATTATATCTTAAACGCCCCATCTTCAAATGCTGTCACATTGGAAGTGAGCACTTCAGCACATGCATTTTCGAGGGACATAATTCAGTCCATAAGAGTACCTCAAACCCATACTCCTGGACTGTGGCCTTGTTCATATCTATACTCTAGGAGACCACAGATTCAGATACATTTCTTATTTTTTAGTTTTCAACTCCACAGTGATAAACTCTTGATTTTATTTCACAGCCTTGACATGAGTAAATAATGTTGTTGCTGTTATTATTTTCATTTTAATGTAAATCGATGCCTCTCTCAGTTCTGTCTTAGAGGAAAACACGGAAGTCTGAACCTTGTTAGTCTTGAGGACATCATGTTTGCTCTCTTCCTTTAACCAGACAGCAAAAAGACTTACAAAAGCAATATTTAAGGGGCAACATATGACTACAGCAGAAGCATTAAAAAGGAATCTTAACTACCGTACCACAAACCATGCTAGACCTGGTAAGGGATACAGGGTATAGAAATAACATTGCTCCGGCTGTTTGGGAGCCTAAGGTACAGTCAGCAATGACAGTATGTCCCACTTAAGATGGACAATATTACAAGGCAGAATTTGGTTAAGAGTGAATGCAGAAAACAAAGTGAGAGGGGTCCAGAACTCTGACAAGTCAGCAAAGTGAGGAATTAAATCAGCTAGGCTGGAGAGAGAATAGATCAGGGGAAACCTTTTGTAGAGAGAGAATTTAAATGAATTTAAAAAGATGTATAGGAAGGGACAAGGGTAAAAAAGAAAAAAGGAAAACAAAGGGAAGCATTTCTGGCAGAATGAATACATCTAATACATACTTGGATATAAGAATTTCATGTACAAGCAATGTAAACAGCTCCCAGTCAGCTACAAGTCCTTCCATATGAAAACATGTTGCAGAGATGCAGAATAAGTGACTGGCTAATGTATATGGTTCTAAAAAGAAAGAATTAAATAAGATTTGTCTTTTATCTTTATGTTATATCTTTTTTAACTCTTCTTCAATGTTAATTGTAAATCTACAACCGTACACAGTAAGAAAATATTGAATGTTGAGGACACATAGACAAATAAAGGGAGAACAACACACACTGGGGCCTTTCAGTGGTTGGAGGCTGAGAGGAAAGAGAGGATCAGGAAAAATAACCAGTGGCTATCACGCTGGGTGATGAAATAATCCTACAACAAAGCCCCATGACACAAATTTACCTATGTAAGAATCCCACACTTGTACCCCTAAACTTAAAATAAAAGTTACAAAAATTTGAGTGTTTTTAAGCAAAATAACAGCCTAACCATGCCATAGAAAGATTAATCCACAGCAGTATGAAGAATGGACTTTAGCACAAGTCTGCAAGTTCACCGAGTTTTTGGATGGCTATTGCAACAGTGCAGGTGAGAATGAGGATGGTAGGAGTGTGGATGGAGAAGTAGGAATGGAAATAGGAGGTAAAGCTTGAAAGCAAGGCAAGATAGTGTGGATGAAACAGCAGAGGAATAAGTATCTGTTGTCCAAGCATGGAGCCTGTGTCACTGGAAAGATATTGAGATCCTTAAACACATTACTTGTAACAAATATGAAGACAGAGGAGGAAGAATGGCTTTCAGAGTTGTTTTGAATGAACCAAGTTGGAATAGTTATAGTGGATTAACAGGGAGCCAAACCCAGCAAGAAATTGGAAAAGAAGAGGTAAAGTTAGGACTACATGTATTGATTTTCTCCTTTTCCCCATAAAATGAGAATTTCATTCATAGCATGGATGAGATTTTCAGAAGGTAATGCAGAGAATGTTTAAAGTTTGGCAATCCAGGAAACTTTTTCCTTGGAAGACAGAGAGAATCAAATTAAAACTACAGGCTGTTTCCTAACCAAAGTGTTTCAGTTCATTTTTGCCATTAGATTTCTGTACAAACCTAGGCCTCTTGACAGATCACTTGCTCTTGGCCCATCAAAGCTACACCTAATCCCAGATGTTTAGAAGCTCAAGTAGTCTAATTTATTTTATGGAAGATTAATGAATGGGGTTGATTTCAGCAGTCTCTGAGGAATAATACCTTCTTATTAATCTGACCAATAACACCCTTTTTGAATATAATGTCTACTAGTCTGTTACAATATATCAAATACACATGATTTCTCTTTTTGTAGTTTTATGGTGGACTAATCATAATATATCTTCGTATGCCACTATTGTGATTATCTACCTATATTCTCTACCTATATTCTATGTTTTTCTATCTATATTCTCTTTGTACTCTTGTTGTCATATCTGGCTTATATACTCCAATACATGCAATACAGACAGACACACTTACTTCAAAATGTCAAGCAAATAATTTTGAAAATTCCTTAGGGACTTTATCTCTCTATATATGAGTGTGTTAGTGTCTGTGTCTGTGTGTTTGTGTGTGTGTGTCTGTGTGTTTGTGTGTGTCTGTGTGTGTGGCTCTCTGTGTAGATAGATGACAGATAGATAGATAGATAGATAGATAGATAGATAGATAGATAGACAGATAGAAACTGTGCATGTGTCTCTGTTTCTCCTGATGATAGGTTTTCACCTGAATAAATAGACTTTGGTTTTCACAGTGGAACATATTTGAAGAATGTAGGATCTTGCTTTTTAATATTTCTATAACTGAGAGTGTCTTGTATGTCCTAAAAGGTTGTTTTGGTTTGGTTGGTTGTATTTTCTTTTTCAGTAGGCAAATTGAACACTGCATTTCTATTACAAAGCAAAATGCACATAAAGATGGACACTGACAAGATGACTAGGACATAAACATAATTTCATTAGCAGCATACTGGAATAGCAAACTATCTTAAGTATTTTGTTGTGGCTTTTCATGACTAGCACTGGTTCCTTCCAAATATCACACCAGGCACCTGCCTCTCAGATTCGATCCCTATCCTCACCTTGTTCTATAGTACAGGGAACTGCATTTCCCAGGCTCCCCTGCCTTCTGGTTTCTGAGTAATTTTGGTCATTGGACAATAACATCACTGGCTAGCAGGGTGAGAAGGAGGATGTCTCTCTCCATCTTTCTCCACTTTGGGTAACATTTCTAGCAGCAGCTGCTCATCTTTAATGGTTCTATGTCCCATTGTCCAGGACTTCCCTCCATATATCCATCAAGAGTGTAACTTTGGCTAAGTGACCCAAGTTTTGGATTCTGGTAAGAATACATCATCTCTAGTACCCCCAGGTTCAGTGGCAGTTTCATATGTTACTTAATCACTATTTCCTCACAGACCCCAGCCTGGATTTTCCTTCTTCTATCACTCACATAGTCAATTCCTTTCTTACAATTTTTTTTCAGTATGAAATACCAAGAGTAGTTCCTGTATTTTGACTAGATCCTGACAGATACAAATGTCTTCTTTAGAATTTCATTTTTGCTCAGTCATCTGAGAGGTAAAAAAAAAATTAAAATGAGGTTTTCTTTCCAAGGCAGTTGATACATAGCGAGAAGGCAGCATTTGACTTGGATTATAAACTTAGACTCAGATTTTTAAAATTATCTTAAAACTTTTTTCTGACCACAGAAAAGATACATAGTTATTGTTTATTATAATTCAGAAATAATAAAGTAAATAGCAAAAGCCACAGATCACATTTAGGTATCATGTACTATGTATGGCTATGTAGATGTTTGTAATAATATTTATAGGAATGAATATATATATATATGGCATAACAAATTGTTATTCAAGAAACATTTTCATTGAGCAATTCATCTTAGACATCTTTCAATCTCTTTTTAATGAATATATCCATTCATTCACTCATTCATTCTATAAATATTTCTTTGTTAAGTTCCTAGTAAATGCAGTTGCTATACCAGGTACTGCAAATAAAATAGTGGTCTATGTAGCAAAATTCCTTCCCTTGAAGAGCTTATATTCTAGTGTACATAGATAAACATGTAAATAAGTAAATATACAGCTTCTCAGTTGGAAATGGGTGCTGCAGAGAAAGATAAGCATGGCTAAGTTGGACAGGGAGTGTGGTCTGGAAAGGGAAAGAGACATGACATTTGAATGGAGATTTAAGAGAAGTGCAGGAAGAGGAAGAGCAAAGGGCTGTGGTCTGACTGAGGAGGAAGCAAAGATGCCACTGTGGCTGCATAAGAATGAGAGAGCAAAATACCCACCAGAGAAGACATAGGAAGTAGCTCAGGAATCCTTTGCATGGACGGGTTGTAATTTTTCTCTGCTGTCTCTGCTGTTGCTGAGCCCCGAGGCTCATCATGTCCATGTTTGCCTGCCCAGTTAGTGCTTCAATGAACGTCTTGGTAAATATCTTTATGTTCATGTGTAAATATTTCTGTAGCATAAATCCCCAGAAATATTATTACTGGGTTAAATATACAAGTTTTCCATTTTGAAAAATATGAACAAATGGATGTATTCTCTTGTAAACTGCTGAATTCAGATACTTGGTGCAATAGGCAAAATAAGGGTCCCCCAGTGATATCCTATTACTTGGTGTAATAGGCAGAATGAGAGTCCTCCCAATGATATCCTCATCCTAAACCTCAGAATCTGTGATTGAGTTATAAATGTTGAGATGGAGAGACTGTCCTGGATTTTCATGGTGGGCCCAATATAATCACAAAGTGAAAAACAAAGGCAGGAAAATTAGTCTTAGAGTGATGCAATGTGAGAAAGACTCCATTGGCCATTGCTGGTCTTGAAAATAAAACGGGGACCACGACCCAAGGAATGTGGGCAGCTACTAGAATCCAGAAAAGGCAAGAAAACAGATTCTTCCCTAAAACCTCCAGAAAGGAATTCAACCCTGCTGACTCCTTAATTTTAGCCCAGGGAGATCTGTTTCAGACTTCTGACTTCCAGACTGTGAGATAATAAATTTGTGTTGTTTTAAGCTATCAAGCTTATGGTAACTTATTTTTTCTTAAGGTCTACTTGTAATACTTTTATTTATTTTTTTATTTCAATAGTTTTGGGGGGAACAGGTAGTGTTTGGTTGAATGAATAAGTTCTTCAGTGGTGGTTTCTGAGATGTTGATGCACCCATCACTTGAGCAGTGTACACTTTACTCAATGTGTAGTCTTTTATTCTTCATCCCCTTCCCACCGTTCTCCCTGAGTCTGCCAAATCTATTGTATCATTCTTATGCCTTTGCATCCTCATTACTTAGCTCCCATTTATAAATGAGAACATGTGATATTTTGTTTTCTATTTCTGAGTTACTTCACTTAGAATAATGGTCTCCAGTTTCATCTAGATTACTGTGGATGCCATTATTTCATTCCTTTTTATGGCTGAGTAGTATTCCATGGTATATACACACCACATTTTCTTTATCCACTCTTGTTGATGAAGAGCATTTGGGCTGGCTCTATGCTTTTGCAATTGCAAATTGTGCTGCTATAAACATGTGTGTGCAAGTGTCTTTTTCATATGACTTCTTTTTCTCTGAGTAGATACCTAGTAGTGAGACTGCTGGATCAAATGGCAGTTCTACTTTTAGTTCTTTAAGGAATCTCTGCACTGTTTTCCACAGTGGTTGTACTAGTTTACATTCCCACCAGAAGCATAAAAGTGTTCCCTCTTCATCACATCCATGCCAACATCTATTACTTTTTAAATTTTTAATTATGGCCATTCTTGCAGGAGTAAGGTGGTATCGCATTGTAGTTTTGATTTGCATTTCCCTGATAATTAGTGGTGTTGGACATTTTTTTCATATTTCTTGGCCATTTGTATATTTTCTTTTGAGAATTGTCTACTCACATTCTTAGCCCATTTCTGATGGGATTTTTTTTCTTGCTAATTTGTTTGAGTTCCTTGTAGAGCCTGGATATTAGTCTTTTGTCAGATGCAGAATTTGTGAAAGTTTTATCCTACACTCATCGCCTGAGAAACCTGCCACTTTCTAATTGTGAGAGACCAAGAACAGGTCTTTTAATGTCTCTGTGTTAGTATGTCCTCATTTTAAAATTAGGAACCATTTTAATAGTACTCATTTAATAGTTTTGTTTTTATTTCCATGTTTTTTTTTTTTTACTTTTTTTAAAGGATAAAATGAGTTAGTGTATCAAAGAATGCTTGGAGCAAAGACCATTACACAGAGAACTCCATATCATAGTTACCTATTTTTTATTATAATTATATAATGATTTCATTTTCATCTTCTATAAAACTGAAAGAATGCCACATTTTTGGAGACATTGTAAAACTTTTCATTATACTACCATGTGACTTGGTA